>NC_142390.1:0-329000 GCF_059441005.1 Hippichthys cyanospilos | reverse complement strand
AAAGCGGTGGACTTTTAGGCCAGAGCAATTTCACGTCAAAGGGAAAGCAAAGGAAAGCGCCGAAATTTCACCCAGGTGGCGTCAGCAAGTCAAATTCCACTCCCTTATCGCACTGCGCAAGGGGAGCGCCATCGCCAGTTTGTATTTGGCGCACAAGTTGGCCGACCCCGACAAAGCCATCAATCCGTCGCCTCTTTCAAAGATTAATAAGCGCGCCGATCGGGAAAGATAACGAGAACGGCCGGCGCGCGGCGGGAGCGGCGGGGCTCGGTCCGAATCGATGCCGATCAACTTCGCTAATTGCGCGCCGGCCTCAGACAGGTGAGGCCGGACGGGTTTGATCTCTCAAACATGTATTCCATCTCTTCTCGCGCCGCGAGGGAGCATCCGACCAAGGTCGGCGCTCAAAGGCGGCGGCGCGCCATGGGAAATGAGCGCGTGCCAGCCTCCCGCTTTTGCGGGATCAGCGCCGCATCAGAAGGATCCGACTGACACTAGTCAAGTCCCCCGGTATCACCTATCAAAACTTGTTTCTGGCACAGAGGAAACCAAAGACCTGCTCTAATTGTATCATTAATATCATTGCGGTCCGGGGCCAATTATTCTTGCTTTGAATTTCACCTGCCCCAACCTTGAAGCGGCTTCTTTCGGCGCAAACGGGCAACGCGCCATAAATGACCTTCAAACGGGAATTTGTACAGTGAAATGTGATAGAGTATTCACCTCTCCATCCCCGCGTGATAAGGACGATTGCGCACGTACCGCTTAACGCATGCGCTGCCGGAAAAGTTCAAAGAGATGTTTGACGTCCGTACTCTCGGATAGGAGCGAATGGCCTCGTCAAATAACGGGTAACGTCCGCAAAATTGGACTCTCATCCAATGACACCCACGCATAACGGCGGGAATGAACGGCGGGCTTTTCTTTTTTGCCTAAAGTGACAAAACGGAGCAGAATGTGATTGGCCGCTTGCAGGGTTGACTCTAGTAGCCGCCTCTTTGAAAAGGATTATTGGAAAGATCATTGTTAGTTGTAGTCTCGTTTAAGGTTTTTCATGGTATTAGAGAAAATGGACGAATCGCATAGAAATGGGAGCATATGCAATTTGCTGAACGCGAACTCCCGATAATACAATTTTGCCTTCACGCGGGAAAAAAAAGTCTGGAGGACTCGGCTGGAAAACTTCAGCAGAGTCCTCCAGCGCAAACGCGCAAACGCGCAATCGCGAAGCAGAAAAAGTTGCCGGCCGCATTTATTTATTCGGCCCTGTTTACTCAGATCGGTTTTCCCTCCAGGACATAGCTGAGGCGCGAGTGTCTTCTCGGCGTGGGTGGTTACCGCGGGGAGGTGAGGGCGATTGCAGCGCCGGCTTTCTTTTAAAGTTCCACTTGTGGACTGGAGCTTGTTCGGGGGAGGCCTTTGCTGAGATCCGTTGCTCGGGGGCGGAGGGCGGGTGGTGCGGGGGGCGGGGGGTGCGGGGGGCGGGGGGTGGGGGGCTTCACAATGCTTTCCCGTGGCAACGCGCGGGCTTTCTTATCTATTTTGGATGATATAGCCACACGCCATGAAAGAAGCAAGGTGCCTAGGCCAGAGGGGTTGGAGGACCTCCAGAGGAAGACCAGTGAGAGGGCTGGACCAGAAATACCAAGTTGAAAAGTTAGCTGCTGATTACAAACTTGCTCTCGTGTTGGGCGGGCAAAAAAAAAAAAAAAAAAAAAAGTCTGCGAATACTCGAAAAAGACGGGCCGCCGCCTTTGGATTTTGCAATCATTTGGCAGAAAGAGCGCTATAGGACTGCACTGCTCCATCATCAAATTCATTAGATTAGATGAATTGTTTCGAGACCCGATTCTCGAAAACAAACGAGTGTCGCCGCCCTTTTATGGGAAAGCGATATTTGAAGAGAGGCAATAATTCTCCTTATCCTCTGCAAAACCGTCTCAATGAGCAGCTCTATTTTTCCGAAACGCTGAAGGAAACAAACCGCCCCAGTTCAATTCGACAATCGGAAACGGAGGCCGCCCGACAAACTGATGCGAGCGCGTCGAAGGATTTTAATGTGAAAAGTACAGTACGCCAACCCCGTTTCAAGGAAATGTACCGTATTTTTCCGACTTGGAGCCGCACCCGCGTATAAACCACAGCAGCAAACGAAACAAACCCGTTTTTGTCACGGATAAGCCGCGCCGCACTAGAACAAACCCCCGGTCTGAAAAAGTTACTCGGCTTCGAGCTTTGCCGGGGAATTTTTCTTCAAGTCTCACTTGGAACCGGCTCGCAAAGCCCTCCGCGGCGGATCATCTGCATTCACCTCGAGCGCGGGGTCAACAGCGGAACCTCGGCCAAACACGCCGCACCGCAGAGACGCGTGCGGAAATTTGACTCGCGGCCCAGTCATACAAATCGGGAGGAATCTCCGTCGGAGCGGCGCGGCGCGGACGGAATAATTGTTTGCAATGGCGAATCTCCGCGGGGTCCTCGGAGCTCATTCGGAAGCGTTTGAAGTGAGCGCTGACATTGAAGAAACCCGAGGGCGGCCGGGGAGCCGGGGGCCTTTCCAACGGAGAGAGAAACGCTCACCTTGGAAAATTACCAGTAGCCGTTTGGAGAGGGGCGGAAACCCAGGCGGGGCGTGAAAATCTCTGCGCTCCAGAACGCGCTTCGAAATCCGAGCGGTTGAGCTCGCGAGGCGGGAGAGCCGATGGCTTCCGCCAGCAGATATCCTTTCTCTCGATCTTCGGGGGGAACGAAACGAAAGAAACGAAGCGGAAGACGCCGTATGAGGGATTGAGCAGAAAGTGTCGTACGCGGGGGCCGTCCGGTTCAATGGCGTTTTTGACGAGATGAGCTAACGCCGCCGCTACGGGAACTCTTGACGCCATCGGTCGAATAACCGTGCAAATTCTGACCGCCGCCAATCGGTTAGTCGTAGGGGTTTTGTCCTGCATCGGGGTCCCATGAATTCATTCGAGCGCCTGAACTTTTTCTTCCCGCTAACCGACATGAACTTATGCGAGAGGCCAAACTCGCAAAGTAAACTCTCAAGCGTGATCTCTTTCATGATAGCGCGGTCAGCGTGAAGGCTACGTGGCATACTGCGAACAAGTAAATAAAACACGCTGTTTTACTTGGCCTACGCCGGTTAATAGGGCGGGCGGGCGGGCGGGCGCGCTGATCAAAAGAACATTAGCTTTGATTAATCAATCAATACCCCGGTGGCCTCCGTCCTGTCCATTGATCCGCGCGCCGTATGGAGGTCAGCGGCATGTGAAACGCTTGGCTGGATTTTTCACACTGGCCCGCTCAAACGAAAATCCGCCCTCATTGATTTTCTTTCCTCTCCCTTCTTCGCCTTTTCAAATCTGCCTTCTCTCACTGACGCGCCAAGGGAAGTCGGGGATGCCGCCCCGGGATCTTTGCCTTTGTTCCGCGCCGGAACGTTGCGGGAGAATAACGGCCGAAGAAGCTTTGCTCTTCCCTGCGGTCCAAACGCCGGCCTGCCGCTGTCTAGCGTTGAAACGAGCCCGCTGACGTGATTGCGGCGAGCGCCTTCGCTTTGTCGCCGTAACTTAATATCAGACCGATCGATCAAAAATAAATATCTCACCAACAACCCGAATGATTTCGCTGAGCTCCTGCGCTCAGGCCGGGGGTCCGCGGACCCCGCTTTGACGAGCGCCCGGTCTGAACGTTAGCGATGCATTTTTGTACTCGGTCGATGGTCACGGAAACTATCCAAATGGGAAGCGGGTGAAAGCCCGTTCCGGAAAATGTTACAGGCCATTATAAGGCCGAAGAACAGCGACTTCAAAGAAAAGCAATTTCTGTCAAGGCGAAATCTTCAATAACATTTTGGCGGAAGGATGGACCTTTGGTTTTTTGACGTAGAAATCCGAATGAACAGGGACGGACACGCTGGGATTGTGCCAATACTGCACCGACGCATCAGTAACACGTGTGACTTTTTGGGCGCTGTCTTCTTGAACTTTGATTGAACTTTTCAAGTAAATAGGAGCCAAAACGGCCCAGTCGCGGATATGTCGTCAAATAAAATACAACGTTCTTGCCTTGGCTACATTTGTGCCGGATGCACAATTTTGTTTTCGCCTGACGATTCATCAAGTTCATTTTGCACAAGTGCAAAAATGTTGCTTCGCTCCCACTTTTCTAATCAATTTAATTAAAACACAAATGATTTATACTGAAAAAAGCAAGCAAAGCCCAGCATTTTTTCTTGACGCTTTCCTGCAAAACGGAAAGCATCGAGTCTGAAGCTTTTTCTTTATTTTTTTTAACATGATTGCGTTCCTCATTTTCAAAAGCGGAAAACTGCATTTTTGTTATAAGGTATCTGGAGTCAGAACCGCTACTTTGACCCGACACGCGGCTCAAAAGGCTGATGCCATTTCGAAAGCTTCTGTTTCGATCCGGGGAACGAACTTAGGGAATATGAATATTAGAGGCCTTTGTAAATGAAAAAACAACAAGCAAACGTGATGCCAATGTTGAAAGCAGCGGTCGTCAAAGCCGGCCCGAGTGCGGGAGGGAGGTCGGCCAAATAACGCCGACGGGCTCCCATTGCGACGCGACGCTTTCGGCCCGCCATCCTTGTTGTTCGTCTTGTACTTTTGGTGTTTACTTTGCGTTCTTGTCTCCCGCCCCGACTTCGGGCCCGGCTTCACGTTAAACATCTGTTCTTGAGTCCACCTCGCTTCCGGCTTCCCCGCGCGGGGGTCCGCCTCCGCTCTCCGCCGCGGCGAGGGGGGCGGAACGCCATCTTCACGGAGAAGTCGGTAAAAGCGGCGAGTTCCATATCCGCGGAAGCCCCGCGGGGCGATCGCCAAGGCAGCCGGTGGCGCCGAAGCGCTCCGAGGTTCCGTTTCAACGTCTTTCCGCGTCCCCCTCGGTGGCGCGCTAGTTGTTTGGCGCGGTTCCTCCCCGATAATGCAAACGAGCCTAATTTCAAACGACAAGGAAAAGTAAACTTTTCCGAGCTGCCGGCGCCAAAGTTCCCCGCGGGGGGACGGGGAGCTGTGAAAATTCCTGCTCTAATTCTGTCATTGTCAAACTTTGACGCACGCCATTGTTCCGTTGCCTTTGTTGAACGGTAACGCGGTCCCAGTTCCGCCGCGTTAATTTTTTAAAAGAAAGCACAAGATGTGTATTCCTTGAAGAAATGTTTGCCGCTGCTTATGCTAAATATTCTAACGTTCAGCCAGTGATGTCTTTTGTGATTTTTTTGGGGGGATTTTTTTTCAAGCTTTCATCTCCTCTTATCCACGGGAGGCCTTTACCTTTGCCACTGAGCCTCATAACAGCGGCTCGGAAATAATTTAAGTATCCTTCTTTTTTTTTTTAAATGAAAAAAAGTCAAAAAATACTACGGCAAGTGGGAAGAATTTCAAAACGAGATCAAAGTGTGCAGCGTCTCCGCCGCGAGGGTGTCAGCCTTCTATCGTGCGCCGCGCGCTGATCAAGTGCTCCGTTTTGTTAAAAGGCCTGTCCCGGATCGCTGAGAAGCGCACGTCACAGGCGTGCGTCAACGGCAAATTAAGTGTCGAGTCCGATGACGGAAAGCGCAAAGCGAGCGCCTTCCGTTCGCTCGACGTCAACGCGAGGATTCCCATTTCGGGCTCGGGGTAGCTGGCCGACGTGCGACGATAGCCCCGAAATGTACTCGAGGAAGGGCAGCCTTATGCCACAGCAAAAGGTGGTCCTCCATATTACTTCCGTTCAGATAGTGTCCAACAATGTCGCACTCGAGCGCTTTTTCGTATAGGAAGTGCACTTTTGGGACCATGAGGCGCACGGGATTGTCAAGGGCCGCCTCCATCAACTCCATGGGAAACTTCCGCACATATGTATATCTACTGTCGCTGCGTATACTGTATGTGCATACCATATATCCCGTATATCCACGTGCTTAGCATATATGCGCACGCTCGCATACGCGTACATGTATGCATATCATATATGCGGTGGACAGATGCACGTAAGGAGTGCAAAGAAAAGCATTTTGAAAACTGACCAATTTAATATAACGTAACTCATATCATACCTCATATACGTATCAAATATAACGCATACCATAGGGTTCACCCTAAGGCGCACTGAAAATGCTTTTGGAGTGAATTGAAAATGGACATTTTTTTAGACCATGCAAATAGGTGCAAAGAACCCAGAGTCAAAACCGCACGGGGACCCCGAGCAGATGACGGTCGGTCGTTTGGACGTCAGCGCTGATCAATCGTTCATGGCCAGCTTTATTTCAAATTGGGACGAGCTCCACCTGAGGCCAGGTGGAAAAAGTACACTACTCACACCGCGGGGATTTATAGAGTCAGCCCATTATGCGGCTAAAAGTTTCTCAGACTCGGCTTACTCTTTTCTTCTTTTCCTACATAAATCTAGGGATAAATCTGGGCTGGAAACTTCACAGAGGAGATTTTTTTTTTATTTCCAATTTCATCACCACCCCTGACTGACAAGTATCATTATGGATAAAATTATCTTGGTAATTATCCTGCCCGGAAAGATTTATATCTCTTTGTGAGGGCTGAAAGGAAAGGCATGGGATATTGAGCGGCGCTTACATGCAACTCTGCAGAGAGGGGAGAGCGCGCTTTGTTAATGAGGCGCCGCCGCCCCTCCCGCTGCGTTGAGATCCTCGGCCGGCTGGATCACCCAGAGCGCGTTGCTTTTAGTCTGCCGAACTCGGTCCGGGTAACTACCGAGCGCGGCCGGAGCCCTCCCGCAATCAGGTCATTGCCAACTGCGTTCTGGGCGCCGTTTTCATGAGGGCAAAAGTCCTCATGCAGCACACGTATATAGATATAGAGATATAGTTTTATTCAGTCGCCTGTATTTCACGCAAGTCGTCGTAACCTCGCTTGATTTTGTTCCCGTACGAAAGAGGGCTTTGGAAGCGTTCTCGGCACAGATGGCCCCCCTTTGAAGGCGGAAGGCCGCGGAAGCCGGCCGCGGAAGCCGTCCGCGGAAGCCGTCCGCGGAAGCCGTCCGCGGAAGCCGTCCGCGGAAGCCGTCCGCGGAAGCCGTCCGCGGAAGCCGTCCGCGGAAGCCGTCCGCGGTCAATATAGTTCGTGTCATTTCACCCAGCAGATAAATGGGCGCGTCGCCTTGACTTTAGCATCCTTCGTTTCCGTGCAGACCTCGCGGCTTTTAGCGCCGTCCCGCATGTTCCGTCGGCCTTTAACAGCCGGCCACGAGGTTTTTACACGCCGCCGGATGCGCCGACGAGTTTGATCGGCCGCCCCGACGACGGCTCGCTCAAAAGGTGGACGTAATGAGGGTTCGGGGCCGGCGAGTAAAAAGACAAAGCCTGAAGGCGTGCACCTAACGAGCAGCTGCGCCGCTCTCGTTAGGAGCCCCGCGCAAGCGCTCGTCCTTAACGAGCTTCTTCATTAAGATGCGTTCCGAGGGGAAAGTTGCGTACCCCGAGCGCCGGGGCAGCGTACCACCAACAGGGAAAACCATTACAAACGTACGTCCGGGCCGCGGCGCTCATCATCCCGGATGAAGACGCCGTCAATCACAAAGGATTGGAGCGCCAGCTCGTAAACGGACGCAAATGAACCTATTTCCACCTCTGGCGAATACCCTCGCATTTGATGATAGAACCGCGCGACTGGCGAGACGCATTTGATGATAGAACCGCGCGACTGGCGAGACGGAATCAATTCTCCTGAAACGGAAGCGCGCGGCTTTGTCGACCGCGGCCATCCGGACCCATTGACGAGACACTCGGTCGCACCGCCGACATGGCGGAAGGTCGCTCTATAATTAAGGCGTTTGGATCAAGGGGATCTTTTCTTTCAAGAGGTTTGATTACAGGCAATTTGAAGAACCGTGGCGCGTAGCCTGTCGATGAAGACGTATTGATCACGTTAAGCGCGGCCTCGCCGAGCGGCGGGGAAGCATACTCGAGCAGGGCTCGGAAAAGGAAAGAAGCGCTCGGGTCCGAAAGGTCGCTCGGGCGGAAAAAAAAAAAGTCGAAAAAGCAAAGCCGCGTAACCAACGGCTGCAGCTAACGGTGAACGTCATCGCGAAAGGAGCTCTGCGAAATTTCATTCGTCCGATGCGACTGACCTAGTTTGTGTGTTTACTGTCAGATGAAAATCAAAACTAGTCAATGATTCATACTCAAGAGTCACTCATTAATCTTTGGCTCATAAATCACAGCGTGCACAAAGTGCGTTATCCGGTTAGGAAAAAAGATGACAATGTATATGCCATTTGACCCCCGTGCGGTATTTTTCCAATCCTTTGCTATTTACGTCAAAGAAATGACTCCTCGACGGGAAAGCGTAGACCAGGGAGCTGAAATTTCCCCCGCGTGGTGGTTTTCCGTTGATGGCGTTTGATCTTCGGAGCCTTGGTTCCAAACGCCGCCGGAAAAGGAAAAGGGAGCAATGGGCGTATTCCGGCCTTTATGGAGCCGTCCGTCGCTCCATCCATCCGCCTGATACGAGTTCTCTACGTTGGAGCTCGCGCTAAAACGGCAGAATGCAAAGCCCTATCATCGGCGCGGTCTTATCGGAGCCTTTCTCCCGCCCGGCCGCTAATCTGATTTCTTATTTCCTTGGCGCCCTTGGGCCAGCGGCGTGCCAACGGGGTCAAATGAAAGCCAATCGGACGAGTTAATCACACCGTATTTAGCGTTTAACCCACGGGTTGCGGGGGAAACGCTTATCAATCCCATCGGTCGGGGTCACCTTCCCAATCCCAAATTTATGGCCCGCCCCCGCGACGCGACGCGGCGCGGCGCGCGCTTGCAGAATTGGCCTTTCATTGATTGGCGGCCGCGTGCGACAGTCCCGCAAGTAATGCGGACATCGCTCGCGATCGATAAAAAAATGTATGTGCCTAGAAGCTAGGAGGCATTCTGTAATGAAATCAATAACTTTGCTTGGCTCGTGGCATTAAGATCATCGGCCGGCCTGTTATTTAGTCATTGTTGTCCTACACCGCCGGCATAACCCGGCGACCGGCAGAAATCGATGGCGGCGCGGCGCGCCTCGCATCCCAATTACCGGCGGGGCCGGCGAGGGATCAATGCGGCTTTTAGCCGTTCCCGCCCCTTGTGGGAAATCGCGGCTCTTCCCGGGGAATCTGCCGCGCCGAAGGGGGACGCCCCTCTCCCGGCGCGCCGACAAATTTTTTCAGGCTTTGGAGAAAGGAACCAAATCACAGGCGGGAAAATGTTGGTATTTTAGCCAGAAGCTCGGAATGAGCTTTTGGACGCTCTCTCTCCGCTCGCTCACCCGCCTCGCATTCACTGTTGAATGTTTGTCGGCTCCGCCCTCGAGGGACTGGGTCAAGGGTTGGCTGGCGTTACCTAACACATTCCGCTCTCGTCCTGCGGCGAGCGAGGCCGCGCCACGCCAGGCGAGCGAGCGAGCGAGCGAGCGGGCCGGGTCGGCGCGCGTCTTTACTTTTGGCCAGTCGCCATTTCAACAAACGATCTGTCGTCTTTTGCCAGGGGGTCGCCATGTCGGATCTGATGCGAGAGCTGATGCGAGACGAGGCGCTCGGGGCTTTCGCCACCTACGCGGTGATCGTCATCCTGAAGATGATGGTTATGGCGCCGCTGACGACCATTTTCCGCGTCAGGAAAGGGGTAGGTGGACGAGCGGCCGACTGTTCAAAGTCCACTTTCATGCCCGCGCCCGGCCGTCTAGTCCTTTGCCAGCGAGGAGGACGTGGCCTTTAAACCCGCCGAGGAGCGAAAGAAGTTGCTGAGAACGCATCCGGACGTGGAGCGAGTCCGCCGGTGAGTCCCCTTTTGCGCCCGGAGTCAGTCCCTTTTAAGACGGGTCGGACCGAAAATCGCGGGGCGTCTTTCCGCGGCTCCGGGGGCCGCGTCGCGACCCTCGCTCTTTTCGGATGGCGTCGGATACGGTGCGAGCCAATGTCAACATCGCCGTTAATGGGAAAAGCCGGTTTTTCATCTGTTGGAAAACAAACATTCGCGTAGCCGGATGATTTGGCCGGGGCCCGCGGGCTCCTCGTTTGACGGCCCCGGAATACATTCTTGCCGTTGCTGCCGTTCATTTCAGCGCTTTATTTTTGTCAGCTGTCACCTCAACGACTTGGAGAACGTTGTTCCCTTCTTGGCGGTTGGCTTTTTCTACGCCCTGAGCGGACCGGGACTCCCGGCCGCGCTGCTTCACTTCCGTATCTTTGCCGCCTCGCGGATCTTCCATACCGTCTCCTACGTGGGGGCTTTGCCCCAGCCCTGCAGGGCTCTGTCCTTTCTCGCCGGCTTGGCGGCCACCGTCTCCATGGCCTGCGCCGTCCTTAGTAAAACCATGGTCCTGTGAAGACAAATCTACCCGGGCACCCTTAACCACTTTTTGGGGGGGGGGGGGGGATTCATTTGAACGCTCGGGTAAATAAACCTTTTCCACGAAACCCTTTTCCTTTGTATTATTCGCTCGGATGAAATTCCCGCAAAGATTCCAGCGGTGCCCGAAGGCATGCCCAGACAAGTTTTCAAGAAGCAGGAAAAGCTTTCTTTTTTCAGCTAGCTTTACAAAGGTGTCCACCGTGTCCCGGAACGGCGAGCCGAAGGTCGCGGTCCGACGAGCCCCGCGCCATCTTCAAAAGGCGGCCGCGCCATATTGTGCCCGCCGAACCCGAAGAAGCGACGGAACGGCCAAACTGACGGGGAGAGGGCGCGGAGTCAAATCTATCCGAAAACGGGTAGAACCGGTTTCTCCGGTCCCGCTCTCCCGCCCCCGCTTTTGTTCCGTGTCCGCACCTCCGGCTCTGGGTTGTTGTTTTTTTGGGAAGAACGAGGAATGAGAAGGGATTCGTCATTTACTGACTCTTGCAAAAGTGCAAAGTCTTATTTTTCTGTACAAAGTCATTGTAGGACTTTGCTTACTGCGAATGCAAATACGCTGCAAAGGACGGCAGAATGATTTCTTTCAAATGGCACGTCATGGGCGGCGGGTCGCAAAGGGGCAAGCCCGGGCCGGCCCCGCTGCATTCCGCGGCCCGTCTGATCTTTGGTCGGCGCTTTCCTTCGCACGCTCGGGTGCCGAAAACAACGATCGACTCGAGGGTTACGCCAATGGGAACGTTGCCGATCCGTAGTTTTGAGAGAACCGCGGCGAAAGTTTTGTCGCGGCCGCGGCGCGTTTTCAGACGTTGGGATTCCCGCGGCCTCGGTCAGCCGGCTTAAAAAGCGGCGGCCTTTAGCGTCTTTGGAGGAAATTCAATCCATTTGTGATCCGGATGAACGGGCAGACGTACGAGCGCGGTCATTACCTTTTGTTCCATCAAAAAGAAAAAAGCTGAGCGAGTTGCCAAATGCACATTTGCCACCCTGGATGGGTATTTACCGCTACGTCTTCAAAGTAAATTACACTTTACGACCGCAGAGGGAGCCCGGGAGCTATCGATCGTACTTTAATGCTACTTCTAAAGCAAACGTCAGTCGGGGGCGAAGCAGCGCGTCCCATACCTTCCGAGGGGGCTTTTTGTCCCCCTCGATCAAGCCCGCCGATGTCGAAACGCGCATTGGCTCGTCAGTAAGTAAAAGTGAGAAAGGTGACTTTTCCACCAAGTTGCCAAATCGGTCAGGGCGTAATGAGAAAATACCAACGGGCAAGCGGAACTTGCACTTGTCTACGTATCCAAGGAAAAAAAAAAAACAGTTTTGCAACGAAATCGGTCAGGGCGTAATGAGAAAATACCAACGGGCGAGCGCAACTTGGACTTATGTATCCAAGGGAAAAAAAGCAGTTTTGCCATCTGCCGGGGAGCCGCCGCTAGAGGGAGGCATTTTAAAAGTCAACCGGGTGGCTTGCTCATTAGGAATCATTTATGGACCAGGTGCAGCTCATAAAAGCGCCTCAGCTCAAGCAATTAACTTCATTAGCTTTGCTGCGAACATTCCTCTGCATATCCCCACCACGCCGCTCTTCTTTCCTTTCAAAGCGCTGCAAAAACACCCCGCTCAACGTCACGCGTTAAGCGCTCGCCGCTTCATTAGCACGCGCGAGCGCCGCCGGCTTTTAGCCGCATTCTCCTCCTCGCTCGGGCAAAAATGAAAAAAGGGAGGCCCGGCTGGTTTTGATACGGCGCCGCGGCCGACGCGTCTCGCCGCGCGCCAAGGTGACCGCCGTCAATCCGGAACGGCGAAACCCGCAAACAGTGGGATCAAATTACCGTGAAGGCCGCTTTGGGCGGCCGCTCGTCTGCGTTGTGTCCCGTTTCTGCCGAAGTAGAGGCAAGCCAAGCGTTTCACCGCCATTTAAAGGCCAATCCGGGTTAAGGGGAGGCCAATCCGGGCGCCCGACACCGTCCGTATTTGGAGTTCTCCTTCCGGTTGGTCTCGCCTCCTAACTGGAGCGCAGAGGAGGGAGCTCCGATTTGGGATTTTATCGTAACCGCGCGTCAAAACGGCCCGGCGCCCGCTTAACGGCGTAACTGCCCCCGCGCTTGCGATGCCGGCCGAGCGCCCTCGGGACGGCGGTCGTCGGGGCGGTTACCGTCAGCGATTTCGATTTGACGGATTGAAGCTCTCCGGCGCCGTAATTGAAAAGCTTTGCGCTCCTCGCAACCGGCGTTCCGAGTATTTTTCCCGCCGCCCGTTTGTCCCGTCTTTGGCTCGTCTTGGGGATCATTTACAGTCCGCCCGCCCGCCGCGGCGGGGGAGCAGAGGTCGCGCGGAAGGCCCCTGTTTTTTTTTTTTTTCCCCCTTTCATAAGAATAATTTTCTGATAATTCTTCCCCTGAATGGACTGTCATTACTAATCACCATCGCTAACACAAAAGCCCAATTTCTGACTTAATGACCTTTTTTTTTTTTTATTTCAGATAACAAGGACAGCCTAATTGTAAATTACCGAGCGGAATCGACCAAAAAACGATATAGGCGTTTGTTCATTAAAAAAGGCGCGCCGTATCTCCTTCATTAAAGCGAGCCATAATGGAGGACCAGATCCTGCCGTCAGATCAATTAATAAATGTAGAAAAGTCCACCTGGGAGAGACACTTGCGCGTTCTCCATTTTTCATCAGGCGCCCGCCCGCCCGCCATTCCTCACCGGGGACGGCAATTTCTTCTTTTAATATTTTAGCGCTCTAACTTAAGCTTCGGAATTCTCTCCAGGTAGGACCGCTAGATCATCTTGACGTCGCAAAGTAGCCCGACCTTTGGAGTAAAGCGCTTTTTATTCCCGTCAATTAAGGCTTGTCGGAGGGCTGAAAGGAAAGGCGTGGGCGTGGGAGAGCGGGAGAGTGGGAGCCAGGAAGCGGGCCGCTTGTCATATTTGCCTCTCCGCTCCCTTGGCGTGGGCTGGGGAAGTGGCTCCGCCGCGTTTTGCCGGCTCTTTACCGGACCGCGCGTAGCTGCCATCAGCTCCTCGGGCCTTTTGTTCCCCTCCGGCCCTTTTGCCTTTCCCGGAAGTCGGAGTTGGCGCGGGCTCGGTCGTCGTTTTCGCCCCGACCCGTCGCGTGCCCGTGTCCTTTTGGCTTGCCGCTCCTTTTTTCCCCAACATCCTTTTTGGAGTTCCCCTCGCTTCCCGCTTCACCGCCCCTGCTCACCGCGGCGGCCAATGACGGCGCACCTTCCATTACAACCGGACCGGCGGCCGACGGCTTCGTGCCGACGGGCTAAATAGGACGATGTCGTTGTCTTGGCTTTTTTTTCCAAACGAAATAGCTCCAGCTTTTCAGGTCCCGCCAAACGAAATCGAGAATACAAAAGTCCCTCGATTTTCAAACGTGCCGATTACGTTTGCCAAGAACTACGAGGAAGCCTTGGCCTTTGCCTTGAATTGCGTCCGAGGCAAGTCATCGAAGCCCCGCGCGCAATTTACCAGCAGCTCACAATCCCGTTCAAAAAAAACCAACAAAAAAAGCATCTGCGGGCGGCATCTTGAAGTCAACTCCAACCGTTCCTTTCAGACACACTTGGGAGTTAATGAGTTCTGCGGGAGGATAATCAATAACCTGCAGGGTGGCTAATTAACTGCTAATCATCCGGACCCGTTTTGGCCGGCCCATTATAAGAAGCCGTGTTAATAATAGATAAATCTGACACGTTTTTTATTCGCCCAAATAAAAGCCAGCTTATCAGCTGACGGGTCCCAAATTGCCCCGGGGAATTTCCCCTTCAAAAAAGACGCTTCCGTTTCCTCGTTATTTCGGGTAAACGCGGTCCGTTTTTCCCGGCCTCGGCTCGGCCCTCCAAAGACTGCGGCGCCGACTCCGAATTAACCCTTGGGGCCAATTCGCCTTTTGTTCAGGATGGACGATCGTCGGAAGCATCCAAGGAAAGCCTTGAAAGAAGCGTGTCACTCGGATTGCGACGACATGTCAAAGTTTGCAACTTTCAGGAAAGTGGCGGACCCGGTTGCGCGCTCGGACCGATCCTGCCCGGGAAAATTTGGGCCCGATGATCGCCTCTAACGTCTCGCGGTGGCTAACGTGGACTTGTGCCGGTGGTCGGGTGTAAGAAACTAATGAGAGTAGAGCACCCCCCCCTCCCTCCCTCCATTCCCCCCCCGCACAGGGTTATTGTTAAGCAGTAGCTCCCCGCGCAAAATGTATTATTCATGCCGGCTGTTTGGGTTTCTTTCTTGTCCCCGCAGGCGGGTCCCAGGTAAGTCCCGACGCCTCAGTAGCGCTCGGCGCGGCCTCGGGTAGCGCCTCCGGCGACGGCTTTGGCCCGGCGGCTCCCCGGAGACCCTCCCGCTCAACCGCTCCGTTCCGTCTTCAAACACAAACGCAAAGACGGCGCGGAGCGGCTCCGGAGATTGTTCTTCCCCTCCCGCTCTGCCCACGTATCCCAACCGGAGTCCGTTGCGCCGCCGCGCCTTTTTCGACGCGGGCGCCTTCTTTCAAATGGCGCCGGCGCGGTGGAGGGGTCTTTTGGGACTTTACCAATGCAGGATTATCTCGCCGACGAAGGCGCGGGGACGTCAAGGTCGCTGACCAGATGCAACGTCGCCATCGAGTTTTAATAGAGCAGGCCAAACCCAAAGAGTCACAAAAATGCAATTTTAAATGTACGCGCAAAATATCGTGCGGCGCGTGCTCTTAACACAGCGTGGTTGATTTTTTCATTATGCGTATTTCAACGCAAGCATAAGATGCGCTATTCGAAACCAGCGACCGAGGCTTTCAGGCAAACAAGCGGACGGCTTTTGTTCTATTGGCGCCTTTCCGAAGGAACTCGCCTCGAAGGCTTGGAGGCCGGAGCTCCAGCTCGGCGGAGAATCAGCGGCGCGGGCTTCCGGAACGGGACGGCGAACAGTAATTACGGCGGGGCCGCGGCCCCGTCAAGATCCCCCCGCGTTGTCGGTTGGTCGGCGGCGGATTGGCGGCGGATTGGCGGCGGGTTGGCGGCGGGCGCTCCCGCCCGCCAGAGAGTCTCCGGAGGAGCCATTAGGACGGAGGCCCGGCGTCCTTATCAAGCCAACCCCTGTGCTCTTCCGCCGCGCAATTACGCCGTGCTCCGCGCCTTGGCGGAGCGCACCCTTGTTGTTAGCGTCACCTTAGACTACAGCCTCCTTAATAACCCCGAGTCGGCAGCGGGTCGGCAGCGAGTCGGCAGCGGGGGCTCGCTCGGCGGGGTGAGACGTGCGCGGCCAGCTAATGACCGGAGCTACGGCTGTTGTGTGATGTTGCGCGGGAGCCCGTCGGGAGGGAGAGCGTGACCTTGTGTTCGCCGGGCTTTCTAATTGTTCTCGCTTCACGCGGGAGGAGGGGAGCTTTATGTTCGCCGAGGGTTTCGCTCCTCCGGCGCTCGCGTCCGAGCGCTCTCCCCCGACTTCCGGCCAGATGACAGTTTCAAACGGAAAGCGAAGAAACCGAGAATCGTTTGTCTATCCCGGGCGCAACTTTTTCTAGCCGTTTGTGAACGCAGACGGACTCGGACCTCGGTTCCGTCCGCTCGCTTCTTTTCACCAAAGCAACGTGGTACGACCCCGCATAACAAAAGCCGCCGGTAGCGACTCCACGCAACTGATTCCGTCCGATGCCTGATGCCTTTGGTTCAAGTCATCCGTCAAAGTAGACTTCATCAACAGTTAAAATACTAATAAGTTGATAATCGTTGTTCATAAACTAGAAAGAGTCGCGGTTAAAATGAGTAAGTGAGACATCTTTGGCAAAGAGCGTTTGTGAACGGCAGAGGGAGTAGAGGAGCAGAGTGGGTGCTCTTTCACAGACGATCTTTGACGTCTGTTTCGGCGGGGGAAAAAAAAACAACCGAATGAATGGACGTGAAATTGCCCGGTATGCTTTTGTGGACTGGAAAACGTCCGAACTTTAGGAAGGCATTGTCTTTGTAAGTATTTTTGTTTAGCATTACGTGCAGCGAAGTTATTTTTGAAGCGTTTAAAGGTTGTTAGCTCATTGACTGTTTCCTAGCTGTGCTCGACATTAGCCTACTGCTAACGTTAGCGTAGGTTTTTGACATTCGTAAGTAGTAAATGTATTATTTTCCTTTCTGCCACAGTTACCGCGCGAACGCGTAACTGCTGCAAGAACTCCACAAAGCAAGAGAAGGAGTGCGGACTGTTCGCTGACCTTCTAGCAACACAAGGGACACGAGTCGCGAGGACAGCGCAGACACATTTCAAGTTCAGTAAGTTTACCATTTCACTATATTTCAACCCGCCATGTCGATATTTATCTGTTGGAAAAGTTCAAGCCAATTATTCTAATTGACAATTAGCACACTACAAAATGCCACACTACAGTAAAGCCTCGTTTATTGCTGTTAACCGAGGAAAGGGTATAACAGGATATGTTTTTTTCGATTTGGGGGGAAAAATCAGTGAAACTTGAACCACGATATAGCGATGGATCGCTGCATACGGCAATGTTCTATTTTTCACCTTATAACTGAGTGTCATGACTTTCTTTCCCCGGGTGTTTTTCCCCATAATTGCCACTTTAATTTCACAGTCCGAAACGGTCAATTTAATCAAACTCCCTTGATGTATGCAATGCCCTCACGGTGGTGCTCTGTTGCCTTCAGCTTGATCCCACAAGGCCGCTTTCGCCCGGGAACCAAGACCACGATAAAACTCAAATTCCAAACGGCAATCGCAATGAAATCGCAAGGAAGTAGCTCTCGCTTTCCCAAAGGTCGGCGACCCCTGTTTTAAATGGATAGGACAAGGAAGCGGAACCGACGAAAGTTCCTCCTTTGCATAATGACATTCTCCGAATTAAAATGAGCGCGCTAGCCGAAAGGTTCGCGCCCCGGCGGAAGCCCTTGGGCTCCCCGCGTTTTCTGCGTTCCTTGATGCCGATACCGAGAGTTGTTCAGATCCTCCATCTGCCCCGTTTGATTACACTCGTCCTCCGGAGAGGGGTGCAAAGAGGCACAGTGGCCTTTTGAGTCTCTTCCAGCATTTCCCCGCCGTTTCATTGCATCTAACCAAACGAGCCGGGTGGGAAAATTGCCTTTTCGATAATCCGGCCCGCCTTTTTCATCCTGAAAGGTTTTCTGAAGGTTATTGTCGGGAATAAGGCGGCTCCTATACCCCCCGCCGATAACAATCATCTTTCCAATTTGTTTGAGATCAGGTCATACGGAAAGAGCGCTTCATAAACACGCGGGGTCGACGGCCGCGAAGGGCGGGAGGGCGGCATCGCCGTAGCGACGGCCGAGCGGGAGGAAAACAAACAAAACGACGCGGGTCTCCGTTACTAAAAAACACAAGACCCCCAAGCCTCCTCCGTTTCCAAAACGGCAAGACCGGCTCCAAGTTTGATTCGGATCACTGAACCCGTTCTTCCGCGTAATTAACGAAGCGAGCGTTTGAAACGTTGACTTGGCGGCGGCCAGAGCACGCAGCGCGACATTTCTCGTCCTCAGCCTTTTGAGGGTGTCCCGGAACTAAAAAGTTGTTGAAGGATTTCAAGGCTATCCAATGAAATGTCAGCATCGAGCTCACGGGCGAGTTTCTTCCGAGCGTAAACTGGGATCGGGAGCGGCAGTAAACAGCTTGAAGCCATGTTTGCGATGAAGACACTGGCCCTTAAAGGAGACATTATACAAAATGGACTTTTTAATCGTTTGCGTTTGAAGAGTTGTGTCTCCGGAGTGCCTGCCCACCCATGCAATTGAATCTTTATGGGCTGGCGCTTTATGTGGGCCGGGGGCATAGGGCTAGATTAGCGCCGTTCATTAGCGGTCCGGGTCAGCCGGCGTCTCGGGCAGGATCTCCAAAACACCGGCTATGTCTGGGCCGGGAAATTCTCTTGTGCGTCTACCTGCAAACTATGGCGTGCGTGGAAAACCCCAGGACCCGTTTAACCCTATTTGTGATACTTGAAATGGCTTTTGCCGGGCAGGTGAGCGTTTGCGTAGGAGGGCCGATCGCTGTGATTTTCCTCGCGCGCCCGACCTCCGGCCGGGGTCGTCAACGGGCATCCGGCGGGAGTTACGCCGGCGCTTCAAAAGTACGCCGCAACGAATCCCGATAGCGGATGGGTCGACGGGGTCGGATTCGCCAATTAAAGGCGAGGCGCGCAACCGGCACCTCGCCGACGTCCGTCCCGTCCCGATTGTCGACATTCTGCCGGGTGGGGTCGCCACTCCATATTAACGGTTTTAATTGCCCTAACCTTCACTAATCCCCGATGTTATCGCCCGGGTATTTGCATGATTATGAAAGGTTTAAACAATAGAACAAATGCAAATATCACAGAGGATTACCCTCAAATGAAAGCGCGCGGGTTAACGACGGAAGCGCAAGCCACCGACGGAATTAGCAGGAAAGCTCTCCCCCTGAGATACGTGACCCGACTGACAAGATTTTCGGATCCAGGTCCCCGGTCCGCTTCGGGCTCGGGGCCTTTCCGAGCGGGGTCCGCGCGCTAGCTTTCAGTCCGGTCCGACGGACGTCATTCCGTTGTTCCCGCGAGTTTGATAGTCGGCGCGGCTCGTGAGCTACAGCGTACGATTAAAATCGAAACAGGCGAACCAAGTCCGTCCTATTTTTATTTCATCTCCGAAGAAATCGTTATTCCATTGACCCCGGTAGCGCGCGGCCTTCTTGGGAGCTGTCTAATCGTTGAAAGGATCAAGTACGCCGGGGTCTTGCACTCAAATCCGACCCGAAAATACCAAATCCATTATCACCGTAATAAAGAGCTAATGACCCAACAACTGGAATTTATTTGCCGGGGCGCCCGTCTCCTTGAAAGGGCCAAAGGATAAGGAGTCATTAAAGCGGCGTTATCTGGTCCAGATAGCATTGGCATGTCTGTAAAGATCATTATTTTTGCCCCTGGAGCCGTTTGGCAAAGGAGAGCGGCGCTAACTCCGGGGTCAGCATTAACGCAGGCACCGAGACGCTAACGATACACAGCCTGGCAGCCGATGCTTTTTCTAAACGCTCCTAACGGCCGCGGACGGGGACGTGGGGGACGTGGGGGGCGTGGGGGGCGTGGGCTTTTTCTCCGGCCCCGGGCGACCCGGCGCAGCTCTCCAGAGCTTCTCCGCGCTTTGCTTGCACCCCGAGCGGACGGGAGGAGTTTTGGGAGGACGGCCCGGTCATGCCACCTTGGGAAAGGGGGCGGCGGCGGAACTCTCCCTCGCGCGATCAAACCCTTCAAAGATGTCACTGGAACAGACGAGCGGGAAGAACGTTGCATGGGGAAAGCTGTAGAATACACGCGGGACTACGTTTTGGATTGTCTTTGCCGTGTTTTGGAGCGCGAAAAAAGGTAGGGCCATAAATCACTTGGTGCGACCAAACAACACGGCGGCGCCGTTCCATTTATCTGCGGGGGGGGGGGCAAACATACATGACAAAGTGAGCGTGCGCGGTTCTGCCACAAAGCCCTCCTTTATTCAACGGCGCGTCTGGTAAACGGCCGTGGCGAGAGACAAGGCGGCCCTAATGATGGCGGGCTATCAGCGTTAGGATTCGGAGAAGGGGAGGGGGGCCGGGGGCGACGTCTGACTCGGGAACGGGCCGGGCAAAATAACGCATGACGCGTGTCCGCCATTAGTGCGAATCCTCCCCGCGGTTGGCGCACTTTCTTTTAATTTGGCTTGGCTGTAATCTCCCATCGACTGGAGTGTTTTCATCTACTAAAGGACTTTCAACAGCTTGAGCCTAATCAAAGACGCTCTCCCTTTTTTTCCCCGTGTCTCCGGATAAGGAAATTCAATTAGCTTAATTGGGCTGGATATTATCCTCTGTAATGTGAGGGAAGCGTGGCTTTCGCCAAAACGACACGGGGCACTTTGGAAGCACCTTGCTAATTAGGGCAATAACTTGAATCCAAATGTTTTACCTCCGCATTCCAGACGATTCCAAATTGAAATCCAGGTAATTAGTCGAAATAACCCACCCGCGCGAGGAGGCGGCTCGACTCCATCTTGAAGGCCGCTGACGGCAAAGTAGAAATGAAGCCTTTCCTCGGCTTCCGCGCTCGACGCGTAATGGCGCGGAAATAGCGGATACCTTTTTATTTTTCGCTTCCTTTTTACATCTGAAAGAAAGAAACGGATAAGCAGAAGCGTTAGAACAAAGTCTGAGCATCCTTTTTTTTCTTTTTTTTGCAATCTAAAGAAACAAACAACAATGTTGAACTCGCCAGCGTTTCCTTGCCGGCGACAAGAATGGCTGCCGTGCGAAGTACTCGCGTGGCCGTTCTTCTTTTTTCTCTTATGCAGCGTGCGATGACGCTGGTGGCCAGCGCTCCTCTTAACTCCAAGCTTATTGAGCAGCGCAGGAATGAAGCGTGAGCGTTCGGCGGGAGTGTCGCAAAGATCTCGCCCTTTCCGAAATACAAGGGGGGAAATACTTACAGCAGACTGTTGTGCCACCCATCTTTTATTTATTAAACACAAATTAGCAATAAATGACTTCAATTAATTTGCTCTCCACGAAAACAAAACCAAACTGTACCGCTCCGGCATCATATATGGCATTGAAATGCATAGGATTAGATTTGCGGATACCGACCCACTCAGGTTTTCCAAAAAATTCAAATGCATTCGAATGAGTAGTGTTACACATTATTCACCTACCAAGGGCCCTGATACAATTATCTCAATTGTTGCACTTTCAAACTTCTTGCGTGGATAAAACACGGCGTTTTGTAGCGGTTCTTTACTTCGAGATATCTGCAGCCCCCCCCCCCCCCAACCCCGAAGCAGCAGAGACAACAAACCGAGGAAATTATTGCACTTGAAATCAGTCATATATCATAAGCCGCAACATGCTCCGTCGGTTAGGGTAATAGACAGAGAAAAGTGGCTTTTTTTGTCTGATGGCTGGTTTGCATCTAATGCTGCGCCCTTGAGCTAGATGCTTAACCTTAGCAGCTCCGGCAAACGCCGCGCCTTGTAAATGGCTCCCAGTGGAAACCCATCTTCAGATAGGAATTTCTCCCGTCAGTTGTTTATTTTGCCCCCTACCAAACGGCAGAAGAAAAGACACTAAACTCTGCGTAACACAATAAAACTGTATTACATTTGTGCTTGAAATTATTACAATTACAGTATTTACAAGCGTTGTCCTAAAAATAAACATCTCATGCTGGATGACACATAAAAAGAAAGAATTGTACAATAGGCAGGCAAAAGGAAATACTTTTTTTCTTTTTTGAAATACATTTTACAGAGGGCGTTCCGAAGTCGAGATTGAACGGCGAGCGCAAGCTAGACGGGTCGAGATGATGAGTCGCGCATCCGCCGTGGATGGTATTCAAGTATGGGCGTGCTGAACGCACCAAATTCAGAACTGCTTAAATAAATACGCCAGTCAGAGGGAAGGGCCGCACCGCGGCGGCAGCCGCCGTCGGCTTCTCCGTACGCTTGAATAAATACACCCCCGCCCGACCCCTAACTCTATTCCCCTCAAAAAGACCATCCCAAACCTGGCGCTTGAATACCGAGAGAAGTAGTCGGGAATACAACGCGTCCACTCCCAATGACTGCTTTCGGCGCCAAGGATCCATTTTTATCGGTCTGGCGATGAATGAATGAAATCGTTCGCTTTCGTCGATAGGTAAACATTTTGGGAAGGGAATCAAGACGTTGCTCAAAGGTCTCGTCCGGTGATTTTTCCTTGTGTGAGGCGCGATGGCTGGAGAAAACTAAGCCTCCCCCAAAAAATCTCAATTTAGTCCAGTTCGCAGCGCCGACCGGCTCTCTCCCGCTTCGAAAACCAGCGGCGGTCAGGTTCATAAGGCCTTGTCACTTTTATCAATATTGTCATTGGCGGTTAAATTCCAACTTCGATTCGTTTTCGCCGGCTGCGCACCTCAAGGAGGTTTCGGTTTTTCACGTTGTTGGAGGGCGGAGCGTTCGGTTGGCGACCGCCGACGTTTCAAAGATTCACCCTCGTCCAGTTCGACCCTGACATGGCATCGGGATTTCGGCCCTTGGGCATTACTGCGCTCGCCCCTCCCCGTTCGACGACCACTGGCCGACGATTAAAACGAGGAGGACCGAACCCCGGTATTCCACAAGTAGAAAGTTTGTCAAGTTCTGCTATTTAGCTAAGGTTATAAAAAGTACAATGAACACACCGCCCGCCATCCAGGAATTTTGCACATCAATCATATTGTCAGTAAAAATGATTACTTTGAAAAATGTCACATAGCTTGATGTCGAGGTTGACCGTGGCCAGACTCCAAAGACCGAACCAAGACCGCATGAGAAAAGCGAACGAAGAGCGATAGACCCGCTCGCGCACCCGCACAAGAATTAAATTATTTTTTTGAAGCTCCTCTGTTTACACTCGACAACATCCGGTAAAAAGGTGTTTATCCCAAAGATACACTGATTGACAATACCTCTGCGTACTTTAGATTCAAGTAGTTGGAGCGTGCAGTCCTTGTCCTAAAAGGTGACCCCGAGGCATGGAAATACTGTCCAACAACTTGCTTTGGGCCCTTTTCGTTTGCCAGGAGGACAAACAAAGAAAAAGTCCGCTTTGGGGGGGGCGCCGCCTGCTGCGTGGCAGTCTCTATGGCTATGCTGTACAGTTGAGTACCCGGCCTTCCGGATGGGGTTTCCTTATGTACACGTGGGGGACAGGAGCCGGACGGGAAGCCGTAGTGCTTTTCCTGCGTGATTGCGAGCTTTCCGTCGGTCTTCTCCCACTCCTTCCTCTTGCTTTTGCCCCCCTGCCCCCCCGACCCCCTCTCATGAGGGTCAGCGCACTTGGGGGGCATAGCCCTCCTTCATCAGTCCCTCTTCGTAGTCCGTCTGGCACAGGATCATGTTGTTCTTCAGGAAGAACTTGTCTCCCACGCAAAACCTGCGCGACACGAGAGGAGAAGGCAGAAGCGCGTCATTGACACCCAACCTGTAGGCCGGCAAGGCTGCGGCGCCGGCTCGCCTTTGGGGGATAAAACCCCTTCGGCCGCAAATTGAACAACTTCGAGAAAGCGCGGTGGGTTTCGGGGTGCGTCTTTGTTCGGTTCCCATCGAACCCCCTTCACATCGCATCCTCGCGAGCGGGGGCCCGCGGTGTTTTTTGACCTTTCTGTGCCGCGCCAAGCGGAGATGATGCCCAACGAGAGTCTCGCTTGTCTCGCTCGTCACCCTTCGGGTCGGACGAGGTCGGCCGTCGACGGTGCCCCTGTTTACCGGAGGGTACGGGGGTGGCGGTTTCTCCTCTCGTTTGACTTTCGACGGATGCTCGGAAAACACGATTCATAGCCGCGAGCTGCGTGATGGCATGCGTACCCGACATGCTCGTTGTGTTTATTCGGCGCCCGAGGGCAGATTGAGAGCATGATTTGTTACATCCGTTTGGGACCAATTAACAGATAGGCGGTAAAAGGTGAGACCGGTGCGTTTTGGGAAAGAAGGCAAAAGGCACGCTCCAAGGAAGGCATTATAATTGCTCGGGAAAACATTCTGTGAAGCTCGGAAATTGTCGGGAAACGCCATATAGGCAAGCGCTTTTCACACGTACGGTTTACCCCAGAAGTACTGGTTAGCTGCTCTAAGGTGCCGGGCGCCAGTGAACGACTGGAGCGCCTTAAAGATCGAAATTGCGGAATCTTAAATGATCTCGCAAGTGCACAGGCAGGCGACGGCGGGCCAGGCTACGAGTCGTGCGCTCCCTCTTCCGCGCTCCGGTTCAGAGGCGAGCGGCTGTATTTTGGACGTTGGAGACGTCCGCGGGAGGCCGGCTTACTCCAGAGTCTAATGCGTTACGTATGAGGGGTGCGCCGTCTTGGGCAATTTGTTTTTACCGCACACCATACCGGCACACCATACCGACGCGCGGCAGTTTACTTCCCGGTTGAGGTCAAATTTCTACATATTGCCACTTGAAAATAAACACGAGAAAGTCTATTATTTTTCTGCTTACACTGTGTCCACTCCTATAATGACCTCATGTCAGCCTGTTTTTTTTTTTACACTCCTTCGCTACTCCAGTCGAATTGTCCCCCCCCCTTTCACCTCCCCCTGCTCGTTTCCTAGCCCCTATTTCACACAGACAAATTGTTTCTGCTCGGTGAAATGTCAACAGCATATGTGACATCTGTGCGCCAATTTTGATGAGGATATTACACTGGGGCCCATCACAGGCGTGTCTAATAAAGGCCGTTTTACCGCCCCCGACTATTTCCAGTTTCTAGAACAAACAATAGCCGAGTGTACTTTCTATACACGGTCAGGTTTGGAAAGCAATCTGTTGTTAGTGCAACTTGAAATATAAATAGCAGGAAATTACGGTTGCTAACGGCAACCGTGGCAACTACGCGTTAGCCTTTACACTATGGAAAAGCTGTAGAGAATTTATGACGGGCGCGATTATTTCATTGAAAGTTGAAAATCCAATAAAAAGGGATCAAATAGCCAGCCGTTTGCTGGCCGTATTATCCGCTTTTACTAATGAGGCCCATTAAAAGAGTCCCTCGGCATCATTAATACAATCCTGCGCCTGCTTGTATTCGTATTATGGATCGGAGTCATACAGGCGCTTACCGCGCATGCAGTCATCGTCCTCTGACGCTGTCTTCATCCCTCCCTTTCGCTTTCTTTACCGAGAGGTGAGTGTGACTAATGAGTCTTTAGAGACCTCTTGTCGTAGGTGGGGGGGTGGGGGGGGGCTTCCGCAGGCGCACACTTAAAAGATGCATTGCGATGCCAGCTATATGCCCCGGAGGCGCGCGTTAACTAGAGTAGTCGCTTTCCACTCAAATGAGGAAACGGGAGAAAAAGGGAGCGGCGCCACACGTCCTTAGCGTTCCAAATACTCAGCCTCATGAATGGGACCGCGCCTCTGGACCATCAGAGAATTTGCCTTGAAAATCTTTGCTTTTCCCGCTTCCCGGCGGGTCAGGCGTCATCAGGACGGCGAAGCGCGCTTTTCTTGCATTAAACTGAATGCGGGATGGACGCATGCCAATAATCAGGTTGACTACCGACATTTTCCCGAGGGCAAGTTGATGGACTCTAAATTTTCTTGGCCGATCATCCTGCGACGTGGGCACAGGCCCTTCTCCGAAAGCCACCGGGGCAAGAAAGTCCTCCGAGCGTCGTCAACAATTTGGCGTTACCGATCACGCGCTTCTGCATTGACTAGCCGTCACGAAGGGGCGGAGCAAGAGAACGACGGCGGGTTATTCTTCGCCGCCCGTGTGTTTCCGGCCCTTTTGTTCCTGCCGGTTTTCCTACAACTTGTATGCTACCGTAGTATGTTGGTTGTACCTTCCTGTTTTCGTCGATGGTCCGCTCCCTCCCGCCCGTTTGGCGTGTATTTTCCGCGTCGACGGTTTTGTGTCGCTCTACTCCGCATTTTGGGTCTGATTTTCTGTTGTACATTGCTTTTTGTGTATTTTCCACACTGCGCACGCGCTTATTAAATTATAATTAAATAATTAATTAAGTAATGAATTAAACTTTGTTCAAAGATTCTGCGAGCCTCCCGTCCGTTTGGGGTCCTATCTCCGTTGGAGCGTCGGGGTTCATTCCTGACACACCGGGGGGAGGGAACTGAAAAGTCGAGGGACGGCTGCCGTATTCCGGTTTTGACGAACTATTTTCCGCCTGTGTATTTTCTACGGATGCCCCGCCTCTCCTAAATCAGCCTCGGTTACGACATGTCCGACGCAGTCCCGCCGGGTCTTTCCGAGGTCGCCAAACGGTTAGTCGCGCCTCTCGTCGTTCCGGGGCAGAATCGTCGTAACTATTAACGAGTGCGCATCTACCGGATCAGGACGCGCGAAGCCGACCCGGCTCTCCGAGTAGTCCTCCCCGCACGAGGCTCGCAGTTCTCATACACAAAGTGACAACTGTGTCCCTTATTGCCTATTAGGCCCCCGTCTAACAAGCCTGACTCATGACATACAAGGCACCCGCGGCTGAGCTTTGCCGCGCCGAACCCAATTGGCGTCAGCCTCTCATTCCGAGGCCCCCACTCCCCCACAAGCGAGCCCCTTATCAGCACTGACCTTCGCCTGCGCTGTCACCCATCCTGCTCCAACCTTCCTCCGGCCTCCCCAGACCGTGGCCTCCAGCTCATCAGGGAGAAATTGGGCCAGCGCCGGCTAGATGATGAGGCCGGACGACAGCCTCATCGATTAGCTGTCCCCCGCGGCTGATCTGCGGCTAACCGCTTGCCGGATGGAGGCTCATATCTCCTTCCTTATTCCCAACACCTCTTTTCGGAAGCGGCGGCGCGTTCCTTTCGGCTCCGGCTTCCTCCCCGCCGCTCGGGTCGGGAGAATAACGGGCCCCGCGATCGGGAAGGTCGCGACGCTAGATTTATGTTTGCTTTAAAGGAGTGAGGCCGCACCGGGTGCAGACGCGAGGAATCGGGGCTGATGTAGAATCCTATATTTTCACTGACGGACCGCCGACAGGGGGGCTGCGGCTCCCCTTTGCTCGATAACATTTCAAAGTCGTGCTCGGAGTGGGGGGGGGGGGGCGGTCAGGCAGATGCACGCGTAAGATAACCGGTGAGGCTTTTCCATTTATCGCGCTCTTCATTGCTTTGCCTTCACCGCAATACATAGATGGCTGTCAATTTGACAGTGATGGCGACAAAGAACAAAGGTCACGGTCACTCGCTCCCTTGCGCTAATTGGCCCATGGCTTAAGCGAGGCCTCTAATAGCTGAGCGCGGCGATGACTATTAGAGTCCTAAAGTGATGGAATCAGAATAATCACTGGCTTCTTGCGTTCCACTTCCAACGGAAGACGCGGCTTGATAAATGCAGTCTGCGGGGGCGGGGGGAGCGGGCTGGATGTTCATACGTGATTGTAGCAATTCAACCTTCAAACGGCAATTTGCGCTGCGGCTGACCTGGAGGAGCCACGGATAATTACACCGCCTGACCCCTGCCGACCCGCCGATCGCCTGCTCTGTTTATCAGATTTCACATTTTCTGACGACGTTCCACAGAGAAATCTCCGGGCCATTTGCGAGATGGATTAGATTGCTTTATTGAAGGGCCTGTCGAGGGAACGGGTCAATGGGAGGGAAGGGGAGGGGAGGGGGGCGTGGCGGGGGCGTACTTTGCTGTTTGTTTGAGGCCGGGAAATGAGAGGGCACGGAGCCGATGCCAATGAGCAAGGCGAGCGGCGGGATCGGTATGCCAGACATTTTCTCACCATCCCAAACATAAAGTATTGGGGGAAAGGGAGATCCCCGGAGAGCCCAGCGCAATTTGCTGAAGGTCAATCTAGTAATCGTTGAGCGTCTAACCTCAATGCCTTTCCCTCTACAAAGACAACACAAACAACGACCATGAGTCGGAGCCTTGCGAGATTACCGTTTTCAATGATGGAGAATCGGAGATGCCTAGAGGTACAACTATGAATGCAGTTTCAGAGGTAAATGAATAAATCGCACCACTCCCAGAAAGTTGTTTTGAATGATCCTGTCGACGTCTCAATTAGTTTGTGTGAAATGCTGAAAAAAATAAACCCCCCAAAAACCTGTCCGTAAAAGCCATTATTCAAATGTGGGGGGGGGCAAGCTGAATTCCAGTAAATCTAACAGAATTTCTCAACGCGTAGGTAAAAAGCGTGTCTAAATATTTTTGGTCAAAAATAGCATTTGCCGGCTGCAAATCGCTAGCAACAAACTGGAAAAGAAAAAGTCAAAGCTGACGAACGGCTTCAATTAAATCCGGCGCCACACCATAAACCGCGGCCAGACTCCGGCAAAACTTGTGATGGGCATCTAAACGGCGCCTGCGAAACACGCAAACGTCAATTTGATTCAACAGTTGGTCAGCCGCCTTAATGTAAAAAGAAAGATTTGCCTGCGCCTAAGTGGCTTTTAATGCGGGCGAGCGGAGTGGGCCTGCCCGGGTCTAGCTGATGAAGATTAGCTGACTTCTTCTATTAGCAGAGGCTGTCTGGTGCAGCCGGCTGAAGTGGCAAGACAATAACCCGGTGCTAATTGCGCGGAACCGGGTCCCCCGCCTTTTAGTATGCGCCGCGCGGGGAGTCATCTTCTTCCGTTGGGATCGCGCCTTCTTAGCGCCTTTGCCGACGCAAACTCGGCTGCGCCCTATGCGGACGCGCCCTATGCGATATATACCGCGTCATTAGGCCGGAACAGAATGGAGGTCTTCCCTCGCAAATACGGCAATCGCTTTTTGAAGAAACCAATGACCTTTCTTTTTCTCCCGTTCTTTGACAATCAATTATTTAGCCTCGTGCGGTATTTTGCACAGTGCTTTGATCTTTACATCAAAGGCACGAAGGGAAAGCGTTTGAAAAAGTCACTAGGGGGCTGAAATTTCACCCGGATGGTGACAACATGTCAAAGTTGAACGTGACACGACGGCTTAGTCATCACGCGAGCGGGCGTGTGCCATTCCTCGCCAATGCCTCTGCTCTACCTAATTTTGCAACTGAGCTCTAACATTTTTGATGGCTGCGTTCTCGACAACGGCTTCGTACCTAACGCGGTTCCAGATCGTATATGGGGTCACTTGCCAGAGTGCTAAATCTCCCCGCGTTCGACTATCGGCGGCGGGCTAAGTCAGCCTCCGCGCCTCTTCCCCGAGCAGCCGTTTGGCCGCCTGTTCCATCACTCACCTTTGATTGCAGAGCTGGCACGCGAAGCAGTCCAGGTGGTAGACGTTCTCTTTGGCTCTCATGACCATCTCGAAGGCCGGAATTAGCTTACTGCAGGCGGCGCAGTTCCCCGTCACGCCAAACAACCTGCGCCACATCCAACACTAACGTCAGCGTCTACAAGCGTGCGAGTTTGCGCGCTTCCCAGACGGGCCGCAAACGGCTTTGGCTACGTCTATGTTTGGCTCTTTCGCGGCCCTTATTCCGGAAGACGTACGGCGGAGGTTCAATGGCGGCGACTAACTGCGAAAGCGAAAGTCCAGTGAGGAAGTCTTTTTCCATGACTAAACTTCAAAATGTTGAAAGAACCCCCCCCCAAAAAAAAAAAGCTATAAGCGCACGTCTTCACATTTGTAGACTGACGCTGCATATATTAGAGTTTTACGATGATCTATTTTCTATCTGACTAATTTTGTTCAGGGTCGTCATCAGAGTGGGGACGGAATTTTCGAGCGCCGCGCTTTAAATGCGGGGTCGTGACGGAGCTCTAACTGGAATGTGTTTTTGACAACGCTTCCACTAATACAAAGTTAAGACGGAGCGTTCTGTGACAACACCCCATGAAATCATTCGGTGCAAGCCGTTTTCGGAACCTCTTTTACTTATCTGACCTGACTTTTTTTTTTTTTAATTCATAAATCAGTACCTGGGATTGAATATCGTAGCTCTTAAGAGTCATAAAAATACATTTTTGAGATTGAATTAGGTCAAATGAATAGAGATGCCATGAATGACCCCCCCCCAACCCCGAGTAACCATTTTTGTCATATTTTTTTCCGGATAAAAACACCCAGTCATGACATCATGAAATTGTTTAAAGAAATACTGTGGTGTTTGGGCTAAAGCGGAATAGGAATTGCCGCATACAGAGCGCACCGGGTTAATAATTGTTTGAAGGTCTGCAAAATGAAGGGACTCGACGTTTTCAACGCGACGCGGCTTTTCTTGTGTTCGTTTGACAGGCGGCAAAAGCCAGAGTGCCAAAACCCCGCCCATAAGGACCGGTAGAGGGACGGGGCCAAAAAAGCCGGATCGGGGTCGGCCGAAGCGCAAAACAAAGCAAACGCGGGGCCGAAATAGACGGGACGCGGCGTCCGCCGCCGCCCGGGGAGGACCCTATTATTTCTCTGCCCGCTCCAGGGACTTTAACGGGAGTGTTCGTTAGCGATTCAGGGCTGTTACGACACAGCGACCTAGAGCGGGCTACAAGGGAGAAAAGGCTCCGATAAGGAAATCATGGAAGAAAATAAGCTATTAAGCAGACTTCTTGGGGCACTCGTTGTTAAAATGATAAAACGGCGCGCCGCTCTCGGAGTCCGTAAGAGACTGATAAATGATCTCGGGATATGCAGGCTTGTTTATTAACCTTGGCAAAGTATGTTTCCCGGAGGCGCGGGAAGCGGATAGATGGCGGCCTCGCGACTACCCGCGGAATGGAGGGCCGCTGTCCACGCGCCTTCAGACGATGCAACGCGCCCAAAACGGAGAAGGCCTCTTCCCCGGATTAGGACCCGCTTAATTCAAAGAATTACGCCTCCTCCTTTGAGCCCTCTAAATTTAGATACGTTATCTCGTCTTTCCTTTTCCCGCCGAGAGGCGCTCGTGGCAAACGATGACTTCTCTCCTCACAAAGAAGGGTAATTGATCTAAAAAAGGAAAACAAGAAAGAGCCAGATATGATAGATTCGGCGCCAGATAATGAGCACGTGCGCCGGAGCCTAACGGCGCCGCTTTGTATCGCGCCGTACGACAGTCGCGGCGAGACGCCGCTTACTCCGCGGGGGCCAATGTCCTCGTCTCGCGCTAACCCCGATCATTTGCGAGTAGCGCGCTCTCGAGGCCCCGCCGTTGTAAACGATGGAAGGTATCGGCGTCGGGGGCTCCGCGTCCGAACGCCGCTCCCTTTCGCCCTTTACTTTGCGCCGTCCGGTCCTGGAATTGGCCCCTTTAAAAAGTCGGTCGCAATCGATAACGAAGGAAACGGTGCTCGGAGGTCAGATTCGGAGGAAAACAAACGGCTCGATACGATGGCTTCCGCTTTATCTATGTTGGAAAAGGCCAAGAGCGACGCCTCTGCTCCGTTGGAGGCCATTCCTCCGTCGTCGCCGCCTCCGGGGCGTGCGCTTCTCCCACTTTTTACCCGGTTGAAATGGCCCGTGTTTTCAAAAAAAAAAAAAAAACAGCCCCGAAAGGCGCGTTCACTACAAGCGCGGGTCTTCGGAGCTTTACGCGATTTACCGTGCTTTTGGGACGCAAGGATCAGAAGTCTCATTGAACGCCTCTATTTTGGGATATTTCGGGTCGGGCATATTACTGCATCTCATTGAAACAGGAGCAAGAAAAAAAATGCCATTCTATTTGTTCTTTCTATGCACAGAAATGTTCAACGCCGTCAAATACGGTACGATTGAACTACAGATGCTTCAAGCTTCACTGGAATGCATGGGATTGGAGTGCACTTGCATCTTGAATAGCCTTAATCTGATTTGTAGTTGCGACAATGCTGCGATTATTCCGATAATCGCAAACTTTGAGAATTACCGCGCTACGCGCAAACACATCCGTGTCCACAAACACATTTGGCAAATGACCGTCGACCTCCGGATCCCGTTTTTAGAGCTTTATAACGCCGAATAGAAAAAAAGAAAGGATCAATCAGCTGAAAAGAACGCGATTGCCGATGACACGATCGGGACGTCAAACGCTTCTGTCGGAAATGAAGGCGTACTCCTAATTCCCGCACGTTCCCCCTTCCTCCCGGTAGATGAGATGAGGTCCTTGGACTCGTCAGCAGTTAACGTGTTTATTTTGACACTTGAAGAATTTATAAAAATATTACATCGGATAAACGGCCCTAAAAGTTTTAGGACGGCGGCAGTTTGACCCCGGAAATGATTACTTCTATTGCCTTATTTCCTTTGGGAAAAACTGCCCTCAAAAAAAAAAAAGAGGTTAGGATTAAAGTTCTAATTTGATTCTTTTTTTTAAAGCCATCATTTTAAGCTTCGACAGCAGCAGAAACATTCAATCTTCGATAATGTTTTCCAGCCCGTGAGCAGCATTTTTCTTGCGTCGGTGATGGATGTGCTTATTGGGGGCGGGGGCCCTAAGACCCCCCAGGTTCCCAAACAGACCTCCCGGCTGCTTCTCATCCACTTGTTTGCTGCATAATTCATTTGCTACCTATGCGCTACATTAAGCGCCGCCTTAAATGATTCACGGTCGCCTTGGGGCCGCTGCTGGCTTCCGGGGACAGCGCACGCCTTTGCTTCTGGAACGGGCCCGTATTTTTTTTTTTTTTTTCCGGCGGCGGATCGGGTGCGGCCAAGGGGCTTCAAGGCGGCGGGAGGGGAGACGCGTACCCGCCGCCGCCCTTCCGTCCTTCGGCGGCCGTGCCAGTTGACGTCCCGGACGCTAATGGCTCTCGGGGGAGAAGGCGAATTAAGGGCGCTTTTGCTCGTAACGAATTCAAAGGCGTAGGCTGGCGCGCAATCGGAGGATGACGGCTTAGAGGCCGAGGAGCCCCAGCCCGCCGTTCGATACCTTTAACTCCGCGTTCGAATTGCGAAGAAATAAATAGGCCTCGTCTCTTATTCTAACAGCCGCCTGTTAGGGGGATGACAATGTGCAAGAGCGGGTTTGACATACACTTCATATCCACGGCTGACGGGACAGCATGTATATTTAAAGGCCCCCAAATTCAAATTCTCGCTTTGCGCCAATCCGAATATGAAAGGCTATCGATGCGGTCTGTGCTCAGTACCTCCTGTCGTCGGTCGGAAGGCGTTGGCGGCGCGTCACGGCCCGGTACGGCTCAGTGGTACCTATTTGATGAGTGGAGCAAAAGAACCCACGTACCAATTAAATTCTTCCGCGCGGCTTTACCCGATCGGGGTCCGCCGGGCGCTGGTCTCCTTTGGCGAATGCACGCGCGGTGTCACGCCAGATGGATTGTTTCAGCTTTGGCCAAATAAGCTCGTGCGGTATTGTGACCATTTTTGGGTGGTCTTGCCACCTTGAAATTTGACCTTGTCTTCTGGGTGAATTTTCAGCTTTCCACGCTTTTCCAAAAGATTGGAGAAAATACCAGTCAAGGCTTCAAATGCAATGTATTTACCCTTCAAAATTGAAACAAAAGGTTTGCCTTTACAAGGGTGACGAGTGCGCATAGACGCAAATGCCGAAACTAACGTTGCAACGGCAAATTTGTTTGAAAATTTGCCCATCATCTTACTTGGGATATAAGATCCAGGCAGCCTCATTGTCGCCAACAGAGCTGTTCCATTTTTCCGATATCCTGTGTCTAAAACGGACGCGTACTATGTCCTATTTCAGGTACATGTGATCATTTCGATCCAGGGAAACGGCACCATAGTACTTCTTTCCCCAGAATGTTTTTCAAACACAGACACGCGGATAAAACGGGTGCGTTTTGAGTTATGCGGTAATAATACGGGGGTCGAAAAGGAGGTAAATTCAAAGCGCCCGAGGAGGGGTGCGAAAACTCCTCGGACGGCGTTCGGCATTGCGAGGAGCGGTCGAGTCCCGCTCGTCCTTTCCGATTCCAGCCGCGGCGTCCCCCTCCCCCCGATCTCCGTCTTCGCCGTCCCTCCCGCCACTCGCCGTGCATTCATCAGCTGCCGGATTAGAATTTGTTTCCTCGCAAACCATTGATCATCGGCCTATTACTAGGCAAATGACAGTTAATTACCCACTACATTAACCACCGGGACCCGGGGAGCGACTCGCCGTGCCATCAGTCAACATGATGAATGTGGCAAGTTCAGTAATGCGTGGCCATTCCCTCGTCCGCCTGCCACGCCGAGAACAACCCCGGGATCTCGCTCGCAGGCACCCCGGGAAAATCTATGCTAATCTGCATAATTACAGGCTCGGGGTTAATAACAGACAAATGATTTGTTGCGTCTCAAGGCCGGCTTTTTTTTCTTTCTTTCTTTTTTTAACGGGATCGGGCGCCGTCGGTTCGCCGGGCGGCCTGTCGGTAACTGGGAATTTACTCCCGGGGAGTCCGTCCAACGAATTCACCGATGTCACGGCCGGCGTTCTAAGATACCCACCCGCGCAGTGAGGGAAGTTACAACTGGGCGGGGCGGGAAGGGGGAGACAGTTGAAAGTGGCAGAAGTAATCAGACTCTGCCGTTCTTCAATTTAATACCCCCGGCCTGTGTGATTGTCAGTGATTAAACAACGTTCCGGGGCAAAATTATTTCAATTACCGCGGCCGCGACCTGGGAATTGTCCGCGGGATAAGATTTTCTTCCTCGGGCGCCCCGACTCGCCTGGCTGCCAGCCTCCATCGGTTCTCATCTGCACCTGGACTCTGATATCCTAATGATGAATTATGGCCCGCTCTGCGGGCGGGCGGGCGGGCGGGGGGGGGGGGTATACAAGGCGGCCTTCCTTCCCCCACTAACTGTCAGCTCAACGAGACGCCACCTAATTAGCTCCCGTATAACCTCTGCCGAGAGATTTAACAACATCTGCTTTTCTACGTGAAGCAACTTTCACGAGATAAGCCGTACGTGCAAGGTCGCGTTCTTTCTTACTTGGAGCAAGTATTCACAGAGACCCTCGTTGCTTGCGACTATACCCGCTGCCGGGTAAAACAAATAACAGTCTGAGCGTTCTGAGTTACCCCCGTGCACCGGTATGACCCTTTCCGGGTCACGTTCTTCCACACCCTTAAGTGTTTTAGCCAGGGAGTGGCAGTGCGACAAGTACGTCGAAATTTGAAACGCTGTCACCATCCGGGTGGCGTTTTAGCTCCCGACCGGCGTCTTTCAATGCTTTCCTTTTCCAAGCGCTTCTCTAACGAGCCGCCCGCCTCATACAAGTTGTGTAGCGACGTTCGAAAAACGGGGCGGGACAATCGTATAGGTATTATCCAATTTATGACACGACGAGCCAAAGACTTGACCCGATTTTTGGAGAGTAAGACGGTTTTTTGGCAGGACCTCCCGGCCGCCCGCCCGCTCCTTTTTGAGGACGACTAAAACCAAAGAATCCCAGCAGATGTGTCGCCGGATAGGCGCTCTCCCAGCGCCGGCCCACCTGCTATAGCGACGCCGGGCGCCAGATAGTGGCACGCGCGAGCCCTGCAATTATCTGCACCAAACACGCACAGTCCCATGAGTCATCGCTCTTCACAGCTAATTTAACTAATCTCCACTGGAGGGGATGATCCAAAAGAATAATGCATCCGGGGGAAGTAAGCATTTTAGTCCGATAGCAAAAAAAATAAAAAGAATTCCGAATCGGCGGCGGCGCCCACGCAAAGACAAAAAGGTGAAGAAAAGTAGCAAGATTATAAAGGCCGTTTTCCATTTGGAATTTTCAAGAGAAAAGGCAGCATTGCGTCCACCAAGAAAAATTGGCGCCGCCGACCCAGATGGAAAGTGGACGTTTTGATGTACACGGAGGAACGCTTATTCCCAAGTGGGCCGCGCCAATAAAATCATGCCAGGAGGCGTTTATGTGACTTTGAAACGTCAACTTAGAAATTTTCTCCAAAATAGTACAAGCATCAACGTTCAAACATTAACGTTACCGTCAAACATTTTTCATTTATTAAAAAAGAATTCCGCTCATTTTCACACTCGACAAAATCATCGCGTCAAAGCCGTTTGCGGCTCGGAACCGGCCCGCCGGCGATATGATCGACGATACCAAATGGAAAGTCACATTAGAGTTAGCCCACGTTTTGCGCAGGCCTACGTCATCCCAATACGTATTGAGAAGGAAGAACGCAAATATATTTGTTCCTAATCGACTGGAATGCGTCCGTGGGGCTTTTTTTTCTCCCGCCCCCAAGTACTTTCAAATACTCTTCCGGAACAATATTGCAAAGCCTTTGTTTTATGTTGGGGCTTGTCTTGGGAGTGGAATGAAATGTTTTTTTTTCTGACTCGCACTTTTAATGAGCCGCTTTGGCCACGTTAAAGTATCCTTTAAACGTAGAGGCTTGGCCGCCATTAACCCTTCCCCCCCATCGCCGCACGCCGAGCAATTACCTCGCCAATAATGCACCAATGTGCCAACGCCAATTTCCTGTAATTACTCCGGGCTTTTCAGGCGTAATGTGAAAGTGCTGCGGGGTCAGAGCGGGCGCCGGTGATTGCGTCTGAAGGAGGGCCACGCGCATCGCAGGCTCTGTTTTCCGCCCCGTTTAAGTGTCCCCGCGAGGGGGGGGGGTTGGTTTTGTGTAGCGGAGGTCAAGAGCGCCTCTTTTGTTTTGCTTCCCAAAAGTTTGGAAGGAATGCCATCTGATGGAATAAAATGACGGGCCCTCGACGGCAAAATCCTTTCGGGTGCAGCCGCAATTCAGGAGAAGCTCTCGGGGAACTCTTTGTCCTTCCCTTTTGCTCTTTTACGGCTGGAATACCATTGGTGGGTTAGGGTTTATTGTTAGTTATAATTTAAACTCGCCTCGGCTTAATATCGCCATTACCGCCATCTACCAAGATGGAATATACAACGACGTCTTCCAAGGCATGGCAAACGTCGCTCTGGCGACGGGCGGCGCGCACGTACGGCACGGCGTATCCCCAAGATGCTTTATCTCGGCCCGTCGACGCCTTGTTGAAACGTTAACGTGCACCGGAACGGCCAAATATTCCCGGCGCTCCCTTCGACCGCATGGGCCATTGCCATCTTTTTCACCTTGGTCCGGTTTTGTAATCGCCCCGTCGGCTACCCTCCGGGGGAAATCCCCGAGAACGGCCCGCGGAAAAGGTCGACTTTTTTGTTATCGTCTCCGTTTTACGCGAATCCAAGACGGTTCTTCTTTTGGAGGAATTATTGCGAGCGATGCTGGTGTACAAAGCGGAGTGTTGATGCAATCCCAGCGGGCGCCATGACAGACGTTTGAGTGACTCACGCAGTCGTATTGTTCACCCTAGCGTGACGCTCGGCGTCATGACTTTTTATTCCGCGTTAAAAGGTCCGGATAGGTCAAGCTGTGAAACAAGGGCAATATTGCGAAGGAACACGCGGCGATGAAACGAATGGGATCATACAAGGCAAGCGGGTTTGGCCGGAATTCCCGAAAGCATTCAAATCTCTAAGCTAGGACGCACCAATGTTGTCGGGCGACCCGATGAAGTTGTTAATTCCTTTGTCGAGTGACTTGCTTGTGGATGCGGCCCGGCCGGGCCGAGGGCAAAGCGGCGTGTGGCATTTGCATTCCGCTCTTTCTTTTGGCGTCCTCATGAATAAATCAGGCTCCTACAATTGCCACATTTACATCTCATTTCACCGCCACGGGGACCGGCTCGACTCGGTTGAGCAAAAGCGGACTTCTCCGTTGCGGCGCGCGTTATCTGCCACGTTCAGGTTTTACAAAGCCCGGCATCAAAAACATCGCGGCGCGTCCTCAAAGCCGCCGCGACGAAAAGAAAAAGGCTAGGATAAGGCCCCTTCCCGACCTGGAATAACTCAGCCGGCGCCCGATCGCAAGGTCCGGCGGCTAGCGGCGCGGAAGGGGTTGGGCGCCGGGGGATGCGCAACGGTGTCTGGCAGTTCCGCTAGGTTGCCCACTAATTGAGAAGTCGCTCAGGGGTTGAGCGCAGGTCTGGCAGCCCCGCCCCAACCATTCCAATAACGCCCGTAAGTGGGGCCGACACCCACCAATCGGCGGTTTCCACGCCTTTGGCGCCGTCGCCGGCTCGTCTCCGCTCGCACCCCTACTCCATCTCCATAAAGGCCTCATTAAGCGGGGACGGCGCGCGCGTTACCGCGCTAATTGCCGGCCAAACCCGAGCGAGCGAGCGGCCGATGGGGTTCCGCCGCTCCCGCGCTTCCATAATGGGGCTCGACTCAACCTCTTGACTCTCTTCAGTACCGCGGGCTAGCCCATTTAAGTCGGACACAATGACACGCCGTAGTTTGGACTCAGTGGGGAAGATGGCCAGTGTGCGAATGCGGCAGAATCTGCTGCTACGTGACTTCTTTTAAGCTGCGGCGGATCCCGGGCCGCCGCTCGGGTCTCCGCCGAATGGTTTGTGATCCGGTATCTCCGCGTGTGAGCGCCTCCACCCCTAATATTCCGTCTGTTGTGGGCACAATTCCAGGTCCGTGTTCATCTACGACGTCAGCCGCACGTCTTTCCACCTTCGCGACGATTAAGCATCGACCGGCTCGGGAAAAAGCGGCTTCTTTGGGCAGCGCCGCGGCATTATGCGCATTCTCGCAAAACGCAAAATAAGAGCAGCGTATGCCAAAACCTGCGTGGACGGAGGGAGGGAGGCGGGAGGGAGGGAGGGAGGGAGGGAGGGAGGGAGGGAGGGAGCGCTGCACCGCCGCGAGAGGTAAACAGCGGGCCCGTTATCGTCCTCAGACACGCTGGCATAACAGACGAAGACGCCAACTATGTTGCGGCCTGGGCTGGAGGCCTGCCACCGCAGACGCCGGCGCAATTTGCACCAAAACTTTGTTTTGCTCTGCATTTAACTCTGTCCCAATAACAAGAAGAAAAAGCTCCGCACAACATTTTTGGAGCGTGGGAAGTCACGCGTCCCTGAAATACGGTATATCGCAGCACACCCATTCCGCTTGTACCGGACTTGATCCGAAACTCTTCAATATTCTACATCCCCCGTCATCTCCCTTGTTTTTTTAAACTATCGTACCATTTGCCTTTTTATCATACCGTGAGGCGCGCCGGATCACAAAGACTTTCCTGGGAAATTTGCGCACGTAAGGCGCTAAAATGGTGCGGCAGCTTATACGGCGGACCTGTCTACAAACTGCTCTGGGCAGCACATGAAAAGAAACGAAGCGGTACAGCAAACAGGGCACCTTTCTCCAATCGCGATTTGCCTTTCAGCCATATTTTTGCCAACCCGTAATCGTCCGCGGACAGATGTAAAGCGGCCCGCTTTCCGGACCGCGAGGTGAACGTAAACGGGAATCAATTGGGATCCAAAACCATGACGTCTTGGTATTTAGGCCTACTGCTGATTTTGGAGGAAAATTCAAGGAATAAATGCGTTTACGGAACAAAAATCTCTTCTTCCTCCATCAAAGAACTTGCCGCGGAAAATGGGAAATAGATGGGAATTAAAAGTGCGCTTAATCTGTAAAAGCCTTGGCCAAGAGGAAAGGAGATATTAATATATGCATGGAAATGACCTGCGGCACTGGCAGTATAAGAGGGGCCGGCGGAGGTCAAATAGGCGGCAAACTGCACTCGAGTTGAATTAAAAAGACGGGGGGGGGGGGCATCATTTTGGAGCGGACGGCAAAGATTACCGTTCAATGAGAAGCTCTTCGGGTGGGCCCGCGTCCTCCTTTCCCATGAGGCCCCGCGCCGTCTTCTCATCCCTTTGACGGCAATATAGAGCGTTTATTAGGGCCGCCAAGGTTAATGCGGAAGGAGAGAGCGTATCGCGCGGTCGGGACGGGCGCCACTCGCCCAAAGTTCCGATTCACTTATCGGGTAATCGACTTCTCCCGCGCCTAATGAAAAGCCCGCAAAGTGGCACGCGGCGGCTCCCGCCGTTTCAAAACTCGATTTGCTCGAATGAATTTAACACAACGGGAGTCAATATTCATTACGGGGAGGTCCGCTCGGTCCAAGGGGTTGGCGATCGGGACGCGCTACTATATTGCAAAGTAACGCGAGATGATGGATGTGTTCAATTGCGCAAAGTAACTGACTCGATGAATGAATTTTTCATGACCCTGCTTGATGCGTTTGGGACAGAGAATTAGATAAGCCCGCCGCCGCGGCCGTGTAGCCAAAGGCCCCGAGGGCGGCGCTTTTGGAATTCTTGCTTTGGCCCACTTCTCTGCAAATTTAAACAAAGGCCCTCTCTGCAATCCTACCGCAATGACAGCAATTTGGGCCCGACCGAGGCATGCTATTCTTCACCAAAGTATGGAGAATCCGTTTTGAGTGACGCCTCGAGGTTGCGTCCTCATCGTACAATAGAAGGGGCGCGAGGGCAGGTGGGAACGCGGCATCCCGAAGACGCGGGCGGCGAAAAAAAAACCTGGGAGAATTACATAAGTCTAGCAAGAATACGTGACGGTGGGAAATCAATAGAGCAACAATAACAACACATAAAGGCGCGGGCGGCACAAGCCGACCATTACAGTAAACGCCGCGTTCGGCTGGAGTGAGCCGTCTATTCGCCGGTGAGTAATCATCTCACCGGCTAATACGCCACAGGAGAATCGCATGAAAAAACAGTCGCCGGCCAACTTTACTTTGGAAGAAAGTTCAGCCTTCCAACGCGGGTTCATCGTCCGACCGACCGAACTGAGCGCTTGACCCTTGCGCGGGATTTTGACCGGGGTTCTTCCACGTCAGTCTCTCGGTATTTTAGCTAAGGGGTGGCGCACTCCCGCCAGCCGGAGAACTAAGCTGAACCTCGCCGTCCGGGTGAAATTTCTGCTCCCCCGTGCCTTCTTTCGACGCTTTCCCTTTGACGTAAAATTGCACGTTAAATCGGATGGGCGGCGGGCGTGGCAAAATTCACCAAGTCTCGCCCGTTTGCCGATTTTTGTGCCATCGAAGAAAACGACGACTTGTTTTGTCCGAGCGCCGTCGCGTGCCGCGAGCTGCTTTACAAGGCGCGAGCGTTGAAAACGGAGGGCGGGTCGCGGAGCTCAATGTTCTGACAAATAAGCAGGTCGGGGGGCCGCCCGCCCTCCCGCAATTAACATTTCTGGCAGCCGGGGCGACGTACAGCCGCTCGCGACCGGCGCCCCGACGGTAAAAGCCAAGGTCGCCGTCTTTGAAAAAAACAAACCCGCATCATTTTTGCCTGTCTTCTGCAGCAGCATCCGCGCTTCTTTCTTTTAGCATTAAGCCGGCGGACTCGTCGGCTATCGAATACGCAAAAACCGCTCGCTTGTCTTTGAAGCAATTGTAAATTCCGGCTGCGGGCTTCTTCTTCGCGTTCCTTCAAAGTGACGTCAGGCGGCGCCGCTCTCGCTTCCATTACAACGCAAACAGTAGCAGCGTTCCACCGCCTAAGCAAAACGAGCAACAATCCACCCGTCGGTTTTCTGTTCCCGTTCACGTCCGCGCGGCCTGCTAGCCCGACTGGTTCGGGGCGTCCGCAGCTTGAGCGGGGCAGGATTCAGGGCTAACGCCGACAACGTCTTGCGCAACCTTTCGTTGGGCCGTGTTATTTGGACGAGGCCAAAAAGGACTTTTTCCCTCCGCCGCCGTCTTGCACGCGGCTCCTCTCGCTTTAACGGCCCGCACACACCGGCAGATCCTCCTCCGGAGATGCGCGGGAGGAAGCGCGCGGCGGCATCTCGGGCGCCTTCCCATCCCCGACGCAAACACCGGAGCGCTTTTCCACCTTTTACGCTCGGCCGTTAAGACGTAAAGCTAATAGCCGTAATTGCCGCCTTTATTGCACGCTGTCCTTAATCCTAACGCGCGGCCGTCGGGAACCCCCGCAAAAATTGCCGATGGGCGCGCCGACCGCGGATGTCCGTTTCTGATAATATCTTGCGCGTCTTGCCGCGACCTGAGAATTCCTATTGAATCCGAGCGGAAAGGAACGGGGGCCGTCGGCGGCGCTTCCCGTTATGCTATTTACGGTTCGGCCACGCTTTCACAACCTTAATTATTTCCAGTGTAATCTCAAAGAGACGAGCTAATTATGCGGCGCCGCTAAAATGGTTATAAACCCTCATGAATTGCGCTAACAAGAGATATCCCGTAATGTGTCTGCGATTAGCATTGCTCTCATTTTTATGTTCCCCGCTTCCCGACCGAGGATTGGCTCCCCGAAAAAGCTCATTTGCAAGTCTCGCCGTCGCCCCCATTTGCCGCAGCAGCCAAAATTCGCCAAGAAATAATCAGGCGAGACACGCCGGACGATAAGCCGCCGGTTGTGGGATGTTCACGCGCAACGATGGTATGTGCACCTTTTGTCATTGATTTCCGCTCACTGCGACGTCCAATCTTCAACACGTTATTTTTGACACGAAACTAATAGACGCGGCGATGTCACCTTTTCTTTTTTTTTCTGAGGGATACAATGAAATTTGTTGGCTTGCACTTTTCTCCCCCCTTGCTTGGTAAAAAAGTACAAAGGAAAAGGGCTCCCCAAAGTTTGGGAAAAGGTTGGCTTCAAAGCACCAGGTGGTGACATCTTCATTTTTCACAGCCCAAAAGTGAGCCTGCGCGTCTACCCCGTGCATTATTCTTGCGCCTCTCCTCAGGGGACGAGGCGGGGGGGGGGGGGCTATTGTTTTACAACGCACCCAGCTGCGGCCTACTTGCCTGGCCCGGGGTTCTTTTTCAAGGAGTCGTCTTAGGTGACCCCCCCCTTCTCCGGCAGTTATTAATAATAAGACGCGGCGGGGAAAGGTTCGCCTTGTAGCGCCGCGCGCATGTCCGGCCTCGTACGCGGGCGTCTCCCGGGGGCCGGAAAGGTAGAGCAAGCCGAGCCGCGGCGCGCGCAAAAGACATCGAACGAGTCGTTCCGATCAGGTGTCGCGCAAAGCGATCCGGAGCGCGATCGGCGGCACGAAAGGAGGCCGACGAGCGCAAAAGACGAAGGCTAAACGCGGCGGACTGGCCGCCGCCGCATTAAGAGCGTCCCCATTAAGAGCGGGAGCGGGCAAAACCTTTTGTGCACGCCGAGTGCTCCGTTGTAATAACAAGCAGCCCAGATAGGATTCAATCCGGAGCCTCGACGCCGCTCAAGTCTTCAAAGGCCTCCCTTTTTCCTTTCCGGCGCAGAGGAAATATTTGAAATTTGGCAGGAAGGCGTTGGCGCGTCGGCGCGCGTTTGTTTTTTGTTTTTTTTTTCCTCGGCGGGAATCTGCGCCGCTTGACATCCTAATTGATTACTTGGAGTTCAAACCGCAGCCGGTTTGATCTAAATACGGCCGCGCGCGGCACAAGGACGGGCTAAGCGATACCGGTGGCACCGGCGGGCGGCGCGACCTTTCGCAGAGGCGCGTCCGTCAAGACCCTCGTCCAAAAAAAGGGCAAAAACAATACGATACGGATAGACAAAAAAGTGATTTCACGCGTGACACTTAAAGCGGAGCCGGCGTTCAAAAACAACATGGTTTACCTTTCATGATCACAGCGAAAGCAAGGTCGCTTCCCATACGCTCTTGGACAATAGCCGGAATGATAGGAATCACATAGGAGCGCGGTCAATGATAACTGTCAATACCCTCAATATTACTCCGCCATATGGAGCAAAGCGCCCAGAGTCTCTGTCACTTACTTCCAGGGGCATTTGTCCGTTCACGTTGACCTTTCCTTGGGGGAAACTGCAAATATTTCACATATCGCTTCACTAAATAACAGCCTGATCACTTAAGGCCAAAGATCAGATGCGAGCGGAAAAGCGTCGGGAAAAAAAAATGTTTGCGGCCGTTTGGCAACGTTTCAGCGGAAGCTTGAGAAAACCGATGACAAGGGCGGCCCGCGCCCTCCTAACCCAAAGGTCGAGGGTCATGCACCCATCCGCCGGCCCTCGTTTCAAATGTCTCGGCTCGAGCGCGGTTGTTGGGGCGGGCTTTTCCCCGCCCGTTCTAGCAGTCGAAGAAAAGGCGCTCAAGTCGAAAAGCCGACCGGAGCGGGGCCCCGCCCGCCCGCCCGCCCGATTTGCGGCTCGTCACAAACACCCGCTTCGGCCCGCGGGCGCCTGGGCTTTTCCTTCCCGCCGCCGGCGAAGAGATCCGCGCTCGGATGGGCGAACGCGGCCTCGGACGCTAACTCCCAAAAAAAAGTACCTTGCGAATAACGGCGCCACGCGGGCAGCGGAATGCCCCTTTTCTTATTAAAGCCGCGACACGCGTTTCGCGAGCGGGGACGCATCTCAATGAGATTCCCCAGGAGAACGGATGGCTTTGAGACAGGCCAAGCTTTTTTTTCTTCCTCTCTCCGTCGCTCGGCGGCGATAAAGGCTGACGCCGCGTCGCGCCCGACGCCGACATACAAATGCGTAATAAGCTTGATGCGAGATATAACAAAAAGCCATTTTGTACTTTTTCGATTGTGAAGAAGAGGCGTAAAAATGCGAGTAAAGCACGCTGGACATTTGGTTATCGCTCAGCTCTCTAAAAAAAGCGGAATAAATCCAGCCGTGTTGACTGGTTTGCTCGCGTTCACAATCTTAGTAAAACCACTGTAGAGGAAAATTGGAAAGTGGGGGGAAAAGGAATGAATACATAGATAAATAAATAAAGCCTTCTCTTTAAAATGGACGCTTGGAATTTACAGTTTTCCATTAACTGATGCCCAAAAGCCTTTTTTTTTTTTTTTTTTTTCTTTCTCCTCCCGGCCTCAGCGGCGCAGGCGCGCGCTCGGCAACGCGCTAGCTGTTAGCGCCCCGGCCAGGCCCAAAAAGGGCGCATCAGCATAAACGGAGCGGCGCCATTACCCGCAATCAGCGACCAAGGGATGGTTTACGGATACGGTTATTGTTGGTATTCGTAGGGAGCAAAGTACAAATCAAGCCGCAGGAGATAATAGCTGTCATTTTCTTTGCGTTGCCGGCCGAGCGCGCGGCGTATTCACCGGCGCCGGCCGGGGGACCGCTGAAGCCTTAAGTATTATTCCCACTCTTTCTTTCTTTTCGTTTTAGGGGGATTATTACTTCTCTGTCGGTTTTAGACCCCTGTAGAATTCTATTAACCCTTGTTGTGTCAGGCTTAATAAGATAGCGAGCCGCTAAACGCAACGGGAGCGCCCGTGTCACCGTAGTCAAATTGTGATTCCCCGCCCCCTCCCATCCCCGTCGCGTCCAACCCTGGGCTGACACAAGCCAGATAAACCCAAGTCCAAATAATATACGGAAAGTCTTGTTTTTTTTCGTATGAGCGCACGTGCGCGGGGGTCTCGATAAGGTAAATCATTGGGTTTGAAGGCCAGGTTGGGCCGCGCTGTCCTCGGCGAGCGACGGAAAGCCTCGAAACGCGGCGTTCTTGTCACATCGCCGTCGTTGACCGCCCGGTGATGGAGCCCGCCTTTTCGTGCCTTTTCGCCGGCTTTGACGCCGCGCGTCGGGGGAGATTTTGCGGCGCCATTCGATTCAGTCTCCTTGAAGATGGGAAAAAAGAACGTGATGGAACGGACCCTTGGAAACATTCGAACCCTTGTGCACTACTTGGGCGATTTTCTTCCGCCTCCTTCACCCAGTATTTGAGTTGGAGCTAGCATGCTACTTTTGATTTCTTTGCTTTAAAATGCCTTTCGGTTCCTCTTTCGCACGTCGGGGTTTTTCCGCTTTTGGGGGATTTTGTCTCGTCGAATGGCGGGTTTCTTTCCGGTCCTCGCCTCGGTCCCGTTTGGTTTTCCTGGGTTAGCGGGATTTGTTCGCCCCCCGCGCGTCGTCCCATCAGCTTCCTCCGCCTTTTGCTCCCCTCCGGCCGTTTTGCGTTCCCTCGTCCAGTCCGTTTAAGTCTGAGATTGCGTCGGGCTAGTTGTCGGGTCATCGCCTATGTCGCGCGCGAGCCCCATTTTAGATCCGAGACCGGCGCGGTTTGCGAGTTCCCTCGGAGAAACGGCTGGGTTTTGCGCGGCCCGCCCGCGTTCTATAGCCGAGCTGAGGCGAAAGGAAACCTTTGAGGTCCGGAAAACGACGTCGGTCGAACAGCCGAGAAAGGACGCTCGCCCGCGGTCGTCATTTGCCCTCGCGGACGTAAGACGGACGAGAGCGGCGGAGCGCCCGGGGGGGAAAGGCGCGTCTTACCGTAGGTAGTCCCTCCGGCAGAGGATGAGATTGGCTTTGGTGTAGAGCGTGGAGCCCACCTCGCCCAGCCTGCAGTCGCAGCAGGCGCACTTGAGGCAGTCTTCGTGCCAGTACTTATCCAGGGCCTTCAGCAGGTAGCGGTCCTTGATCTTCCGGTTGCAGCCGGCACAGCCTTTCGGCTTCGTGTCCGGCTGGACGGAAAGCATTTGTATACCTGCCGCGAGGTCACACAGCAAAAGCCACGTTAAGCTTCAAAATAAAAGGCCAATCGAACCGAGCGGGCGCCGGAATTTACCGAGTGCCGCGTAAAGGCGATTTGGAAAACTGGACTCGGAAACTAAACTCGAAACCGTTTGTGTACTGCCGCAAGGTCCGACCCAAAAGCCGCGGGAGAGGGACAGCGTGAAAGAAGTCCCTTTGTAATATTGCTTTGAACAGTTACGGTAAAGCGATCAAAAAAATCCCCGCATTGAAGCCTTTGCCTCTTTACTTCTTCCTCATCCCGGGAAAAATCCTCCTGTTGCATAATACCGAATGTTTGATTTCTGCATTTGCGTTTTGCTGGAATTCACTACGGCCAAAACAAGCCTGCGGGAACAGTCGAGCTCGCTCCATAGTTTGGCGGCGCTCGGAGCGGCGGTCCCGCGCCATATTCTCCCGTACTATAGGTGGCGCCACATTGACCCCGCGGCATACCGACAACCCTCCTCGAGCATGCCGGTCCACCCAAAGCGTGTCAGTTCTTTTTTGAAGCCAGCCCCCGACGTGCTGCTCGCCAGGAGTCGTTTACGCCGTTTAGCTCGCGTTCCAGAAATGAAGTAGGAATCGGAACAATGGGTTTAGGTTAGCGTGACGACATAGAATACATTTTGTAAAAAAAAAAAAAAAAAAAAAATTGGGAGGGTGTGACTTCCCCTTTAAACCTGTTTTGAATGACAGTACAAGATCAATTAAAGCAAAAAAATGACATAAAAAGCCCAAGGTGCCCAAGAAAGCCAATCAATCAGATGCGTCACGCTTTCAAATTGGTTGTTTTTCCGCAGGCACTGTCGGTTCTTCTTGTCAAGACTCAAAGAGTGACAAACATTCAAAATAAGTGTTTTCTTTTAAACCGAAGACGTACATCGCGCGTTTTTCCGCCCGATAAACGTCAAAGCGAAAATGCTGACAGCCGATCGAATAACGTCAATACATTTTCGAGTTCTCGCGTCCCCGCTCACAATAAACATACAATTAGGCCAATATGGAAACGGAAGTGCGCGCCGTCTTTCTAAATGTCAGCAAACAGAAAAGCAAAGTGAGACGGCGTCCTTTCTGTCGCTGGTGCGCCGGGGAGATTGAGAAATATTGCTGAGGCGGCTCCGAAGAAATGTTAAAGAGATGTTTATCTGGGAGATGGGCTTCATAAATCCTATCATGGCGTAATGAAAAGGACGGCGTGGCGGAATAGAGCGATTTCGGCCCAACTTTTTACTGGTTTAATACGACGGCGCCTAACATTTGACTTGGACTTCTTGGTGAAGTTGAATTCATGGAATGGGCATAAACAGCCCACACAGGCACAAAGACGCACTTTTGGCCACTTTTTTTCTAGTGTTTTTAAATGCGCTGACCTCCTCCGTATTGGAAGGGGCGCGGCCGAGCTTTGAAGCCCATCCGCATTGTTTGGCCTGAGCCGACTGGGGAGGGAGAGCCTTTGTCGCTCCGCCGGGGGACGGGACGGGCGGGCGGGGGCGCCGGCCCGGAATTAGTATTCTCCCGCTATCCCCCCAAGAGAGGCGTACCCCCCCGTGCCCCTTTGTCCAACATTCGGCGCACGCGCTTGTCCCCGGTCGAGTTTGAAATGGTGGAAATTCTCCTCTCCCAACAGAAAGGAACGTCAACGTATTTACAATTCTGCCATATTTCCCAAGCCATTTGGATTCCGAACGGGATACTTTTTTTCCCCTCGAACCGCTTTGCCGCTAGACGGACTCGAGTTTCGCGTCCCGCCTCCGCAACAATCAATCAAGCCCGAAGAAACGGAAAGAGACGACCAACGTCGCGAAGGCGGAATCGAAAAAACCAAAACGAAGCGTCTCGGTCGTCAAAATGAGCCGAAACTTGAATCCTCCCGGAGATAATGAAATACAAATAGCACACGTCTGTCGCAAGTTAAAAAAAGTTGAATTTTGCGGCTGGAAATCCGGACCGAACGGGGCGGCCGTCCTAGCATGCGCCCAAAGGGTCTTTAGTCTGAACTGAAGAGGTCAGCGCGTGGTTCGACTCGAAGCCACGCATTTTTGCGGGAGGGAAGGTGTTTCTGGAATATGCCCAGGCCACTCCGATGTAATCCTATTCAAACCTGAGCGTTTGTAATCCCCCTCGCAGCACGCAATTTTCAATGGGCTCCTTTTGCCCCGGCTCTATGATATGAGGTGGGGCAGAAACAGAAGTAGGAAAAGGCCCATTCATTTTTCTGTGCACGTTACACTTTGTTGAACGCATTCCTTTTTCGCATTGAGGAAATATTTGACCCCCGACAAAAGTCCCTAACAGAAGTTCTTTCCAAACATCTGTCCATGCTCTACTAAGAGCATGTTCAGTTCATACGTGAATTTTTTTCTGCTGCTATTCCCGACCGGGCCGGACCAATAACATATTTGTTTAACTTTAAAACAACAACTTCAAAAGTATTCCTTTTTAATACCGCCCAACGTATTACAAGCACATCATCGCTATCAATCATAAAAAATGCACATGATTATTCATCATGATACATTTCAAGTTTTTCATGTAAAATACCGTTTGTTTCTATACGTTAGGATATGTCTCACGGGCCGGATGACACCATTTTGTGGGCCAGAAACGGCCCGCGGGCGGCACGTTTGACACCCGACAACCCACAGCGCGCTTCCAAATTTGCATGAATTAGACGTGAATGGCTCGGTTTTTTTGCCTTAAATCCTTTTGTTTTAAATCGAAGATTGGTGGTTAGAGGCGTTGGGGAAACAAATATTTCAATCCATGGACGCTACCTATTTCTACTTGCTTTTCCGTTGGAAGGAAGGTTGCGATTAGCTCCCGTCTCCACTTTGTTTGAAGCACTGCGAAGATCGCGGTCGCTTTCCATCACGCCCAAACTCGCGGCCGGCTTCGCTTTCTGCTGGAGCCGCGCGTCAACTTCGGTGAGCTCGGCCCGTTTGTTGCGGCCACTTGCGGCCGTCGGTCTGTTAATCGGCCGGCTCCCCTCGGCCGGTTCCCCTCGGCCGTCCCGCACGCGGCGGCAGAAGGAGGAACGGGGGGGGGGGGGGGGGGGGGCGGCTGGGCTCCCCCCGCCGCCGATAGACAATTCGGGAGAAGCACGGCAGGAATTCGGCCGATCGGGAGGGGGGGGGGGGGCGCCTGAACAAAAGCGTCGCTTTGCCGTCTACCGCAGCCGAATCCCACCTTGCCCGTCGCGGGGATGCGCGTACGCGTCATCGGAGGCTGGAGGACGTCGGAGAAGCCCCCCGAAACCCCCCGCTATTTGCTGACATTTCACCCGATCGCTTTCATTACCGTTGCCATGGCGGCGCGGCGAGAACGAATCCCGGATCGCGCGAACGCCTCGCGGACCAATCGGACAACAAAGCCGCACACAAAAAATTGGCTCCTTACCGAAACTTTTCTCCCTTTTCTGCATTTGTTGAGCCGCTTCAGCAGCATGCGACCCGGTCCGGTCGAGCAGCTGGCTTTGTTTTAGACGCACGCGCGCGCGCAAACGAGGCCAAATCCAGCCGATGAGAACGGACCCCAAAAAAAAAGCACAAAAAGAAAAAGGCTCCGATCGGCCGACCGCGGGCGGGATCGGCGCGAAGGTCGTCGAGCGGAGTGTTCGCGCGCAGGTTTTTGCCACGGGAGTGCGGAGCTGCGAGTGTGCGTGGAAGACGGAGAGAGGGAGGAGAGAGAGAGAGAGAGCGAGAGAGGGGGGGGGGGGGGGGGGGGGGCGAGTGACAGCGCCACAAAGAGATGCGTCTCCTCCGCGGCAAGCAGCCACTAATCCTGCGTGGTGCGCAACGAGCCACGAGACGCTCGCTTGCCTTTGGCAAAAAAAAAAAAAAAAAAAAAAAAAAAAGTTCAGTGGCTACAGGTGCTCGCTCGCCCGCGCTCTTTTGCTTTCAAACTTGGGACAAAGTCAACGCAATTTTGCCACGGCTCGACATTCGATTAAGCGTCCTGTCACATTTTGGATTCTTTTTTTTTTTTTTTTTTTTTGCCTCGTGCACGATGAGGCATCCTGGCAACTTGTGGATTTTCCGCCTTCCCGGTTGGCGTCAAATTCCCTTTCACGCGTTTTTCCCGTCTTTGTCTCGCAAAGATCCGGCGTGCGCGGAGACAGGACTGCGCCGGTGAAGGATTTGAGGCTGAAAAGGCGGCGATAATGAGATGGGTCATAAAACGCTCTGGCGCCGCGCGCCATTATGAGTGATGAGATGCATTAAAGCTGACAGGGGTATTACCTGGCCGTAATTAGCTTTTGTCACGGATTGAATTATTTCAAGGCGGCCTATCTTGGCGATCGTGCAATTTGCCGCCGCGCGCCGAGCCCCCCGACCCCCGCCCACCCCGGCGCCCCCGCGCTTTGCGACGGGAGGACGGGCGAGGCGTTTTAGAGGGGAAACGCTCGCAGAGTTTCGGCGAGCGAGCGTACCTTGAACCGAGACGGCGGCGTCCGAAATCCAAGCGCGCAACTTCGCCACCGCACCAAGTCCTCTCCGCCGCGGGTCCCGGGAGCGCGGCTCTCCTCTCCTCGCCTCTCCTCGGCTCTCCCCGCCTCTCCTCGCCTCTCGACTCAGAAGCCGAGGCGGCCGGCCGGCGCGCCCCTATTTAAGCCCCTCCGCCGGGTCCCCAGTCAGCAGCGCGCTCGGGCTCATCCGAGAAGCTGACAAGCGGCGTTAGGGAAGGCGGCGCGTGTTGCTCTAATGGACCTCATTAAGCTCTACTTACAGATGTTCTCTTAACATAATTGATCTGCAGCGAGTTGAGAGGACGGCAAGCCTATTCCCCAGCCCCCAATTATGGCCCGGTAATTAGATCCCCAACCTCCACTTCTCCGCGTCGGCCCTCCTCGCGTTCCCAAATATCAAAGTATCTCTTTCTCTCCGAGCGCGGCCCCCTCCCCGCCTCGCGCCCCCCCGCCCGCCCGCGAGACCTTACCGCTGACGCTCACGTGTGCTAACCTTTTGTAGTGCGGAGCCAGACCGACGCCGTTTCTCCCTGCCCGTTGGGAGTCGATGTGAGTGACACAGGAAGTCCCCCCCCGAAAATTCCCCAAGCGTTGTCGTGATCATATCTGTCCAGGGAGACTTCCGTAATGTCTTTTATCTTAAATAATTCCTCTGATGGCGACTTTGAGAGGGGGAGCGAGGTGTCGCGCCGAAGAGTAAAAAAAAAAAAAACCAAACAGAGTGATCGTGCGGCTTTTCTGTAATGCCAATCGCAGCCCTTCGTATCGCCCATCTAATTAGGTTCTGCGCTAAAATAAAAACAAATCACAAGGGGGATGCTAGTGTCACGCGTTTGCACTTTGGAAAAAAAAAACAAAAAACAGGGCGCCTTCCATCCCAGGGATTTAGTGCGATGACGTTTTGGAGGGAAAAATGACAACTTATGTGGCCCCACAAAAAAATATCACCTGCCTACCTAGCCATCCATCCATCCATCTTTTTGTGCGGTATTTTGTCCACCAGGGAGCTGAAATTGCACCCCGCAACCTGTCAAATTTCAACATGGCAAGACCACTTAGCTAGCAGAAATGCCAAAATTCTTTGGCGAAAATACCGTGCAAGAAAACGACCCCCAAATGCTCACAATGCTGCACGATATTGGAACAAAAAACCATCTTCGCAATAACATGTTCAAAGGAGCCCCACCAATCAAAACACACTATTTGGACGATATCGCATTTATGGAAGTCGATTAAGCGGTAAAGTTCAAGACTTTTGAAGTCCCCGGAGAGATAACCCGGGGGACGGCCTCCCGCTAACGACCGGCCAAGGCTCCCCTTAAAGACGCGCTAAATAATTGCTTCGACCTTGGAGCGGGGGTCAAGGGATCGGTAATTTTAATGACCATTTCCGCGCCGCCCGGCCGGCCGGCCGGCCAATTTTGGCGCCGGGCGGAGGCATCTCTAGGCGCGCAAAAACGTCCCCGGAATCACCTTCCTTCAGTAATAGGTCAGGAGGGAACTGCGCAAATCCAAAGAGGGGCGGGCCAAAGACCACTGACCCTTCTTATTACTCCTCAGAGAGTCACCCGAGATTACTTCATTCAAAGGTCCGTTCCTTTAGCCGGAATATCAAACGGGAGAAGAGAAGATCGGCGGGCGCCCGCCCTCTCCCTCCCCCTTTGACTCGGGACAGCAAATAAAACGCTGACGATTGAGGCGGCGGTAAAAATTCATTCGGGGGACGTCTCGTTTCCAGAATCCGACGGGACGTCGTTTACGGCCGTCGGAGGTTAAAAAAAAAATCCAACGTAGACAATGTGGTGTTTTTACTGAGCAAAATTGAGCGCGAATGCAGATTCATGCGCTGTTGATAGGGGCTGCCGTAAAATTTGACATGATCGCCTGCGACCTACAATTGAAGAAGAAAAAAATAGACTTTTTATTGGCTGTAAGCAAAGAAAGCAAACTCAAGGGCGGGCCGGTTCTGGCTATGGGAACAAAGCGCATGCGTCAAAAAGACGCTCTTATTGTGAAATGCATGCAAACCGCTTAGCCGCACTGGCCACCACCGCTCCGAAAGGCGCACCGCAACGAATGGCCCGTTTGAAAAAGGCGCAGCGCGTGAAATAGAAGCCGCAGCAGCGGCCGGGCTTGCGATACGCAGCCGCTAGATGGAGCTGCGCTAAAGGCAACTCGACAATCGGCGCGCTTTACTTCGAGCCGATCGGAAATGGAAGAAAGTACGCCGAAATTTCAAACGGGATGTTATGAAAATTTCAATGCTCAAAAATACATTCGGAACCGAAGTGCGGAGGTATGAATCGGAGAGTTTGCGTGGCGGTGATTTGATTATTTTTCGGCCCCCGAAAAGGAAAACCGGCAGATTTGCAGTCTTCTGGCATGCGGATCATATAACAACACGCAGGCAAATGTTATTTACCCTCTGCGAAGAACGGCCGCTATGGATCCCCGGCACCAATCAATTGGCAGTTAAAATATAAAAAATCAAAAAATCATCATTTTATTAGACAAAGCGGGGATTTACTGTCAAAAAATGGATGGTCTCAATCACGTCGGCGTAAAGTGTATGGGATGTCAATGGAGCCCCCCCGCCCCCCCCGTCTAGGATTTTCTTGATTAAGAGGAGCCTTGTGGGCGCCTGTTGTTTTACTCCATATTGATCCTCCAAGCGCAACTTTCCATCATGCAGAGAAGGCCGCGGCTTTGGCCGACAGCTAATTAAGATGGCTAATCGCTTGCTTTGGCTCTTCTTTGCGCAAGCGCCCCAAGTTTGGGATCGCTCAAATCATCCCCAAAGGAAAAGGCGCTTCTTATCGCTAGGGACGACGACAAACCCGCAATTGTCACGCTCGCTCGGCGGAAAATACTTTTGTTATTTTTTTTGCTGTAGGAAAAAAGAGAACTTTTTCAACCCCAAACCTCAGATTTACCCGGACTTCTGACAGAAGGAGTGAAAAAATGGCCCCTCGGAATACGCGGCCGGCCGGGAAGCTTGTCATCGAGTGAGAATGGAGCGCCACGGCCATTGGACGCCGCTCTCCGTGTCAAGTGGACTTATTTCGCTTGTTATGAGAAATACGTTCCGAGTGGACTTTATGCGCGACGGGGCGCAAAATTGCCGCTTTTTCTCGTCCCCCCGCCCTCCAATGTGATGCGCGGGAGACCCCGGCCCTCATTTATTTTGTTCTCCGACCGTTGGCGAAAGTGGTTGGCGGGCCCCGGAAGGAACTTATGAAAGGAGAGCGCCTGGCAAAAGAGCGCGGGAAGTTGAGTTCAAGCGCGCCAACTTGTACCGCACGCAAACTCGGCGAGAGATTAGAGCCGGCGTGGCTTCGCGTCATTCGGATCCGCCGGGGAGCTAATGGAGACGGGAAGCGCCGTCTCACTCTTATCCATCCGAGGGATTGATTCGCTCCCGGGGAAAAGAAAAAAAAAAAAAAGCGCGGATCAAGCGCGGAGATCCGGGCGCGGCGGCGCGTCGGGCCTGTCATCTTCCGGAGCCGTTTTGAGATCCCGCCCCCATCCCCTTGGCCTCCCTCTCGACTTAGACCCCTTTAAGCTCGGCTGAGGGCCCTTTTCAAATTCCTTCTTCTGATCGGCGGCGGGGGAGGATGAGCGACGGAAATCCGCCAAGGTTGGCGAATCCCAAATAGTCCAAAAAGGAAAAGGCGCTATTTAGCGTCCTTACGTGCGGGCGTCGCTTGGAATGAGGCCTCGTGGAAATAGGCGCCCCGGCTGCTAGGCCGTAGCCTAAATTGGAGCGCGCGCGCCCCGACGAGGAATACGCCGTCCGGCGCTCTCCTCGGGTCACCTTCTAAAAATGACCCCGCCCGAGGTAGGCCGAACCGGAACCTTTGAACTATGGGACCCCGGGGACGTTTTCCCCCCGCTGCCGGGGAACTCGGCCGGCCGCCGTCTCCGTTTGGGGCGCGGATATGCGCGTCGTTCAACAATCGGCCGGAAATGTTCTGAGAGCGATGGCCCAAACGGCGTTGACACGGTCACTGCTACGGCACGTCCATCATTCCAGGAAAATCTCCTCCGCGCTCATCCAAGTCACAATCGGGGCGCATCCGCACGCCGCCGATTATTTTTCGACTTATTGAATAATTAAGCACTCTAGGTCCGTTTCCTTTGGCAGCGCGTCGCCCCGCCTATCCCTCCGGAGACGGCCGCTCGTCTCGGCGGATTACCGCATTGTGCATATTTAAAGGCGACGCCATGAATTAATCAATGCCCTACAACTGGATGTACTTATCAGCAGCCAGCGCCGGTGACAGACAACTGGATCCAAACCAAACGGCCCCGATCGCACAAGTTTATGTGCTGCGCAAATCCTGGCGAGGGCTGCCGCCTCCTTCTGTCCGGATGGATTTTTTTGCAAAACTATTCCAATTTGTTGGAGCTGTCGCTCGCTTTTTGTAATACTAGGCGGGGAGGTCGAATAAATGGGGAGCGGCCGACCGGCGCCGGCCCGTGTCAAGCTAGCTTCGGGACTAGTCAAGAAGTACCATCGCCGTTGTAATTTGGTCGCGGGTAATCGGTAGGTCACGAAAACGCCCCAAAAAAGACAACCCGAGTCAAAAGGAAGGGCAGACTCCAATTTTGCAAATGTTCTTCTCGCTGAGCGCGGCCCGGCCGTACGGATCGAGGCAATCGGAGCCGGTTCCGCGGGACCTCATTTCCGCGCGGGCGTCATCGTTCATATTCAACAACGACCCGTTGGCGCTCGCTCTCGGGGGAACAATATCGCGGGTCGATCAATAATGCATCCTAAGCTCGATTTCAAATGGACGTTTTGCTCGCAGTTAATATCTCTGCCTGGCCTATGGCCAAATGAGCCCACCTGGCTAAATAATCCGGCGGATATTCACCTCCTGAGAGGATGGCTTCATATTGCCGGAAACATTTCTTAGAAGGGGGGATAAGCCAATCCTCGCCAAGATAAGACGACTAAAGCATTTCCCGCTATCGCGTGTCAATAATGGGCAAGTGTACGCCTCGCTTACAGTTCTGCTTTATTATCCGTTTACATAGAAATTGCCTTCTTTTGGAGCCGCCGCCGACTTCTCCCAAGTACCGGAAGGCTCGGCCGAAGGATGCGCCATCGATCGGAAAGCGTTTGCGCCGCCCTCGCGGCCTTCTCGGCCTTATGGGAAAGCGGGGCGGGATGGATCCCGATCCCGGGACTGCGCAAATTACGGCGCCGCTGTCCAATAACGCGCGGCGGCCAAAGCCGCCGTCGAACCGCGGCCCCCGTTTGTCCCGTGAGCTTCAAACGGCGTTTCGGCCTCCGTAGCTCGGAGCTCTTTTGTTCCGAGGAACGCTATTGGGAGCGGCTTTCAAACCTAGCCGGAGCTCGGGAACCATCCCTCCGGCGGTGGAAAAAAGAAGGCAGTATTGAGCGTCGTATTGAAGTCCGTCGGCAAGTCACAAAGTAAACAGCCGCACTGTTGACGCGCGTGAACTACGGCCGCCTCCGCAGACGTCCTCAAATGCTTATTGATGAAAACATAATGGTGGATTTTGCTCTCCCTCTGTGGCGCGGCGTTGGCGCGCAAAGACCATAGGAATAATTATTATTTCAGGAGAACAAATATTACCCCTTGGGCTCCAATTATTTTCATGCATTGGCTCCTTCGGCGTCTACGGTTTAAAAAAAAACAAAGCGTTTTTGCATCAACCCTGTTTGTGCAAAACATAGCACATGGACCCGCAACGGAGATCCGTATGGAAAGGGACAGATTTTGGAATTTTCTTTCCTTTCTCTTTCTTTTTTTATCACGGTTTGAGTTTGCTTATCTTTCAGCTGATTCGAAATATTAACATTCATTCCAAAATAGCTTTTTGAAGACCAATACCAATCGACATTGTATAGCGGTGACCATTAGAAGCACAAAGATAAAAGAGAAATCAGTGATTATTTCCCTCTTTCTTGAGTAAAAACTTGCGCTTTTCCCCGCATTGACTGAGCTAACAGCGTCATCTCCAAAGACGGCTCCAGCTCATTTTGGAACGCCGGGAGCAATATATATATATATTTACCAATATATGAATATGTATCTATTTTTTTTCGGGGGGGCCGAACGCGGGGAAAAACAAAGCGCTCGCTCATTAACGCCGAGCGCTTCCACAAGTCCCCCGTCGATTGACGACGGGCGAGATGTATGACACCTCTCAAGTTGTCACGGAGGACGTATTTGTACTCCGCCGCCATCCATCCTGCGAGGCGAGACCAGATGTCCCGTCTTAATTAGGCCGCCAGTCATCTTTTTAATGACTTGCGGCCCGTTACGTGCGAAGGCAGACTTGGGGGATCCCGCCGCTCCTCTTTGCCATTTCGCACGCGTTCCCAAAGCCTCCCAAGCCAGGTAAGAGGCCGAGGCGAAGAAGGGGAAGCGGGGCGGGCCCCCCGACGTGCCCCCCGACGTGCCCCCCGACGTGTCCCCCGACGTGTCCCCCGACGTGCCCCCCGACGTGTCCCCCGACGTGTCCCCCGACGTGTCCCCCGACGTCCCCCCCGACGCCCCCCCGACGTCTCCCCCGACGTCTCCCGCGTTCTTCGCGCGCCGCCTCCGTTTATGCCGGCGTTGTACGGTCTGTTTAATTCATGGTATTCCAAGTTGAAAAAGTAGGCCGTCGACGCAGCGCCCCGCTTAAATAAAAGCGGGGGGGGAAACGCCCTTCGTCAGACGACGCCTCCCTCTCCCTCTTTCCGGCCTCGACCCCCTTCCCTCCATCGGTTATTCTCCGCCGGCGCTCCCCGACACGCCGCTTTTTCTCCTTTGGCTCGGCAGCCGAGGAGCCGGAACGCGGCTCCCCAAAAACGCTCGCAATGAAATAAGCGTCGCAGGAGGCGGCTCCGTTTCCCGGCCCCCCGATCGAATAGGAATACATTTGCCGTCGCGTCCCACCCCCGCCAAAAAAAAAGGGGCACCTCAAGGTAAAGACGTAAGCAAGTTTCTGAACAAATGTTATCGCTAGCTATAATGAGGGTATAAAATGTTATTAATATTTGAGAGGAAGCCCTATTTTTCATTTGTGAAAGCCACTGTGGGGCTTCTTTTCAAAGGCTTTCAGTCAAAACCCGATGGGAGATTCAATTGACTTTAATCTTGCGTTCGTTTGAAAATTTCAGCCCATTAGTTAACTTTGCCTTCTCGCCGCACTTTTCATCGCATTTCAATGAAGCCGCTTTCCCGTGGCGTTAAAACACTAATAGTTGCTCGGAATAGCAAACGGCCGGGAGAGAGCCCGCGGGAAACGGGGGCCGGAAAGGAAACGGGGGCCGGAAAGGAGGCGCTTCGTTAGCCCCGCGTCAGCGCCGCCCTTGTCGCCGGCCGCCTCCGTATTGTCCGCCTATACGTACTGTATATACGCGCGCGGGTCTGCCAAGGCGGAGTCCGAAGCCGTCAAACAGCCCGAATGCGCAATTTGGTTGGAGTGAAGGCCGCACCCGCCGGCCCGGCCGCCGAATTTGGAAGTCTACCAGGGATTCCTGTCTACGGACACGGTATTTCTTTCAGGGCTTTGATACTCGCGTTGCTTTCTCGATATGTGTACCGGATGTGTCATTTATCCCAATCTGTATACATTGATGTCCGTCTTTAGATGCATCCATACACGCGCGCGCGCGTGCGTACGGACTGTAGCTAAGCATCCAGAAGATAATTGGGAGTGGCTTGTGAGGAGGCTTGACATAAGAAGGCTAATTGCTGAAAGGCATTACGGCTGGAACTCTGAAGAGGCCGGAATGGTAATAATAATCAAATCAAGAATATAAAAGCGGGGACCTGAATTATTCTCTCTGATGTCAGGTAGACTCGGGAAACCAGAGTCGCTAATTGCCTGTAATAATCCGCCTCGCTGTTCTATTTCTTGCTGGACCCTGTCTCACCTGCTCCACTTCAATTCAAAGAGACACCTGATTTTTTTGGCTCTCTGATATTCCCCCAAAAGTTTCCAGGTGTCTTGACGTGACATGTCTTTGATGGGCTTTCGTCCTAAAAAAAGAGAAATATGCAAATTGAGCGGAGCAGAATCGCCGCACGAGAGCTTGTTTTCCAGGGTCGCCCGAAGATTCCGTTGCGAGGGGGCCGTCCCGCATTACGCCGACGAGCCGCGCCGGGGCTTCGGTTACGACGACGACCGGAATATTACAAAAGCCGTAGGATGGAGTCAACGTTGTCACGATTCCGTAAAGGTATGGAGCTTTGCTAAAAAACCCGCCGTCCATCCCGAAAAAAAGCCGCGTGCAGGAAAAGTCCATCCGGTGATTTGTTCCGCTTCTCGGCCCCGGCGTTTTTCGACGTAAGGAAGGAAATGAGGAGAGCGGCTTCTTTCAAATGCTCCCGGCCGGCCAGCGCGGTCGCGTCGACGGATTATTTGGGGCAAAGTGTCCCACGTATTGCAAAAGCTTCCGCGTCCCCGTGGGGGCCTTCTGCCTCGTTGCATGGCCTCCGCAAATTTTGTTTGTTTGTTTTTTTAATCAAGCGACCCCCCCAAACTCCCCAGCATCATCGGGAGCCACCGACACAATGGCTGACTAATCCTACGGCCGGCTTTGGGATACGGCACCCGCGCAGTCAAATGAGCAAACAAAGAAGCTTAAGTCCGCTATACTGGATTAAGGAGTTCTAGGGAATAACGGCGGGCTATAGATACCCGGTCTTTGAGCGCCGGCGGGCGCTTTTGGCCGCCGCGTGCCTAAGACCGTCTGAGCCCAGTCAAGCTGGGCCCATCTGTCACCGCGCTGACCTTTCGGCGGCGCGCGGCTTGCTTATCGCCGCTTTAAGTGCGGTCGGCGTTCCGGGCGTCCGGAGCGCGATGGGAGGGGGCGGCAAAAGCGCCTTTGGAACAGGCGGGGGAAAAACCGCATTCGCCGAGGTCGGGCCGCGCGGCACGGGTGTCGCTAATGTAGAAGCGCCGCGCCACCGTCAAATAATCGGCAAAAAGTTCCATCGGTTCTCGGCGTTCCGCTCGCCGGCGGAAATGCGTTTGACCGGCGGGCTTCAAAAGTCCTGGGCGAGAACGCGCGCGTTCCGATTTGCCCTCGGACGCAGGTATGAATTAGGCCCAATGCTGTCGGTTCCGACGTCCTTCTATGTATCAAACTTTTGTCCGGTGTCCTTTTTCCTATTTTCCAAAGCCATGGATTCACACCTTTTCAGGTTTCCTAGTTGTTCCGTAAACGAACTCCCGCCTAAGAAATTGCGCAAAGCGGCGCGGTGGCCGTCGCAGCGGGTGGGATTGAATGCGGGCTTTTGGCAAGAGGCCGTTTTTGCGCTATTTGCGTTTGTCCGGCCCCCGTCATTTTAAAGGCTCGGTCCCGAGACCCGAGGGGAAGGGGGAAAAAGGCGCGGGCAGAGGCGCGGCGCGGCGCGGGGGGCCGGTATCGAAGCCGGGCCATCTAGCAAGCGTCCCCGCCGCATCCAATTTCGGCAGCAACGCTTCTTGTTAAACCCCATCAAACAGACACACGGCAGCACAAAGGAAAACCTCATCTCGGCGGGAAACTAATCCGCCGGTGCGCGCTGTAAGCCTGTCGGGTTTTTTTCCTCTCCTCTTTTTTTTTTATTGAAAGAAGTCATCAGTCATTTCGCCAAAGATTAAAAGTATAGCTAAATTGAGGAAATCGGCTTAGGAATTCCGAATTTAAATAGCGAGTTGAAGGGGCAGCCGGGAGAGATGCCCAACCTCGTGGGGAACGCGCAGGTATGGGAGGTGAGATAAATTGAAAATATACATATTTGTTTTTGTAGTCGGATTTTTCACAACCGTCAGGCTGGCTGGCTTTTTTTTTTTTGGGCGAAAGCAAAGGGTGGAGGGAAGGAGAGGCGGGGGGGAGCTGGAAGGAAGCAAAGAGAGCCTCACCTCGCAGGCAGCTTCCTGATTGGAGATTTGGGCTGCAGACGCACGCATGCCAAATGACTTCCTGTGACTTTAATTGCCTTGCTGTTGGCAACAAGGCGTTTGAGCAGGGGGACGCCGGCGGCTCAGCCAAAACGCGCAATCTCTATGATCGCTGGCGCGCTGCGGCCCGGCTTGCGGACGGGAGATTGAGCGGGCGGGCGGGCGGGGCGGGGTCATCGTTCCAAAGATGGCACGGTGCAAAACACCAGGCCGCCGGCGCAAACATTTTTGTTTTTCGTTTAAACGGGAGCAAAAGCTGGAGCGGTCGCTCGCTCGCTCGGCCATCGACTCGCCCGTTGGAACCGCCGTACGCGGTCGCTCGCTTCGGTTGGCGGGAGTCCGCCGGATCGGCCGGTCGATCCGTCGGGCCTTACCTGATTGGTTGCTTTGAGCGGACTATTTGGTGGTTTGCTAGGCCGGCCGATCGGACGGGCGGAACGGGCGCGACCCCGCGATAGGCGATATTCATTCATCCGCCCTTTGTCCTTATGCCGGTTTAGAATTTCTTCTCCGGCAGTCATTTCGATTCTGGCTCCCGGTCAAAAGTCCGTCGGCCTTTGTGCCAGTTGTGCGCTTGCAACATGCAAAGAGCGCTCGCCCCCCCCCCCCCGCCCCCGCCCCCGCCCCCGCCCAGCGCCGTCCAAACAGACCGACATCATTCCGTCCAAGATATTGCGCCACAGCACTCGCCGGCGGTAATTATGTCAGCTCCCGGACCAAATGATGTATTATTTATTTTTCAGTTACTGGCTGCTCCCACTAACGACCGGCTGAGATGCGTGCCCCTGGAGTGGTCATTAATCCGCTATCTGGTCAGCCCGGGCGCAGCCCCTATGATCCCGACCCAATCTCAGATCCTAATCCAAGGAGGAAGAGGGCTGCGGGCCAGGATTTGGAGGCCCTGGCTATCTCCGCCTCTATAATTGATAGGTTTTAGGCGATTAGAGCCTTCGCACGATTATGATCTATAACCGTGTATTGATTGGAGGCTGGCGCTATCTAAGCAGACCGCCTTTCACGGCGCCGACGCGAATCCTTTCCTCCCCGGCCGTCCGGTGCCCGACCACCGCGCTTCACGGTCGGGGCCGAACGAGGGTGCCGACCCGGCGCCGGCCCTTTCCCTTCCTTCTTTTTTATCATCCTCACGGCCGACGCCGACCCTTCCTCGAGTCTGCCGCGTTCTCTCCCGCGATTCATAAGCTAGCCCAGGCGTATTTTTCCCCCCTTTCTCCTCGTCACTTGTTCTTCATCTGCCGACGCTCCTTGTCTTCCCCGCGAACGCTCCCGGTTTAATGGCCCGATCCATCATAACTCGGACTCGGGTAACTCGGAGTCGGTATTCCCGGGCGCGCGTCGGGAAGATCGCGGGCGGAACGGCGTCCGGATTTGCTGGAAATTTCCAGCGTAACCGATTCCGTCATTGAGTTCCCGCTAGGCTTTGCCGTCGGGTATTTGCCCGCGTGGCGCTAAGAGATTGTCCTTTGCGCCCGCAGCCAAACGTGGAAATCGCTCCTTTAGCTAAATGCCCCGTAACCCGGCAGATTACGCCGACAAACCTTCTAATTGAGGCCCGAATTGCCGGCAGAGCAATTTTTCCGCTTGCAGAAAAGCCGCTCGGTACGGTAAAAGTGCAAACTCTTTTGCGCCCATTTGAACAGCTAAACCTGATGTGTGTCATCGTGCCAAGGGAAGTTCTAAGAGAAATAGAGTCAAAGCGGGTAAGAATAAAGCTTTTGGCTCGACTAACTACAGTGTGGTGACAAACCCGCGTCGTTGATGTCGCCGCAGCTAAAGATGCTCGTTAGTTTCATATGTGTTTGGAATGACAAACCGGAGCGTTACGCAATACATAAAAACCATTTTGCGCCAGGCAAAAAACCCCCAAAAAACAAATAGGAACGAAAGAAAGGCGCACGGAAGCGCTCGGAGCGGATGCCGGCGCATTCATCATGGCGCGAGCGTCATCACCCCCCGGCGGCGATCGGGCGCGGGCCCCGGACGACAACGGCCGAGCGGGCCGAGCTCTCCCCGAGAAGCAAATTACCTTTGGCTTATGGTTAGCGATATTCCGTGCCAGGCAACTTTTACTGCTGATTAGCAATTAGCCCAAACTAGCGGCAGCCCGAGCGCTAATGTTTAATTTGCTCCTCTAATGATAGACGGCGCGGGGGACGGGGGGGGGGGGGGCGCAGTCTGGCAAACGTATGGATTTCTACTTAATTCCTTCTCATTTATGACCTGACAGGCCCCGCAGGTAGGAAAGGGAGGACATTTCTTAGCCATTAGTAATGGCTGCTCCTCAAAGGAGAGGCGGCGGGCGAATGCTAAAAAGCTGGACGGAATTACCCTCTCCTTTCCGGGCCCGAGTTTCAGTAATACCGCCGTTTTCCCCGCGAAAACGCGGCGATTACCGCGCGCGGCTCCTCCTTCCGCCGGGCTCCTTGTGAATACGAACGTACCCGCAGAGCTATTACGCGCGGCCCTCCGCTAAATGGATTGATCGCGATGACGACGACGTTTCGCTCGGCGCGCGCGTGCCGGGATCAAACAAATAAAGTGGCATTAATGGGCGTCTGATGAAGCCATCCGCTAAGGCGCCGCATTTGTTATCCGTATCATTTGTCGCGCCGCCTGGGATGACCGTATTCCTCCGACTGCAAGGCGCGCCTTTTTCCCGGCGGTTTCAGCCCCGCGGCTTCTGGACCGGCGCGGCTTATAATATATCATAAATTATATATAAGCCGCGCCGGGGTTTTTTTCTTTGTCGGTCGCCACCGAGACGATCCGCCGATGGAGCAAACGTATCAATTTGCGGAAGAATTAGGAAATAGAATCGAAAAGAAGTCAATGAAAAAGGGAGCTTTGGAAATACTGTATTAAAACTATCCAAAGTAAATTCGATACAGCGCATCCGATGAAACGTACGCGTTGACTATCAGTCAAGGGAGTCGGACGAAGACGCTGGATTTGAAACGTTGAAAAGACCCGTCGGGTTTCTCGAAGTGCGTCCTCGCCAAGCGCGCGGAGGCGCGTCGAGTCTGAAAAGCGCGGACCTCGGACATGGGCCGCGGATGAAAGGAGCTCCCGACCCCGGGCGGCTCGCGCCCTTCGGCTCCCGATGCCTCGTTTGCAAACGGGAGTGGGCGGCGTCGGAGGAGGCTCCCGCCGGGCCGCCGGAACCTAGGGCGGGTTCTCCTTGAAACTCCGGCGCGCCGGGAGGCTCAATCGGGTGCTGCGGCGTCTGGAGCGGGGGCTTGTTAAAAAGTGCAACGGGCGCGGCGGGAATAGCCCCTCTCCCCTCGGGGTTAGGGACTCCTCCTCTCTAATGAAGGCGGCGGATGAGGCCGGTTATGTGCCGTTGCCTGTTATTCTGGCGCCTCCGCTTTCTCCCTCCCTGGCTCGCTCGTCCGCAATCAGACCGGGCCCCCGCGTGCGTTTCGGCGTTCGGAGACAAACGGAGGGAGGGAGTCGGGGCCGCCGCTCGGCGCCCGCGACAATAAGGCCGGCTCGTCAGGGCCCTAAAAATTCAGTCCCGGCCAGTGTGCCGCTCGGGCAGCTGGGCGGAAAACGGGAAGCGGGGCGACCGGGGCGAGAGCGATGCCGGAGCGGGACCGTCGGGCCCGAGGGGGCCTTATCCGCCCTTCAAAAGCCATAAGTAGTTTGGTGAAGCCGGAACCCATTCGCCGAGGTCCCGGATTCGCCCTTTGCCGAGGTCCTGGATTCCAAGCGCGCGGCGGGCAGGCAAACAAGTTGAAACGGCGCAAACGTAAAAGGGGGGCGACTGGTTTGCGCCATTTCAACCGCATCCTTTTCAATGCCGTAACGGGAACGGAGCGCTTCCCTTTTGAAATCAAGAGCAAATTGGTCGGAGCGTGAACGAAGGCGGTGGCGAGTTCCGCCAATCCGTTTGAAGTCTTACTGCATCCGGCTGCCCGCCGCCATCTATGGTCGCTTGAACGAAAGGCACCTTCGGGTTCGGCTGCAAACGGAGTTGCCAAGCTGTTGTCTGGACACAATGTGTCTGATTTGAAGAATCGATACAATCAAATATTCTGTTTTGAGCGCATTTTTTCCATGACCAAATCATTTCTCCCCATAATGACTTCAAGTAGTAATGAAGTTGAAACTTTAGACCGGTACTGCGTGATAAAAAAAGGCCCATGAGCTGATGTACAAAGATACCAACCGTGGGAAGAATGTCATACTGTAGGTTGTTTGCTTTGCTGCATTTTCCCCCTGTCGGGACTGAAAATCTCCCTTCCATTTCCAGCATGGAGCTGTTGTGCAAGCCTTTCCTCTCTAGCCCCTTTCAAAGTGGAGAGACGCAAACTTTCCCCAAACACGCGTGGAGTTTGCCAGACTCGGGGGAAAGACAAGACGGAGGAAGCCCTCATCTCTCACGCAGGAAAAGAAAAAAAAAGACTGACAGGTAACTGCTTCAAAGCTTTCTACGTCGTTCCTCTGGTGCAGAATTTCAATGCTCCGCCTTTGTTTTCTCTCCTCACCGGTAAAGGATGTTTTTTTTTTTTTTTTTTTCTTTTCCAAGATTGCGTGTAAGCCCCCCAAAAGATTCTGCTGCCCGTTTGCCGATGGGGATGAACATAAAAACTTTTGCGGAAGTGGCACAAGGGTGGCCTTTGTCTCATCTTAAGAAAACACGGCGTGCCGCACAGCCGGGAATTCCAGGGAAAAATCCCCTTGTGAGATAGGCGGACGGATGGATGGATGAATGGATCGAGCGAGGGCGCGGCACAAGCCGGGGGGGAAAAAGTCACCTATGGCGGTAAAGATCATTCCGGCCCGTTTCGTAAAGATGTGCTGCGCGAATGGAAATGGAATCCGGCACGCGACGAGGACTCGCACCCGCGGCTCATTCGTAGCAACCAAACGCTACATATCTCTGTCGAAACCTGAGCAGATCAATTGCCGCGCGTGCCGTTCAGGCTGGCCGGACAAAACGGACCGCGTCACGCCATCTGGCTTCCGCGGCCGCTAAATAAATCAGGTACCGCTAGACGTGTAGTTTGTCCCATTGCACTGAGAGAAAAGCCAAAAAGCAAATATCCGACGATTGCAAAGTTGCGGGAAGCAAAGAAGGACCTGGCACCTTTGCGCTAACGTATCCCCACGCGCTCATCAAATCCGCCCGGGGGTCCCCGTCCCCTCGGCTCGGCTCGGGTCGCATCCGCCCGGGTTAGGGTTTGGAAGGCGCCGGGCGTCGCCGCTTTTCCTCCCCCGCGCACAAAGCGACGTTCCCCCAGCCTCTCCCAAACGCCGTGTTCTTCCTGATTGAGCGTAAACGAGCAAATATTTTCCCAGCGTTGGCCAGGTTAGATCCCCATTTAATTAAACTGGCTCATTATGTTGCTCTCTGATTAGTGGAGGAGAATCAATTATTCAATCCACAAACACGAGGAGCTGGAGGTGCGCAGGCGGCCGCTCCTTTCATTCCGAGGACACTAATTAGCTACAAAGCGAGCGGCAACTCGCCCCCCCCCCCAGCCGTTCCTCGGTTTCCGACGGTCGGGCGGGACGCTCGAAGGGGGCGCCGGCCCGTCGTCGGGAGGGTGGATCCCGGCCGTATTTCAGCGGGTTCTCCCGGCGTCGGCGAGGTCGAGGCGGAGGAGCGAGCCCGAGCCCGTCCCGGGAAACGCCCCCCCCCCCCCCCCCCCCCCCGGGGGCGCCTCCGGCCGGGGGCCGCTTTACTTTTGTTCCCGGCAATCAAACGGCGGGCAATTATCCGAATTATTGACAGCAGATTTCTCATTCCGACTGCAAATTAAGGCTATCAATAAAGCTTTCTGATGCAAAAGCGACTAATTAACCAACAGAGCGGAGCCTCTGAAGCCTTCATATAAATAAATAAATCCAAAAAATCTGCAGTCGGCTGCACGTTGCCGAAACACAGGGGAACTAATTAGTTTAATTATCAAAACAGCTAATTAAAATTACACAGTTGCCTAATTAGTCGCGCGCCTCTCGCCGTCTCCTTTTCTCTTAGTTGCCCTCTCACTCTGTAATTGACGGCTCCAAGTTAAATATTTCAATATAAAAGAAGAGGAACTAAGGCGGGCCAATATGTGCGGGCGCGAGGGCGAGGGAAGTTTGCCCGCCGCCGCGAGCCACTCCCGCCGAGTATCTCCTAACCCGCCGGCAAATAGTTCCCCGTCCAAATCTTATCACGTCGCGGGGGGGGGGGTCGCTCGTTTTTCGGCGGGGTTCTCGTGCCGCGTTCCTCTCGGTGCTCCCCTAGTGTCCACCTGCCCGCGTTTATCCGTCCGGAAGCGACTTGGCTCCTTGGCCCGCTTCCCAAACAACTGGCGGGATCTTAATCGGATCTTGCTCGCGATCCTCCCGACTCGTTCGAATTGAGACGGACCGCAACGAGTGGCCGGCGGGCGAGGTCCGAGGCGGCGGGATTTGGCTTTTTACTTTCGCTCCCTTTGGCCCGATCCGTCCTGGGCAAATTGCGCGCGATGTAAACGGGCGGCGGAGGGCGCAGGTCGCGCTCATCCCCGCGGCCATCCCGCGAAAACAAATGAGGCGTGAAGGCCGCATCGCCGGGACATTTATTGTATATGTTTAATGTAGCGTGCGGCGGGTGAAAGTGATTTCGAACCGTCGGGGGCATATTGACGTACGGCCGCGCCCGGCATATCGGATTTCTTACCTGCCGCCTTCAAGGGAAAAAAAAAAAAAAAAGTTAGCATCTATTAATGTTGCATGGGAAAACGTGGCCCGCGGTGTAATTGCTCACGCTAATAAGTGATCCATTCAAATGAAGCTGGAGCCGGGCGCTAAATCTCTCTGTGACGGATGAAAAAGTTTTCTGTGCGTGGGAAAACAAACTGGAAAAAAAAACATTGAATTTTGAGACAGTACAATACCGATCTGAATGTTCTAAGTTTACTTTTAAGCCGTAAACAGGTGCGGAAACAGACGGCGCTTCATTTTTACCCCGCCGTTCCGTTTGTTTGGCTGTATTAGTAATGACATCCTGGGTCAATTTGACCCGGGGTCATTCGTAATTAGCGAAAAAACTTTTTGGCGTGTAATCTGCTAACCGAGGAAACATGTTGAAAGGCATTCTAATCCAAATGCAATTGTTGACTGATATGTCCAAGCAGAGGTACTGAAAGTGAGGTATTCATTTACTTTGGCTTTCAAACGGGTCCGTTTGACCCGCGATGTTCAAATGACCTTGCCGGTCCTCGCGCCCAAAAAATGTCGGATTGCACGTCTTAAAATGCGACGGACGCTTTGAGTCGCCTTTGTTGACGCGGTTGCGGACGCGGCGGTGAAACGGGCCTTGCGGGGAAAGGGGGCGCCTTTTGTATAGAAAATGCAATCTAGCCGGGGCCGGCCGGTGAGCGAGGCATGTAGATTACGGGGCGAATCGCCCGCAAAGCGCGGCGACTCGCACGGGGAGCGTTTTGCCTCCGATAGAGCAAAGACGGATTCCATCAGGTCCTTATCTGTTACGAGCGGCGTCGCTTGCAAGCGCGTCGGATGGGCACGCCGGTGTTTTTGAAACGTGGGGACGGGCGCCTGGCTTTTCTGCGCCGGCCGCCGCGGGAGCGCGTCGTGTCCAACACGTGGCCGCCGCCCCCCCCCCCCCCAACCCCCCGTCCATCGTTTTTGTGACTTCCTGCAGGAAAAAGTCATTTTGTCTCGTAAAGGGGCGGATTTTTTTTCCCGTCCCGCGAGTGCCGTATATTGTTCCGGGATGAAGTAGTCTCTTCCGCGGCGTCGATACATCATCGCGGCCGAGCGCAATCGCCGCCCGCCGATTGTCAGTAGAGAGCAATTTGGGCCGCGCGCACTCTGACCGTGACATTTGAGAAAAAAAATCATCCCGGTCCTCAAAGAGAAATAACCGCGGCCCGTAGAATAATTGCGAATAAAGGATCATCAAACGCGCTGGCTTTTTCCGGGCCGGGACCGCTGCGAATGGCGAGCGACCAGGCATCGTGCCGCTTTCTTTCTTTGTCCGCGCAGCGTGGGTTTTCCTTGGTCTCGTTAGGGTTAGGTGGTCTTCTTTTGCCTTTCCGTGGCGCAAACGGCGACGCGCTAGCCAGAAAGTGACGGAAGAGCCGCGCTTCAATACGGTCCGTGACAACTCAGGCGCGTGGGACGCGCCCGCCGTTTGGGCGATCTCGCCGATAACGTCGGCTTTTTTCGGATCCGCCGACGCGATGGCCATCCGACGCGCTCGCGGATACCCCGGGATTATTAGTCGGCTCCGGCGCCCCAAAAAAACAACATGACGTTTGGCCCAAACGCGCTCGCCAAAGCCCGAAGGAGTCAAGAGCGGAATCGGGAAAAGCTGGCGTCGCCGCCGAACGCGGTCGAAAAACAAAACAAACGCGCCGCGTGCATTTCTGCCGTTTTAAGTTGGAAAGGTTATCGGGAAGGCGACTCGCCCGACTCCCTTCGCCGCCGCTTTCTTTGATTCCTTGAGACGGCGGAAGAAAAAGAAAAAGACGGAATCTTATTTGCGTTCCCTAAAGCCCTGGGGTTCGGGCGAGAGCGCAGGGAAGGCCAGACGCCAAGGTTTGAATGCCAAGGTTCCCGGGCGGGCCGAGAACAAACGGGCGGAATGAGCGCGCCGCTCCTTTCCAAGAAGGCGCCATTGTTTTAATTGTTCGCGCCGGAGAAGCGTCTGTTTCTCCGGCCGCCGGTGCCAATAAAAAACCGTCGGCGATGTGTTGGAGCAATTACGTACAAACCCTGTAATTACGCATATCTTTTGGAAACACGTGAAAGCCGAATGGAAATGAGACAGCCCCCCCCCCCCCCGCAGCACCACCTTGGCAGCGCACGGTTTGATAGTTGAGGCGGTCGGCGAAAGTCGCTTCTCCACTCTGCGGCTGCGCAATCGCACGCGAGCTAAAGTCGGCCACATCCGGCAGAAGAGATCCGGGACGCCTAACCCCAACCCTCCGCTTTATCGAGCGCGTCTGACGAGGTGGCGTGAGAGCATCTCGTCCCCTCGTACCGTGCTTGTTTAGGAGCCCCCCTCCGCATTTGCGCCCCCTCCCCTATGCAATTTCCACTCCTTCCTTCTCTCCCTTCCTCCTCTGCTCATCTGGGCGCGTGAGAGGAGGTCCCACCCTTAATTAAGTCTGCTGGGCTTTCAAACGTTGAAGCTTGTTTAAAGCCCATCTCAGCACATTTAAAAGGAGCGTGCCGGAGCGGATGCTAATCAGGAGGCGCCTAGCGCCCGGCTAAAAAGATGCCCTTTTTCACACTCGATTCCGTCGCTCTTTTCAAAACCTTCCGGAAACTATGTTTCTTTTGGAGCCACTGCGCAACGCAGCGAAAATTCGGTCCTTTTTTTCAAGGTCGCTTCATGAGATCGGCCCGGCTCTTTTTTTTCAAGGGCCGTTGTTGCGCTTCTGCACGCCAGCTGCTAATAAGCGCTTTGAAGCAGCACAAGGCGGCAGCACAAGGCGGCAGCACAAGGCGGCAGCACAAGGCGGCAGCACAAGGCGGCAGCACAAGGCGGCAGCACAAGGCGGCGTCCCGAGCGGCGGCGACGCAGTGTGCGACGGCTCCGCGGCAAACCGCTAACGGGGGCCGGCGGGCCGAGCGCCCGCTAGCGAGCGTCTCGCCGTTCCGCGCTGACATTTCCAAACGGTGGTTTTGGGGTATCGATAAAGGGGCGAGCCGGCAGTCTGATCAAGGCTATTTAAGGCTGGCGAAGCGGCCGGATTCCAATCCCCCGCCCCCCCGCCACTTTTTTTCAGCTCCACTTATCTGCATTCGTTCCCCCAGACCCCGATCGCAGAGGATTGTGGGTAGCTCGCCCCCCTCCGCTTCCCCGCCCAACACGCCAATTACCAGCGAATGGATTTTTTTGGGGAGCGAAGCAGAATAATTGTGCAATTATCCGGGTGAAATGGGAAGTCTAATGTGTTAAAGTAGGATTTTAAAGCGGCGACGCGCCGGCCAAACGGTGGAAGCTTTAACCCGGCCGAGCCGCACGGCATCGCCGAGATCCGCAAATGCCCGCCTGCCAAAAAAGTACAAAAACGCTGCGGCGCGTTTTCAAAAAGTTTCAACTTTTTCAAATCCTGACCTAAGAAGGTGCGAGCCGGGCCGCCGGCGTGCGCGCCGCTAATTCCGAGACGGCGGTCTGAACGGCCGGGTCGCACTCATCCGACTCCGAAGTAACAAATGCGCCGCAAACGTCGCGGTCGAAAAGGTGGCGTCCCGCCCTTTCCGCCTTAAATACGACGGATCGGAACTATCGTACTTCGGTAAAACGCGAAGCTTACCCGCCGCGGGGCTTTTGCCGGAAGGGTTCGGCAGGGACGTGCCGGACGAGATCCGAGTCCGCGTGGCTCGGCAGGGTTCCGTATTGAGCGTCCGGGACAGGTCGGGAGGCTCGCAGAGTGTCGGCGATCAAGGAAACGCTACCGACGAGCCTGTTATTCGCCGAGAGATCTTTGACATAGATTTCTTCTAATGGCGCCTTGTTTATCTGAAACAAGGTCCGTTTTCTTGCACGTAAGAACCCGCCGGGAGTTCTAGCAATTTATGGGATACCGCGATAAGAAGCCAGTTAGCCGCAAAATAAACGCTAGTTTGCTCGGGCGTCAATATGACGGAATGAGTGGATACGCGATCGGGTCCGGCGACGGCGCGCGCTCGCGGACGACATTTCACGCCGTAGTCATTATTGATGTGAAAAAGGGGGGAGGAGAATCGGCGGAAGTCACCGCATTGACCCTAATCCAAATCCACTCAGAAACCAAGCAATTTGCCAGCGCCGTTCTCCAGAGCCCGCTAACTTGTGCGACACGGGGGAAGGTGAGAAAGGCGGGGGGGGGGGGGGGGCAAAATGAAAATTCAAGGCGAGGGAACATGAGATACCTTGTCTGCTTTCAGCAGTTGTTAGAAAATAAATTGCTTTTGAAACTGGAAATGTTTACCTCAATTGAGAAGCGTTTTATGCCCTTGACAGGAAATGATTTCACGGCTTCTCTGGCGGTTGCTCTTTTCAATGGTAATGTTTCCTTAACCCCGACAAATAACTTGGCCTTCGCGTTTTGCTCAAGTAGAAATAGCCCGCCGCGTTCATGTTTGGAGGTCTCTCTCAATGGCTTCCTCAAATAAGTCCTCCCCTCCTTTGCGGCGACGGGAGGCGCCCGATACGAGCGAATTGTACCTCGCCGCTCCCGTATTCGGCGGGGGCGATCGGATAAGGGACGGGCGCAAACTGCCGGGCGCCGCGGATAGGAAAGCCGAACGGAATCCGCGTTATCGCTGACCGGAACGGGCGGGGAACAATAGGGAGCCGGTCGGGGAAATGTTGCCGAAGGGCAATCTGGATTGTGCGTCCCGAGTTGTTGCCAGATAGGACCGCCTACTGATAGGACCGCCCCCTCAAAGCCGCCTACTGACAGGACCGCCCCCTCAAAGCCGCCTACTGATAGGACCGCCCCCTCAAAGCCGCCTACTGACAGGACCGCCCCCTCAAAGCCGCCTACTGACAGGACCGCCCCCTCAAAGCCGCCTACTGACAGGACCGCCCCCTCAAAGCCGCCTACTGACAGGACCGCCCCCTCAAAGCCGCCTACTGATAGGACCGCCCCCTCAAAGCCGCCTACTGATAGGACCGCCCCCTCAAAGCCGCCTACTGACAGGACCGCCCCCTCAAAGCCGCCTACTGACAGGACCGCCCCCTCAAAGCCGCCTACTGATAGGACACCCCCCTCAACTGTTGATTGACTCTTGATCTACTTTGTAGGCGAAATATTTCAATCCGTCGCCGCGCAAATAGCCCAGAGCGGCGGGTGCGGAGGAAGTAGTCGAGGCGAGGCGGAAAGCGCAAGAGTTTGACCTGAGCGGCTCCGAGAAAGCGCCCGTCCGGGGAGGTCGGTTCCTCCCGGCCGGAGTCCCGACGTCCGCCCGGGTGGCAACGCGTTCCAACAGGGTAATTGGAGCCGGCCGGGAAACGCGGCCATAATCGCGACGGAACGGCGACGGCCGCCGTCGCGAAGCTACGCTTGTCTGATCAAGTTAGTTCACCGGGACTAACGGCGCCAACAATGGCTGGCGCTGACTAATTAGCACGCCCGTAATGTTTCCCCCCTCTTCAACGTCTCCCCGGAGGCTGTTTTGAATCGTTATGCAAATGATGTTGTCAAATGTCAATTATGGTGAGCCCAAATCCTGTGATTTATTATTTTCAAGAGATGTTGTTTGCGAGCCCAAAGTTTCTTTGCCAAGTCATTAAAAGTGTGCGGGAGACAAAAGGTGGCTGAAGGGGAACCGGAGCAGGCTTAGCGTACGCATGGTGGCGGGGGGGGGGGGGGGGGGGGGACCTTGCGCTTTTTTTGGGGTTTTTTTGGGGGGTTTTTTGGGTGGCGGACTCGAGGGAGCCCGGAGAACGGGAAGAGGGACGGCGGCGTTCTTCGACGTTTGATCAAAGGCCATTTGCGGCGCTTTGTCACATTTCGCCACGCTCTTCTCGCGCGCTTACGTCCTTCGAAAGGATGAAAACGGCGGGGTAATAAGAGCCGGGGCCAAGTTTGATCAGAAGCGCTGCAATGAGTCTGGCCCATTAAACGTACCTCCGGATAATGAATAAAGCATTCATCCGGGGGTCCCGGCGCCGTCTCTAATTAGGCCACGCGAGAGCAAATTCCACCGCCGACGTTAGCAGTGAAGCTCGGACGGAAGACCGCCTTCTCCGTTCCTCGTCTGGACTTTTCACACGGGCGACGTTCGATCGGCGCTCTATAAACAAAACCGAGTGGGGTAAATGTAACCCCCCTCCCCCGCAAAGTATGAAGCCAAATACCTCGGGTCCTCGAAGCCCCGCGCCCTATCCTGTCCACTCATGAGAAAATAGGAAAAAAGTTGCAGATGTTTTTGGCAGCCGCTCGCCCGGCTTCGGATGGCGCGTTTGGCAGACCTGCCATAGGTGACCACTTCGCCTCCCAATCTCACTGGCTCCGCGTTTGCACCCGTCAAGTTCCTAGGCGCAAATTCAAGACGATTTAGGAACGAAAAGTTGAGCGAACCCATTGACGGCCGCGGAGCGCCATCCGTGTCAAAATCTGCCTTTGCTGGAAATCCCCGACCGTAAGACGGGCAGCCGCAGCAAAAATCCGACGGAAAATCCAGCGCTTCAAACGCGAAACCCATACTTCCCTCGTCTTCCGTCTCCTTTTGTTCACTGCGAGGTTGCGGCCGGCAAAAGGACCGCGGGTTACAGATGGCGGGGTTCAAGGCCCGGGAAAGCAAACATAAGACGACGCGTCAGTCAATCTACCGCCGGCTATTAACGCGGACCGCTCAAACGGAGCTAGGTTTCAAATGGCGCTTGAGAAGCACCGAAGTAGACGACGACGACGACGGCGCTTTTGGGAAAGCTGTCTGAATCGCGCCCGTCCCCTTTGAACAGATGGCCCCTTTCCCCCAAATTCAACATCGCTCACCGGTAATGCATCCAAGAGATTCCAATTAGCCCAAAAGTGCTTCTCCATGATTGTATTTTTCCCGCCGAAGCCTTTGCCGTTCAATCGCTTTAAAGAAGGAAAGCCCCCCGCCCCGCCCCCAGCCCCGTACGTTAGCGCTTGCGCGCGTGCCGTTGCGAGGGAGCGCTATCAAGCGGTATAAATCTTTCATTTCGGAGATCGGCATTAATGGGCCAAACGGCCTCAGATGTGGGTTCCGCTCGCCGCTTTCATCCTCCCGGCCGGAGGAATTCCGGGGGAGGCCGGCTTGGAGACGCTTGCCTCCCGTAAGTACACAAAATTAGCTTCTTATGGCTTGATCTCTGTACATGATCCTTTGGAAATCTGCTGCGCGTCCAAGCCCGCTAAGCTGCGTCCCCGCCGCCTCGCGTGTGTGTGGAGGGACGGAGGCAGGGAGGGAGCTCTAATTAAATGACTTTTCGCAGACAATAGGACCTGAGTAGCTTCACCCCCCCCCCCTCCCGGGTTAGGGTTAGGGTCCCTTGCGCGCCCTCGTGTTGCCCGTCAAGATGTTTTATGACAATCGGGCGAGGGAAAACAAACAGAGGAACGGCTGGAGATGCTGCAAGATGGCCAATTTTTTCTGTAGTTTTTTTTTTTCATCCGGATATACTTGTTACAAACAGAGGGAGGAGCACACTGCCGGTCGCTGCCTAATTTTGGCCGCTATTGTTCCGTCCCAAGAAATGATGTTTTTGACAAAATACTTCAGAGATGAGACGAGTGCCGTCGAGGGGGCCCGACCCCCGGGCCGCTACGGATGGCGGCCGACTTTGTACTCTCCGCAGGAGGGAGGCGTAAGGGCATCTCAAACGAGGCCCCTCAATTAGGCCTGGAAGGTCGGGCCGTTCGCGGCCGGCGGCATCTCCCGCTCTCCCAAATACATCTGAAGACTCCATTGGTGAAATACCTCTGGGCTCCAGCTGCTCCCTATGCGAAAGGTCAACTAAGTCCGGGAGGCTGAAGGAGAAAGGCGGGCGCGCCTTCTTGGCAACAAAGCCCCCCGCCCCCCCACCCCCCAGCGGGCTCTCTGCTCGTTAGCGGTAGCCGGCGGTCAATCCCTAACTGGCGGTGACAGTCGGCCCCGCGAGCGCCGCCGCAAACCGGAGCCCATCGATCGGGCGGGGGGGGGCGGACAAAAACGTCCGTAATGATAGCCCGCAGACACCGCGTCAAGTCCTCGCCCCGTCCCCATTGGCTGACGTTCAGGTAGATAGCCCGCAAGACATGGAGCCTCGCTCCCCCGCGTCAGCTCAGGTGGGTCTAGCCTCCCGCGTGAACTCTAATTATCCGCGCCGCGGCCTCCGGGAGTCCCCGGGGGACGGCCGGCCGGGCGAGACGGGCGCGAGACGGCCGGCGCCCGCTCGATACCCGTCCACGCGAACGCCGCCTAATTGAGTCAAATTGGGACTGGTTAGTTGGGCCGTAGTGCGCTGGTCTTCGAAGCGTGGCCGAGCGCGCGCCGGCGACGGTCCGCTTTCCGAGGCGCCGCCTTCCCCGATTTCACAAACGCCGCCCTTTTGCCCGGTCCCCGGATAGCACGGCGGGATCGCCATCCTTCCGAAATCCCCCCAAATTCTAGACGTAGCAGTAATTGTTTTCGGTCATCGGGCCATCGCTCAAAGATTGCCTCTCCTGCTCGGGGTTGGGTCGAGCTCATGTCTTTCCACCCTCAAGCAATATTTGGGCCGCTTCACAGCGTGGAAAAAAAGTCAAATGCACCGCATGCATGCCGCACCACACATATTTTGTCCTGAAGAAAGTTCCCATCCCTTGACTTGTCTTTTCGGCAGCAAAAGCGGGCGGGCAGACGGCCTGACTCCGGCGCCGAGGAAGAAGCGGGACGGGACGGGACGGGACGGCTGCAGCTGTGGCTGCAGACGGCGCGGGGGATGGCGGGATCCCTTACACAAGCTTTTGGACCCCCCCGCCCAAAGGAAGAGACTAAAGGTGATCATATTCCCCGCTCTGTCAATACTTGCTGCTCTCTGGCTGTACTTTCGAGGCGTTGTGACCTTCTCTAGCCTGCCCCCCCCTACACCGCCGTACATCACGCATACCCGCACGCAAATAGCAAAAGCGCGGCGCTCATCGGTCCCGGAAGGATAACCCGCGCTTTCACGGAAGCCGCTCCAAATCTCGTCGTTCCAACGGCGGCCGCCGGGTCCGCCTCGCGCCCGCCGTCGCGCGCCCGCTTTCTTCCGCGAATGGAAAGCGGCCGTAAATGTCGCGCCTCTGTGAGAAAACGTGAGACTTGCGTGGAAAAATCCGCGCGAAACGACGCGCGCGTTAAGCTCCCAAGCCGGTGAAGGCTTGCCATTTTTGTCACTTCCGTCCAGACTAATAAGATGGGTATTTATTGGCCGCTCGTTCCACAACGCCGTCGCTATTTCAACTATAGAAATCCGGTATGGTCGAAGCTCCACGGCAAGAGCCTAAAATGGATCCTTTGGAATGATTGATTTTAGGATCGTGCAATAAATGCGCTTTGATTTCTCTTGCTATTCATGTCCCCGCAGTTCTTCCAACACAACCTGAAGACAATTATTACCTATTGACCCCCTGCCCTTATGGGAATGCTTAAAATGACAGAGGGTCTGCTCATATATTCCAATATCTTGGAAGAGTCTCATTTCAGTCGACGCTAAATCCATAGCCGGATTAGGATTTCCGAAGCTCGGGGAAAACCGAGAACGTCTGTCGGAACATCGACCGGCTCCCTTCGGTGCCGGCCGGCCGGGGACGCCTTTATATGAGACGCCGCTTGTCTGCGGCTACCTCAGAGTTGGGCCGCTCTTTGCAAGCCGGCGGATTTTTGGCCGTTAGGACCCGGAACTCGGGCGCCTTATCTGAAAGATGCCGCCTTTTCCGTGGTTTGTCGTTTTTGTTCAAAGACATTTCTGCGGAGCCCTCGCTTTTTCGCCGCGTTTCCTGGCATGTCCTTTACGGGTTCGTTTCCTTCGCCGCCCGGCTCCGTCGCTTGGATGCGACCCCGCCGGTTTACGGCTGATTTAACGGCTCCCCCGTTTGTCCGCTTGTTACCCCGTGAACCCCGCCGCTTCCCGTCGTTCGCCGGCCTTCGCGTAAAACGGCCCGCTCTCGCCACGTAAAACGGCCCGCTCTCGCCGCGGAACCGCCGTTCGCCGGCCTCGCCCTCGCCCGCCTTGGAACGAGAAGTTCTAGAAGTCAATTGTAGAAGTCAGTTCTAAAAAGTCGGCCGCGGGTAAGGAGGCGCGATTCGCCGAGGGGCGCTCCCGCGGAGGCGGTGTTTGCAAAGGGCCGGCGTTATGTTTTTGAGACGCGCGAGGAGAAGGTCAGGCGAGCGTTGTCGCTAATTAAGCCCCGGCCGGCGTCAACACAACCCGACGCGGGCGAGGAAGGCCGGCCGTCTCTCGGAGTCGTACTCGGGACCCGCGGGCCGGCCGTCGACGTCGTCAATTCCCACGCGTGGCGCAAAGGTCAGACGGAGCGCTCGGCCGAAAGCTTTGGCGCCGTTCGCCTTGGCCGCCGGGGGGGCGCCGTTCGCCTTCGCGCCGCGCGGCGTGGAGGGACTGTCAGAACTAACAGCGCCCTGCCAACGGAGAGGCGCGCAACCTTTAGTGTCCTGGCCTTAAGGAGCGCCGGCACCTTCACCTTAACATTGATTTGAAAGGCCACGTGTACTATTTACGCTGTCCGTTTCCTCTTGCCTTTGCTCCATGGGAGATGTGAGCGGCGTATTGCCAATACTGGAGAGCGGAGGGCGCCCTTATTGCACAAGCACACAAGACGACGGGGCGCAAACATAATTGGAACAAATATACGGTGGGGGGGGGTTACTTTGCGGAGGCGGCCAAAAGGGTTAGGGGTTCGGGTTAACCCTAACTCTAACCCTTTTTTACCCTTTTTTTTTTTCACCCATTTTCTTCCTCATCGTCCGGCCGTATTTCGGGGGCTGGCAAATTCCTGCTAGCGTGATCGCTAGATAACCGCGCCATTTTGAACTCTGAGATGTCGCTCGATTTGTGGTAAGGTTTTGCTTTGTAATATTCGAATATCATGGGAGGCCCGGACATAAAGGATGCTTTCCTTTGTTTGAAATCTTCTCCGTTTACAGCAGCGCGTCCAGGAGAGCCAAATTCCATTCGGGTTAGGGTTTTCAATATACAAGCCTCAGAATGAGAATTCAAAACGGCTGACCCCCTGGACTTTTTTCTCACAGTTACACCCACAATTCCGTGCCAATCGGTAAAAGTGGTGTCAGGGAGCGCGACTCGCTCAGTGTTTATTTCCAGCGGTTCGTTTCATTCATTTGTATCCTGCGCGTTTACACTCGCAAACATCCGCGCTCTTTTTTCCCATCTGCACTTACTCCTTGTTTGGTATTTACGACTGTAATTCATGCCGCCGATTTGCATATAACGTGCACGCGCCGAAACACAAACGCTAGCAAACAAAGACAACAAATAGCGCATGTTAATGATCGGGGTTTAATTTGGTACGAGCGAACTCAGAATTAGATCAAAGCGCCATCTCCGCTCTTTGAATGACGACGGTCGTTTCCCAAAGATAGCGCCCGCCGCATCTTCTTATATGGAGCTAACTGGTCCGAGGGTGCGGCCCATTACTCCGCTCCCTTGCCTTTTGCCTCAAAGGCAATATATCTTGATCGCAACGCTCTTCCTGTATTTTCAATGTTCTTACAATAACTTTGCTTTTCATCTTCACGTGATAAATTGTCATTCTTCGTCAAAACTTTCAAGGAAACGCGCCTTTATCGCGCTAACCGGCCGTTACGTGAGGTTTATTGAAAGCCCAATCTCGGCGCGGTGAGAAACGTCTCCCGGCGAGATTTTAGGTGGCCCGGCGGGCGCCTGCTTGGGATGAGGCGCCGCATACAAAGTTCAAGCCCAATCCCAATCAATCTGTCTCCGGCGCAGTCGATGCGGGCGCAGCGAACGCTCACGCGTGACATTTGGAGTCGGCTCCCACACGCAAACGGTCCCGTGGGGAGTCTTATAATTAGGAGTGTTTTGCATGATTTAGTCAATCAACGGTGGAAAAAAAATAAGGGGACGGGCGGGGCTGCCATCCACAAGGTATTAATTACTGGCGTGCGCTGTTTTGCGTAGCCCGGATAGACTGAAGCGGCACACGCAGGCGCGCCAGAAGAAAACGCCGATGAGAATCGGGGCCGGTCCTTGTCGCCCCGGGAAGTTTGAGCCTGAAATCGGGCGGGGGCGCGGCGCCTCTCGCGGCAGTCCCGCAATTGGCCAATATCTCTCCTGCGTTCTATTCGCTTTTATTTTGCGTGCCGCCAAGTGTTAAAATGCGGAGGCGTCATTCCCTCGGGGACCCCGTTATCCCTCGGTCCGAGGTGACTTCCCGGCGGTGCGGCTCGGCTGATGCAATTAGCCGTTAAAGCCGGGCGTCCCGAAGGTGCGGTGCGCGCGTCTGCCTTAAGGGCTCCCCTCGCCCCGCCATCAAACGGCGCCGCGTCAAATTACGCAGATTAGCGGCGCGACGGCGGCCGGCCCGCCGGCCGTCAATCGGCCGGCCCGCCGGCCGTCAATCGGCCGGCGCCGGTGAAAGCGGGTCGTCGGGCGCTCGGCGACGGGCCGAGTCGCGGGAGGGCCGAGCGAGCGGGCGCTTTAATTAAAAGCGTGACATTGTATCATAAAAAGCAGAGACCTAACGGTGACGGAATAAGTATAATGTCATTATCGAGCCGGTTATAAATAGCTTTAATTTCATGCTTTGTGGAAATGAAATGGGAACGGCACGGAGGGGCGCGCGTGTGCGGGCGCGAGCGAGGAGCTAGTTTAGCGAGCTCGTCGCCACCCTTCCGGGAGCCCCATCCCGCTTCTCCTCCGCTCCGCGGCTCACGCGTCTGTCCGCTCAGCCGTCCTTCCAACTTCTCTCTATTTGTCACCCTGCTCATTATCACCCACCCTGCTACATTATCTGATGTGACTGGAAAAAAGAACAAAAAAAAGCCGGGCGGCTTGTAAGGAGATAGCTGACGGGCCGGGGGAAAAAAAAGTCCCCGGAGCTTGTCGTCTTCTCCTTGCGGATGCCCGATGATCCTAATGAAATGTAATCTGCGCGCTCAAACTGCAGCAAACTTGCAATTGGAGCGGGATGCCGCGAGTTTCTCCCGGCCGCGCCGGAGGCCGTTGACCCCGACCCGACCCGCGCCGCGACGGAAAGACGCCGGCTCTTATCAAAAACCGAGCAAACAAAAAAAAAACGCTTTTGGTGCCGCCTCGTGTGCGCGCAATCTTTTTTTTTTTCAAACGACGCGGCAAGACAAATTTTTTTGCTCATTTTTTTACCCAAACGCGCCGCCGTCCAAATATTTCCTCGTCGCTTCCGTCTATTTTCAGACACCATAACAACGTTAGCCTATTTTTCACACCGGGCAAAACAAAATACTCCGTCGGTATCCCGGTAAGCGGTGAGATGGGGTCGGCGGTACCGCGACAGGTTTTCGTTTGTGCCGTTGGTTTCCCCCGGAGTGACATTCTGATAGGAGCGGAACAGATGGGAAATCCGGGATGGCCCTGGCAAAATCCATCATGAAAAATGCAGCCGACACCTGTGTAATTCGCCTAATCGTCTTCCCTCCGTTCATTATGCGGCACTTCCGCAATGCAATCCGGATCAAAGTCAATCTGATGACTTAATACCCTTCAAAATAATTAGCCCCCTTCTCCTCAAGTCACTCGCCGGCCCACGAGCATCTCAGGGACATCTTTTCTTCTGCTATCTTTCTCGCCGGGATTTTAATTGGCTTTAAAGAGCGGTCGTCGCCGTCCGCCGCCGCAAAACAACTCCCGCTTTCCGCCGCGCCGGCGCTCATACGCCTTGAGGATATTTTGTCGGTCCGCCAAATGATCACAACGAAGAAAAGGAAAAAAAAAAAAAAGAAAAGCCATCGAAGGCTTGTATACACAACGCGCCGAGCGCCGGCTTTCTTTGCTCACTTTGCCCGGCGCCCGCCGCGGGATTGGTGGAAACTGTTGCCGTGGCGACGCGGAAAAAAAACGACGGCGCCGATACGCCGCTCGGGCTGTTGCCGCGCGTTCGCGCCCGACGCTCACGGGAGGTCGCCGATCGCGGACGGAGGGCGAACGGAAGCGGGGCCGTCCGGCTGGCGGGGCGCGTGCAGGAAAATTCGCTCCGGTCAAATCACGCTACATAACGTATAAGCTATAAACCAGTTGATCCCGCGGACCGCCGCTTTACGTGACAAGATCGTCGATTCGAGCTGCGCGGTTCACTCGCTCGGCTAGTTCTGAAATCAAAAACCCCGGGAGTAAAAAACGCTGCCCCCCCTCCCGCCCCCCAAGTTTGAAAAGTCGAGCCTTCGTTTCCATAATTCCATCGGACGACATCGTCGCCAACTTGGCAAAGACGCTACGCCGAGCGCCGACCGCCCGCGGACCGATTGAATCCGGCCGAGTGAGCAAATAAAGGCCGCTCCGGTTATACGTGAAAATATGGAGGATATACGCTGAAAAGAAAATCAATGGGAAGTTTTAACGGCTTTGACGCGGGTAACGATAGAGGGGGTTAAGAGGCTAGGGCCGGGGTTAATGGCGCTATCAGGGCACGGGGCCAGTTAAGTGCGGAGGAAAGGTCCGCCGGCAGAGCTTCGTTAACCTTTCCAAACCCAGGGTGTCTGCACGCGCGTGCATATTGAATGGGGGGGGGGGGCGCCGATACGTTCCGCGAGTTACAATTAAAACACGGTCAGACCGGCGTCTGATCTCCGTTTAAGAGCCCTGATTCAGGAGGCAATTTAGTACGCTCAAAAGCTGCGTGAATGGAGGGCGCTCAGGTTAGCCGATATGCAATTTGGCTCCTTTCAAAAGCAACCAAAAGCGCGCCATTGCGCCCGCCGCCGAGACGTGCGGCGGCAACGCCCGTGACGTTAGGCTACTTTCAGCTTCGCGCTTCGCAATTCAATTTCCGCACTCGACAAGAACGGGAAGACGGCGCACGTCAGTTTGGCGCTGTCAAAACAATGCCGAGGACAGAGCCCGTTTTCGCCCTCGCTCGTTTTGCTCCGCGAACTCGTCGGGCGGCGGTCCGGCCCTCCGACCCAGCCGCGACTGACTGGGTGTCGTCGGTTGGGCGCGGACCTCGTTGACGCACGTAAAAAAAAAGAAAGAAAGAAAGAAAGAAAGAAAACGAAAATGCGGCCGCGCTTTGAGTAACGGCGGCCGCGCTTTGAGTAACGGCGGTCGGCGGTTATCCATGAAAAGCGGCGGGCGCTTTGATGGTCCTTCACCGGCGGAGTGTGGCTCAATGTCGCTCTTTCTCGCCTCCCTCCCGAGGCCAAACGCTGGTTGGGCCCCTCCCGGGCGCCCCCGAGGCCCCGTTCCGAGGGCCGGCCCAGGCTTCCCGCCGAGGCGCGCTTCATTTCCGGAAAGAGCGGGCTCGCGGTCTTCTAATCTTTTACACAAGTTCGATCCCGTCCGAAACGGCGTTGGACGCATCCAAGTCTCCGTGGCATTTTGTCTTCCTCCTTCCTCCTTGCAAACGGCGACGCGCGCCCTTTCCGACATAATCCCTCGGAACGCGTATGCGGGGGTTGCCTATGCGCAAATGCGGTCAATTCTGAAAACGAAAAACAATGAATGGAAACGGATTATATTAAAGGATGCTTTTCGGCTAAATGGTGAAACGTCCGAAGTTTCGCCGGCGGATTTATTTATTTTTTGCCCCCCCCCCTCCCCCGACGTGAGCGATTGTTCCCACTCGAAGCCAACCGCTACAATTATGTCCTTCTCCGCTACCCGGGAGCCGGCTTGGAGTGTCAACACTCGAGGCGGCCATTCTCATTTGACAAAAACATTTTTAATTACAACATTAAGCGAGGCACTCCAACGTACGCGAGCTCCATAATGGCATTCCGTGTCAATAAACACTTGAGACTTTTTATCGGCGTGGAGTGGCGCCATTCAGGGGGACGTTCCAGCTTTGCGTTTTGATGTGACTTTTATACGGGCTTTGTTTTCTTTCTCCTTTCCGAGCTCAACTCATTTGAATGCTTTGGCTCCTTCGCTATAACGTCTTATATAACGCTAGGTAGCCTTGCCCCCCCCATGTCTTGAATCATTCGTGACCCGCAATCCAATAGTATTGGATTGGCTTCAAAAAGTTGAATTACAAAACGTTTCATCCTTTCATCTGGTGAAGTTTTTTTCTTTTTATAAAGGTCAATTATGATCCCTCCGGCATGAATAAAAGACGGAAGGGCGGCGGAACCTCGGGGGTGGGGTTCCACCGCTTGTGTAGATTATTGACACTTAGTGCACCCGCGTTAGAAAAAGGAGCCTTTGTCTGCGCACTCCTGCACCGTTGGTGTTTCAATGGCCTTAGGGGGGAAAAGAGGCCGCTCGGTTTTGGGGCCGGTTATTTTAATGGCACATCTACCGGAAGCGCGCCGAAATCCAAAACGGTAAGGGAAGAAAAAAAAGGCGCCGATGCTATGGCGCCATTTGATATTCCGCTTGTTAAAGGTGTCATTTATATGTATTTGGAATTGGCCCGTTTAAAACAAAACGCCGGGTCTTTGCGTACGGCGTGGCCTCACTTATCTCTGAGGGACGCTTCGCCTGCCGCGAGGAAATGTGATTTAAAAACACAGACCTATTGAGGCGCGACGAAAGGAAGTATCTTTCAAAATGATAGTTTACCCCACTAAAGTTTTTTTTTTTTTTTTTTTTTTTTTTTAACAAAGCTTTAAAAGGGACGTAGATGTAAACTGCTCTTTCTGTGAAGAATATCCTGAAGATTTATTCCACTTGTTTTGGTCTTGCCCCTTCTCTACCAGATTGTGGAAGGATGTCTGTACTTTTATTTCTACATGTGTTAAGCCTGACTTTTCCATCTGGTTTGAACATGTATGGTTTGGCTTCATCAACTACTCAACCAAAACCAATGAAAAAAATTACATCATAAATTTTATTATACGCTGAACGGAATGGCGTATCCACAAATGCAAATATACCACTCAAAAACCGAAACGCTCTGTCTTAGTCATTGAAGTCAAACAATACCTTAAAACGTCTCATAACTTATCTCATAATTTAAAAACTATTAAAACCTGCAATGTACGTACGCTGTTCAAGATATTTGTTTAACATTATGTTGCACTGTTTTTGAGTTTTTGGTTGTTGTTATTTTGCATCGGGTTGTATTCTGTTATATTAATCAAAAATAAATAAACCTTGAGGCGCAAGTAGCGACACCATTTGTAGCGTCAAAATGTCGTAAAACGAAAAGCAGCTATGACGCGACTGGCTACAGAAGAAGAAGAAAACACGAAGAAGAAGCAGGCCCAAGCCCGAACAATTTTGCAAGGCGCTCGCTGGCGTTGACCTGACCAATCGGATTGCGCTAAATCTCCGAAACCCGGAAAAGCCAAATTCAACTCGACAAGAGCGCCTGGATTCAAAGTAGAGAAATGAAACCAGGTAACGTTCCAAATACCGTCGAATAATGTTAATGTTGCTCTCTTTTAATGTTTTGGAGTAACGGTTAAATGCTTAATCCTTTCTGTTTTGTGTGATTTGACTCTCATAAGCGCGTGCGTAATGTGCAGTGGAGACATAGGGACACATGATCACATTTTACTCGTAAATGAACGTTCAAGCAATCTACTCAAAGTAGCCGTGTCACATGTTTCCAAATGACTATCGGCTATCGGCCAACTGTCAAGAGATGAGACCGATAAGAGTTGTATGGAAAGGAGCGATGAAGAAACCATGTCGATGTGCTGTAGTGATGATTTTTTTTTCCTAACAGAGATTCTGCGATTGTACGTTAATGTGTTCTGCGCAGATAAGAATGTCATGTCAATACATCACTTCAGAACCGTAATAAGTGTTTGTTCTTCAAATTCTTAAATTATTTGATTCTTAAAAATGGATCTGTAGCTGGTGAGGGGTTTTTTTTTTTACTGTGTGTGTGTGTCGGCCCAGGATGATTATTGACACCTCCACCATGAGTTTCTGTCCACGTCCCCCCCCCCCCGATGCCCTCGGCGGCAACAACATCCAGGAGCAACGGGACCGCCGGGAGAGGAAACGCAGCCTAGCGGCCAGAGAATCGGTCCGGTCGGGACAGCGTTACCGCCAACAACTGGAGCTTGTCACCGCTGTAAGTTACAACATTCAAACTATAGTAATCTAAAACAACATACGGATCGCTTCCGCAAGCCGCGTCACTTACCAAAGCCTAAGAGCCGAGTCAAAGCCAACGCTTTTGATAAAATGTTCCCTGTGCTCCCCGTAGTCTCAACTCTGCGTTCTCAATAATGCTGCTATAAAATCCACCACTTTTATCCAGCTTAGGCGGCGGCCATTTCGCCACCCGGGCTCAACCGGAACGGGCTCCGGTAACCACCAATCAGGCTCGCAAATGACACAACTCCAAAAAACGGGTGCTCTATGATTGGTCGTTACCTGAGCCGTAAGGAGTAGCACCGACGTCGAAAATAGATTCTTCCCTATTCGACACGCGAATCGTCGCGCGTCATCGTTCACAAATATCCGTTTTTGTCACGAATCATAAGTACCAGTGGTACTGTATCAGCACTTGAGATCGGTACAGAAGAGCACTTGAATGAATACTCGCGCGAGCATTCGAAATAAAAACCAATAACATTCAAATCCTTACTAAATCTGAACAATAACTAATCGACTGCACCGTTGGTTGGCGAGCCAAAAAAATAGCCAACCCCAAATCTGTCTGGAGCCTCCTAAAAAGCCAGCGCCTTCTAATGACGGCGACACGCGCGCGCGGTGTATCAGCCTAGTGTCCAAATGAGAAAATAAGCGACAATAAGGAGCCGCATGCAGCCTTACAGCCGCGGGGCGCTCAACTCCGGACTATACTACGAACGCTCATGGGCGTTTATTGGCCGTCCTCGGCGAAACGAGGCTAATGTTTTTGCTGAGGTCGCCGCCCGGGTTGTGCCGTACCAAAAGCTTAGCGCAAAGGTAGCGAGCGTCGTCGCCTTGACTTCCCGCGGCGACAGCGGCAAGATTGGACCCCCCGCCAGCCTTTCCTAATTCCTACTCAATTACTCTCCCTCCGCCCGCCCGCACGCTCCAATTAGGAGTCATTTGAAGCCGTGCGCTCGTTCAATTCGCTAATCCCGTTCCCTTCGCAAATGACTTGAGACCAACACAGCTGCCGCTTTCCCGGGCCCGCGCCTCGCTATGCTCGTTCCTTGCCGCGACCTCCATCCGTAGCGGGAGATGTTAGCCGTGGACGGACGGGGTTGAATGATGAATGAGCCGATCCTCGTCTTTCCGGATTCACGCGGATTTAAATGAAAACGACCGATGAAGAGTTTCGGTCTCCCTTGTTTCTTCCGCTACTTTGTGGAGATTTTGAAGGCCAAAGGAACCCTGAGGCGGGACATTCGAGAAAGCATCTTCAGTTCAATTCAAGACATTCACTCAGTGAACCAGTAAGCCTCCCCTTGCATAATTTACAAATATCAAGGCTTGAAGACTGAGTAAAGCGCCGCGGAAAGAACCGGGTCCCCCGTGTAGGAATGCACTCGTGATAAACTCCGGCTTTATTGAAGCGTCCGCCTTATCTTCGCCGTCGGTAGGAGTCAGTGATACTCTGTAAGGTTAGGGGTGTTCTTCCCCCCCCCCCTCGGGTACGCTGGCGTACGGCGGGGGTCACCGACCTTTTTGAAACCCGCAGCTACTAGCGGTTGACAGTATGTGAAGACACCCATCCCGTTTGGGATTTTTACTACAGCTGTAGTAAATCTCCTGTAATATGGAATGGAAATGGAATACCTGTATAATTGTTTGTAGAATTCAGAGAAAGTCGCCTCCTGTAAGCTATTTTGGCGTGAGGCGCCCCCGAGCGGGCGCCGCCTTGGTCACCCCCGCTGTACAGTATTTGGGATTCCAGATGAAACATTTGGTTTCCGCTCTTTGTTAAAAAAAAAAAAAAAATCGGGCTTTTTTCAAATTGGGACTGAATACCTTGCAATTCGCCGGCTGGTTTGCGCCGTCGTGTTCGAAAATCGGCAAAACGTTGATCGCTTCCCTAAGTGAAAAATGCACATAATAAATGTCTGCTTTCATAGACGACTGCTAAAATCAGATAACGTGTCCGGTCAAGAGGCCGATATCGCGGACGATCAAATACCGACGATAATTCTCGTTTCATTTGGTAACCGATGAGTGGTGGACGCACCCCTAAAATGGATTCCGATAGTTGTAGACCATCGGGACAATTTGGGCGTTTTGCATTGGATTGACTTTTTTTTTTTTTTTTTTTTACTTCAAGTTGTGCGTTTTAATAACTGATGAATGCAACTAGTTGACTGCCTGGACAGCGCCCCCTGCCGTCCGCAGCCAAATAATGCACGCAGCTTGAAGAAGCCATTCATCAACAATCTATTCCACGCAATCATTTCCCACAAATGAATCCGAGCGCTTATCTGTTTGGCGGCCATCTCCGGGTCGAAGAAGGGGGAAAAAAAATAAAAAATAGGCCGGCCGGCGCTACAATGAAGACTGAAGTATGAATTACACACTGTGACGTATGGGATAAATGGTTCTGCGCTTGCCATACATCTTCATTATGGGCCCCGCTTATTGAATTAGCGCTTTAAAAGCAACGGCATGTAGTAAGTACTCCATTTAAAAACATTCCGTTGAGAGACAGTGCGTTTATCAGCGCTAAATTGATGGATTAGATTTTCCCTTCTTCTCTCTTTTTGGTCATTAGTGTCCAGTAAAGTTGGTTGGATTCATATTTGAGAGCTCTGGTCTTTTGTCTTTTTCTGCGGTACGCGGCGTACTCTGCAAAGTGGCAAGAAGCCGGACTGCAAAAGATGTCTGACGTTCTATCGGGCCTCTCGGACAGAGGGAATCCAAATCGAATCCGGTAGACGGCTTGAGCTTGCCGTGACCTTTTTTGTAGAAACGGCCGTCACCTACGACGAACGAAAAAGAGTCGAGGTTGCCTCTGGGATCGGCTCGCGCGAGTCTTCGTCGGCGTCGCTCATTCCGCTCGATTACCGCTGTCGTCGGTTTTCATCGACGCAAAAAGCGACATTCGCTCAAAGGTTGCATTTATTTCGAAAGGCGCCCCGCGGAAAACATTCGGCCAGTGATAACTTATACCGATGGTGTAAACGGAACACAATTGACCTCCTTAATAACTCTTGTAAACATGTCTTAATCCCATCTATCTGATTATTTTTAAAGCGCCGACAGAAAGAGTGCATTTTTCTTTTCCGACTAAGAACGAATGAATCGGATCGCACCACAATCTAAATTGCGGTATATCGGCTCCTTATTTGGTCACGATTTACACGTTGGCATTCGTGACGCAATTTTGGGCAGAGGAGCCGGAAACAGGTGCCGGTGCGCGATTTGTCTCCTGGAGTCGCTAGTTCCCGAGTCGAACCACTCCGACGCAAAGTCTTTTTTGTTTGTTTTTCTTATCCGGTTCCGGACCGGAATCAATCCGCGGTCGACCCGAGTCGGACGTAGCCCAAGTGCGGGCGCGGCCAAAGGCTTTGGGATAAACGTGATTTTGTTCGGCCTCGCCGCCGCCGCCGCCGCCGCCGCCGAGTATCATCGCAGGGCATCTTTGAATCGGACCCAAGTGCGAAGCGTATGTATATTCATCCGATGTCCCCGCCTTTGTTTACTCGCCCGCAGTGGGTCCGGTTAATAAATTCCAGGCCTTTTTTAAAAGCTACATTAGAAAAGGAGGCGTGTGAATATATTGATACGGCGCGCCATTCATTCTGGCCGCAGACTGTTTATTGAGAAGAGGCGGCGAAGGCAGCCGTCCAATTATCCTCAGCTTCCAACGTGCCAAAACGGGAACAAGACTTGAAAGGCCTGTCAGCGGATCAGGTATGAAGAATAGCCACAGTGGATTTAAAAAAAAAGGGGGGGAGGGAGGGAGGCTGGCTTGGGGGGAGGGGTCGCCACGATCATAACAGGTAGCGCGCGAGAGGTAGCTGATCTACGATCAAGAAAATTCCCCGCTATTGTTTACCGATCGACTTGATGTTTATTTATTAGCGGCGTTAATGGCGCCCTAACAATTGATATTCACGCCGCCCGCAAACGAAGGCGAATTGCCAGTCGGGGTCACACCCGAGCCAGATGTGGCAACTGCTCGGAATTAATGCAGATTAACGCCGCGCGCGCCGAATACTAATCCCGCCTCGCTGCTGACGGCCAGACAATTTAATTGCTTTTAAAAAAAAAAAAAAAGGTAATCTTTAGTTTGGTATTTATCATAATAGCCCGTGGCAGTGAGAAGGGAGGGTAAAGGAAAAAAAATGGGAAACGCTACATTTCCCGCCCTTTGCCCTCGTTAGAACTCGGCGGGCTTCTCCTGCGTCTCCTGATTAGCGGCGGAGGCTACCTTGGCGCGCAACTTCATTAAAATCTATTTAAATCAACTTCAACTGAAATGCGCTCCTTCCAACGCCGGTCTCTGGGAACATCATTAGAGAGCGGGAACGTGTGCGAGTACTTCCTCTAAGTTTGGATAACAAGCTCCTTCGGCGGCGGCGACGCCCCCGACCGACGGGGGCCGACGGGGGCCGACGGCCCGGTTCCGCTCCCCGCCTTCGCCGCCCCGAAGGCGGCCCTCCCGTCCGGGTCCCGCTAAATGCACCCGGGCGATCAAACGCCATCCGCCCGCCCCGACGCCCCGCGCCTTTTGCCGCCCGGGTCCCGCTAAATGCACCCGGGCGATCAAACGCCATCCGCCCGCCCCGACGCCCCGCGCCTTTTGCCGCCCGGGTCCCGCTAAATGCACCCGGGCGATCAAACGCCATCCGCCCGCCCCGACGCCCCGCGCCTTTTGCCGCCCGGCCGTATTTGGCGCGCGACTCGTCGGAGACGGCGACGGCGCCGTTTTCTCGGGCGCCGCCTCCGACGCGCTCCGACCGCCGGAGGAGGCGCTTGAAAAGGGATGCGTCAGAGGCGTTTGACGCGCAAACTATATTCGGCTCGCTACGCCATCCGCCCGCTTGCAGGCGATCGCCAAAAGCCAAGAGGCTCGACCCCTACGCCGGCATCAATCCAAATGATTCTTGCATCGCGAGCATTAGCTGGAACTATTATACGAAATCAGGAGGGCCCCCGCTGTTCGCCCCCACTATTCCCCCTCCACTTGCACATGCTTACACCCGCAGTGACAATATTTCTTTGACATGACGTAAAGGGCATCAGCGCTTTCTCAAAGGTATTGTTTTCCCAATACGCTGTGAACAAAGAGCAAATCCCTAACATAACGCTCTCAGCCTTCATCACCAAATCTTTTTTTTTCAAACCGGTAAGCAGTACAAATGTTATGATGGCATTCCGCCGCTTCCTTGGCGAGGCGCAGATTTTTTTGCCCCCGCTTTCTTTTTAGCGCCGCATCCGTTGCGCAACCCGCGGCGGCGTTGACAGATAGCAACGATTATTCTTATTTGATGCGCCCGCGTATGTACTCCCGTCCATCCGGAAACTGTCAAAACCTTGTTGGTTAAGTACCGGTTTGCGCCAGCCGTAATTTCACGCGGTCCCGATCCGGCTTGTTAATTAGCGCAACAAGAGAAGAAATCATCCGAAACGCGCTTTCCGACGCCGCTCGGTAACGAGGTATTCCGCGCTGGTCGTCTTGTTCCGGCGAGCCCTCCGTATGTTTGGCCGGCCGCTCGCCGCGCCGTAACATCTGAGGCTTTCTTTGGCTGTGTATGTTTGCTGCGCACTCTTTTGCTCATTTTAAATGTTAGCGGCGACTGGGTAGTAATTTGAGGTATTTTATTTCCGCGTTGACTTTATTGTTTTGGTTTTAACGTTTGATGCGTCAGACTCTTTCAATGCAGAAAATCCAAGATAGATAGATCTATACTGTATGCGCGCGGCACCGGCAAAGACGGGGACGCACGTAGATGGCAAATGATCGCCCGTTCTATCGGGCGTTCCGACGGGGTCTCGGCTCGAGTTTTTGCTCCCGTAGAGATGGCGGCAGGCCTTGAGATGGGCGCGCTGTAAAGCGAGCGCAATTTAGCGTAAGGAGGCATCGACCCGGCGCCGGGTCGGCTTCAGAGGACGACGAGTACGTTCTTTGCGAAAGGCGTACAAAAGCAAAGGTCTTTGGGTCATTGTCGTTCTCACTAAGCATCGCGAAGCGCCCAGTCGGGTGTTGTACTCGGCCGCCGTGCTTGAATTCATCTTTCGTTTGACAAGGCGGGCTTTCAAATTAGCCGCTTTTGTGCAGCGGGGCATTTATTCTGCCATCCCCTGCAGCCCCGCGCGCAGGCTCCTCCAGACAAGGACGAACTTTTGATTAGTTTCTTTTCAAACCTTTCTGAAAGAAGCGGTCTGCAGGTACGTCGCTATTTATTTCTGCGCACAAAAGGCTACACGTTTTGATCAAATGAGCGGGTCATTTACGTCATTTGAAACGGCCCCTAATAACGCTCATTAGGGCGCTCCCTTTGTTACGCCGTAATTAGAATTTCATCTCGACTCCTTGGAAAAAAACAAAAAACCAGGGCGCGCATTGCTAATCATGTCTGTAATGCATTTGTTGCTACAAGATGATACAAGGAGAGAAGGAAGCGGAATTATTTCTTCTTCTTAAGTGGCCCCTAATTGACGTAGGCTTAATTACAGCTTGTTAGGCATTCGTTTCATTTCCAACGGGTAAGCGAGTACACGCGCCCTCCTCGGAAAAAGCCGCGTTGACGGGATGTCGTCCAAAGGGATTGCGCTTCCGCCCTCGCGCTTTTTGGCGCGCCCGCCGACACCCGCGTGGTTGCTTCCGTTGGCGTCCTTGCGACTTCAGTTGTCCTTTGGTTTTTTTTGTTGTTTGCTTTTCCAAAAGTCATTTTTTAAATCCGGGAATTACCCGTTCATTGGTTGGAAATTCAGGAAAACACACTCCCGTGGTTTCCCTTTGAAAATCTTCGCTTTACCTTGGGAGCGACTTGCCAAGCATTTTCTCTGCTCAAAAATGATACAGCATTCAGTGACCCACGGAAAGTCCTGCTTATACCCAGCGGTACGTCCAAAAAAAAACGGATTCAATGTGACCACCCTTGCTATTTTTTTGTTTTTTATTAAAGATACATTTTTTGCTTCCGGCACTTTTGGAAATGATCAAACCCTATTTTTTCCTTTCACCCTCGCGAGCTCCCGTAGCTTCCTCCCGTCCCCAGACGTTTTGCGCTAAATGCTCCTCTAAAAAAAAATAAAGTAGGAGAGGGGAAAAATTGGAAATAATCTGACCTTTTTAGTGGAAAAAAATCAAATCGGATTCTATTGCATACAAAAGTTCTCCAAACTGACATTCAAAATGAGATTGACTAAAAGTTCAACATTTTGTGGACTAAACCTTCTTGTTCACTCTTAGCAAAACAGATTATTCGTTAAGATCGAAACTTTCAGCTCTCATTCAATTCACCTTGGAAATAAAAGTGATTTTTTTTTTTTTTTTTTCTCATTCCCATACAGACAGAAAAGAATGCGGCACAGATGTAAAGTACTTTTCAGAAGAAGTGCCCGCTGATTAGTTCAGTGACTTGAAAAATCCAATTCTTCAAGCGTTCTTCGACTCTTCCGACCTTCCCAATTCCGGAGAGGAGGAAAGTTTTCATTTCCAATAGAATGTCGAGTGTTCCTGATGCATTTGCGTCACGCGAAAATGAACAAGTGCTGCCACTTCAGAACTTTATTTAACCTTGACTTTTGCCGCGCACTTAAGCACGTAACACAACCGAAGAAAACATTCCAATCATCTTTTCCACAAAGTTTGTAACGCGCGAGAGCTAGGCCTTTAGTTCTAATATACACTACATATATATATATATATATATATATATATATATATATATATATATATATATATGGAGAGCCACATATATCAACCTCCCGGTAAACAAATGGAAGAAGCCGCCATTGAAATGTTGGAGTGTGAACTGCTATTTTACGAGACACCAGGGGGCATTCTCACATAGTAAACGCAATCAGGCACATTACTGTTATGTCGGCGCAGGAATCTAACAATGCTAGCGTGTCACCGTTCAGTCTGTGTGGACGGCATAACGTTGCTTTAACCACGCGGTTTTCAAAAATTCATTTACGTGGGCCGGCCGCCGCTTAGCAAATAACTCCATCGATATTTCTTCATCGTGTCGATGACTCGCGTTCTCCAATTTGGGACGTTTTGATTAACGGTCATTAGAACACACGCACGCTGAATTAGAGGACGCAATGCGTGAAGCAGGTGTTTTTTTTTTTTTTTTTTTTTTGTCCGGCCTCACCGGCACCTCAACGTCTCCGCAAATGAGGCGGCCTACACAAAGACGGGACCGGAGAGTCAGGCGCTGAAAGGAAAAAAAAATCAATGGGAGCATCCCAAGGTTGTCTTTTCATCGGCGGGGAAAAAGGCAAAGACGCTTATTTCGCATATCATATCCGATCCGTAATAACTTCATGTTGATGAACTCATTGACTGCCATTGACGGCTACGTACGTCGGGCATCCGTTTTCGCCGGGAAGGAATTACGTCTGTGAATGGCCGGTTTATTTCTGTGGACGGACGCAAGCGAACGGGTGCGTTTTTGACCATCGTTCCTTGTTGGCCGTGATAAAGGAAGCCGATTTTCTCTTTTCTCAGGTATAAAGGTTTACCGCAAGAAACGACTTCCAATACGAGTCCGGATAACGCCAACAGAGTTCCGGCAGCTTTGGCGTAAGTGCCCGTCGCCATTGTACTCCCGTCGCTGTAGGTAATGGTATTTTTCCGCCCCCCCCCCCCCCCCCCCCCGCGCGTCAAGGTCAATATATTTTATTGTCAAGCGATGAATACCGCACTCGCTCTCCATCCCGCCCTCAAGCGGGCGATGCCAAGGTCCGCGTGTCATTTCGGGGCGGGCTCGTACGGGACTCCAAACGGCGGGTCGCCGACGGGGGTGGGCGGAACCGGTCGGCGAAGGAGGAATAGAATGCGAGCTACGCCGAACGACGCGTTTGAAAAACGCTCCGCTTCGTTTCTTTTGCTCCGACGGCTTTCCTTTTTCCTCCGTACGCTAATACGGCTGACGCTACGTTCGCGAAGCGGTCCGTTCGGTCGGCGAAAGGCGAATCTTGTTGACAAGCTAATGGGAATCAGCGTTGCGTTTCGGCGAGTCGGGAAAAAGCTACGGCTGTAATTGGGCTTCGGAGATCCGTTTCAAGAAAGCGTCCAAAAAAGCCCGTCAGTCTGGCGGCGATTCGAGAACAGTTTCCAGCGCGAGACGAGACGGTCGTTCCGAAATGATTATCTTCATTCGGCGAAGAAAGACGGCGTCGGCGTTCCCTCCCTTTCCCCGTTATTGCGGCGGAGGAAGGGAAGGCGGGCGGGCGTGCGTGGGCGCCAGGCGCGGTTTGATGTGGATTTTGACATCATTAATTGGGAGAGGATCAGAGGCTATTAAGCGGGCGAGATATTCATAAATAAAGGCAATCCCGATAACGACTCATTTCGCTCGTCAAATAAACAGCAAAGTCGACCGAAGTGGCAAGATACACAGGGAATTATTTATGCGTATCAATTAAAATCTCGTTGCCGCCGTGCTGCCTTTGCTTACAAATTAAAACGGCGCGCCGCTCTAAGATGAAGGTGCGTATCTGAAAGCGCTCCGCCGCCGCATCTTCCTCTTCTCATTAGCCGTCCCTTTTTAAACTCCGCCGCTTGCTTTCATTTGTTTACGTTTGCGAAAGGAGGTCTCCTTTGCCGGCAAAGCGGAGGAGGACTCGGGCGCGGTGGCTTCGCCGGGCAACTCCTTCCGTCGCTCGTTCCGGGTTGTTCCGTCCGAAAAGATCCGTAAGCTTCCTGGGGCGCGCGCGTCTGTATTATTGATGCCCGCGTCAAGAATGCGCCAGTACCACCAGTAGTCACCAGTAGTTGTTGTTTTTCCGAGGCGGCCGACAAAAATAACAACGGGTGAAGAAATATATATGAAGCGATAGCAAAGGGGAAAAGTCTACGCGGACGCTTCCTTCGCCCCACCTTGTAATCGTCGCCGCGTAAAGCGAGCCGATCAGGCCGCCGTTATTTCGGCCCGCCTTCATCCGCGCTCTTTATTCCTCCCGACAAAAGTTGAAATGTTGCGCTCGGGATGGGGATCGGGTCGGGCGTCCTTCCGTCCCGCGCGTCCGTCGTGCGGAACGCGCTCACGGGTCGAAGGGGAAAAACCCGGCCCTGCCGTGCGATCTTTTGGGTGGCGGCCTCGTATCTGCCCGATGGCGGATTCGCTCCAGCCGTCTTAACAAAATATATGTCATGATTGTTTTCATCAATTTACTGATTGCTTAGCGTCAAGGTACGCACGCAAGCATCTCCGGTCTCCAGAGGCCAGGCCAGGCGCGCTCGCTTCAATTTCTTGATTTGTCACCTGCGAAAAGACCTTTATTCAAAGGGAAAATCCGCACACGAGCTCATGAAATTCTCCTTAGCGCGGCTGTTTCACCCTAACCCCTCGATCCGAGGCGAGCCAACGGGAGCTCCCGACAAAACGTCCTGGGTGCGCTATTTTATTCCGCGCGGAGGGGAGAGGAAGGCGGCGGGGAGCCGGAGGTCGGCCCGGACGGCGCCGTCGCGTCGAAGCCGAGTCATTTAGTTGTCGGGCGAGCTCGCCGCGCCTACGTTGGCGTGTGACCGGCCGCCCGTGACCGTTTATTCACTTTGCCCCAGGGGCGGCCAAAGGAGTCTTTTTCCGGCCGATGACGCGGCTTTTTGCCCCGCCTTTGTTTTCCTCGTCCGCTTGCGGAACGGTGGCCCTTTTCTTCCCGCCGCCGCCGCTCCCCGGGGACTCCGGCCTCCTCGTCGCTCCGCCCGCCCCGCCGATCTCCCTCGGGACCAATTAGGGCCCGGTCTCATCTTGCGGACTCGCTGATAAAAAGCCGGCCGGAGTCAGCGTGTGCGCGCGCGCGTGCCTTTTCCAGATATGGCCAAGGCACGTGCGCGTGTTTTCTCGGATATTGCCGGTTCTTTTTTGCAAGCGGGCGGCTGCCCTCACGCCCGTGCGGGAACTTTCAAAAGCCGCTTTCGTTCAAGTTCTCGGGCCCCTCGCAACTCCGGCGGCCGATAAAAGCCGCCGTCCCACCGGGCCCGCTTCAGAGCGGCCGTCTTGTGCGCGTGTGTGTGGGGGGGGCGAGAAAGCGAACCTCTGCCTTTTACAGATGAGACGCATCGGGCCCCTCAAACATATTAAGTAGCTCGGTCGGGGATGGGTGGGGGGGGGCGCCGCGAGACACAAAGCCCGAATCAATGGGACGTCGATACGGCAGACAGACTGCCCGTTTCCCTCGCATTTATGTCTGCCTCCTGGTCCCTTCAATTTCAAACAAAGATATTTCGCACTTTGTCATTTTATCTCCGGCGTCCGTCGGGAAAACCGTACCCTACGTGCGGAATAATAACATTGCGGCCGTTTCGATAAAGGGCTCGTCGGGAGCGAATAGGACTGCGGTCGTTCCGGCGCCAGAAGTCGCACTTTGCTTTCAGCCGGATTTTGACTCAAAATATGAAGAGGATATCAAATTTGTAGAAATGCACTAAAGAAATATTTCATGACCGAATCATGCAAAACGGACGTGACGCAGTATAAAATCGAAAAAATAAAGGTAAAATGACAATAAATGAAAAAAAATCAAAAGGCAGTATGATAAAACCCAACAAAGAAAATGTATAAGAAACAGAAAACAGGCAAAACCTAAAAAAAAATTACGAATAAAAAAATCGACCTCTGCTTCACAGATTTCACTTCTTGCTGCTACATCTCGGAAGCTCACAAGGAATGAAAAACACTGTATACCCCCCATATATATATATAGATATATATAGAGATATATAGATATATAGATATAGATATATAGATATAGATATATATATATATATATATATATATATATATATATATATATATATAGATATGTGTGTGTGTGCGCGCGCCCGGTTAAGGTAGAATGTGACCTGTCCTCATTCCGTCACATCTCTCCAGTTCAGAGGAACAGGACCCTTTGTAGCCCGCGCTTTTCTTTCCCTCCCGCCCCACCTTCCCTCCCTCCCCCGGCGCGGCCTTGCCCAAAAGACTTTGTAGCGGAGCCCGGGCGGCCGCCCTTTGACGGGGAGCAGCCGAAAGCTCCGCGCGGAGACGAGCGCTCGGCGCCCCCCCGCTCTTTGAAGCGCCTCAAAGCCACGCCGGGCCGGAAGTCCGCCGGCGCGCCTTCCCGCTTCTCGTCAACGTTTGCCGCCGAGGTGCGGCCGGCGGCTTGAAAGAAGGCCAAAACAAAAGTTTTCTTCCCGCGTCCTTCCCCGCGCGCGCCAGCGGACCCGACGTCTTTCGAAGCGCCTCGGTTTCGGTGCGCCGGGCGGCTTCCCCGCGCTCGGGCAAACACGCGACGCGTCGGAGCCGCCGACGGCGCCTTCCGCTGCGGCGCCTTTTTGGCAGCCGCCGACTTTTCCCGGCCGCTCGCGTGGAATTACAAACCGAGGACGGACCCCCGCGTCGTTCAAAAGTAAAGATTGAAAATGAGCCGTCGAAAGTCACCCGGTTTAGCTTCTTAATTATGTTTCCTCTGCGGACAGTCTCGCGATACGCCGCCGTTCACGTGACGACGCCGCCTCGTTGCCCCCCTTGATGGTTGTATATGCAAAAATCTTTTTTATTTTCCCGGGTTGAAAATAAAAGCCCGTTAACGAAAGCAAGCGGAGCTGAATTTTCTATCCGAAACCTCCCCCCCCCTCGGAGTTGCGGCTGACGGACGCAGCCGCGTATTTGGGAGGGATGCATGTCGGCATATTGGCCTTTTCCGAATATGGCGCTCCGACCGGCGCAAACCGCTAAAAACTAAGAAGAATCGAATTCTAAAGGTTTCTCCGGAAATGTCTTTTCGAGGTTCCGGGTTGCGTCTGACGGTTCGGGTCCAACCGTGGCGACGGGGGGCGGGGGGGGCCGCGTTCCACGACGAGCCCGCTGAAGATAAAAGCCTGGAGGGCGTGTTTGCTGCGTTTTAAATGTGCCCCCCCCCACCGAGGTGTGCATTCCGACAGAAAGGAGCACTGGCACCCGCCGGGGCGGATGTGCACTTGCGCTTGATTCCAGTAGCCGGGACGGATGAACGGCGGCTGCTCCTTGTCCGTTTTCCCTCCTGTATTGTAAGGGTTTCCAAAATGACCAAGTCGCTGAGAATCTCCTATCTGCAGACTGCCACGTGCCACCCGTGGCATTTGGAAAGCAATTTGACCCTCGCGCTTCAATCTGGACCGGCTGGTCCGGCGCGAGCCCCGGAGGCGCGGCTCCGGCCGCCGAGTCGCGGGCGGCTAACCGGGGTAATTACGGAAAAAAAAAAAAACGCCCCGGCGCACGTCGGGACGTTCATCTTTATCTATCCAAATGTCAGCCCGTCGCTTCTCGGCCGTGGCCCATCGAGGCGTCCGCGCCATCCGCGCCATCCGCGCCATCCGCGCCATCCGCTTTAGCTCCCTTTCCGCTCTGTGTCATCTTGGGGTTTTTTCTCGTCACTTTGACCGTTTCTTTGCTGCGGACGAGCTGAAAAAGACGACGCTTCGCCGCTTTCATTGAAAATACAAGTCGCATTTGGACTTTTCGGGGCATCGCAAATTCTTTTTTTTTCTTTCCGTTCAATCCCCCAAACTTGTTTTTTTTTGATAATCAATCCCAGGTTCCGGTCGCTATGTTTTCCTTTTGTATTATCGACCGCGGTTAAAGGTCGCTTTCCATCCGCGTGTCTTAAAGAGGACGTGTCTCACGCAGGGAGATCCGCGAAGGCCGCCGGAACGCCGCCCCCCCCCAAAGGAACCCGGGCCAAACCCAAGATGTTTTGCCTGTTTTCCGACGCGCCCGCCGGCAGGTTTGCGGCCCGGCGCGCCTATCCCCTGCCAGAGTGCGCCGCGGAGAAAGTGGAGAAGGAGGCCCGCTCGGCGTGAGTCGCCGCTTCTTGTTTTCACCTTTTGTCCGGGGCTGACGGACGGCTGCGCCCGCCGCCGCAGTCGAGAGCCGTTCCCGTCAAGCGGCTCAAGTAAAGCCGACAAAGACGACGGTCACGTATCCCCATTTAAAAGGAGTCTCGACGCAAACCTTTTCGTAGCTGCAGCCAAAAAGGACGGACTTGAATTGATTTGACGAGTGGCCCCGCCCGCCCTCGCGACCCAAGCGCCATTCTTCGCGAGCTTGGGGTCTTTCCCTTTTTACCGATTCCGAGGCTCGCTTAAAACACTCGGGGCCGAGATCGAGGTCCAAATGATGCGGCCGCCGTCGCGAAACATTCGGCGGGACGAGTCGTTGAGCCGGCGAGCCAAGCGTTTATGCGCCGAGTGTTTACCGCCGGTGCCGCGCGCCATCGATATTCGCCGGGCCGTCTCGGGGAGCGCTTGATGTTCTGGATGCCGCCTTCCCTTCCTTTTCGTGCGCATTCGCGCCGACGCCGATGTCGGACGCGGCGAGATATTTGGGAGGGACGCGTGTCCAAACTCGCCGTCGCTAATATTTGGCTCAAAGTGGAAATCCCCATCATTCGGCAAACGCGTCTATTGAGCGCTTCTTTTTTTAACAAGGCTTCAAGGCTCCATACTTCCAAATAATAGTAATAAACTCAAATAAATGAAGTAAACGATAATTGAAAGATTCGCCCGGGACGTACGGCGAGCTTACTTGAGTGCCAACCCGTGAAACGAATGAAGCCCAATCCCTTCGCCGATCCCATTTTTCCAAATGGCTCCACGTGAGGTCAGAAAGTCAAGGCCGTTTCCCACTGGCAAATCATTCAAAAGCAAAGGTTTCGCTCATGCAGGCGTGCGGGAAACATTGCCGTCTGCCGGCGTTTTCGGCCGCAATCGAAACCTGAATTCTCGGGAGCGCGTTCGGCGTTTCCCGGCTTTTTTTTTTTTTTAAACACTCTTCATCTCTCCGCGGTGCCAGGAGTTGCTTCCGCCATTTAGGTCACCGCGCGGTCGTCTTTTTCAGCCGAATCAGGTGTTTATATATATTTTTTTTTTTCCTAGAATGAGGTGGATTATCAAAGCGCATTCACCCCCCCCCCCCCCCCCCCCCCCCGTCCGGCCTTTGCTCATTTTTTAGAAGCCGTCGTGGCCCTCTGGTGAGAAAGCCGACCAAAAGACCTTTCGGAGCCAAGCGTTGGATGGGATCAGGGGCCGGATCCGTCTCTTCCGGCCCGCCGGTAAACTCATCTCGCCGGAACCCCCGCGGCCGGCCGGCCGAGCCGCCGCCCGCGCCTTATCTAATGGCGCAAACGGCATTTCATTAGCCGCTTATCCCGCCGAGGCCCCCGCGCATACTCCGTAGCATTACCCGTAATTTCTCATAAGGACACATTATTGATCCCGGCCGCTACCTGAGCTCGAGGAAAGAAAAAAGAAAAAAAAAAGGGTCTGTCAGCACTCCGGGGCCCTCCTCATCCGGCGCCATGAAGAATTAAAGGCAAATTCAATTTGACAGCGGTAAATGCCATGGCAATCTATATGCAAAGTTTGCCAGTCACTAAAAAAAAAAAATCACTTTTATTCAAATTTAGCGTACCCCTCCTCCCTCTCCGTCAGGGTTGTTTGTTTTTCCCCCTTCCACTTCCTTTTTCTCCCCTCGCCGCTGGAAAATTTCCCCGCATTCCCCACAGATTCCCTTTGATGTATAAATAATCAAGCCAAATGATGTGCGCGGCGGGCGGGCGGGCGCTGTCGGCCTTATTACGCAAAGTCATTTCTACCTAAGAGGGTCAGTTTTCCTGACAAATCCTTCCGAGCGCGGCGCAAAAAGACGGGCGGGCCGCCAACACGGGAACGCCGCGGCGCAAAAAGACGGGCGAGCCGCCAGCACGGGAACGCCGCGGCGCAAAAAGACGGGCGAGCCGCCAGCACGGGAACGCCGCGGCGCAAAAAGACGGGCGAGCCGCCAGCACGGGAACGCCGCGGCGCAAAAAGACGGGACTCGGCTCAGCCGCTTTCATTGCGTTAGAACGCTGGACGAAGGAGCCTTTCCCACCGGCGTTTCCCGTCGCCTTCGATGGGGGCCGATCGCTTAGCGCGGCAAACAAACTCGTCGGCGCGGCCGAAAAGTCTGGGCCAAACGGAAAAGGTCAGTGAATATAGCGCCCGCCCTGCTTTTCAGCCTTCCTCATCCGTTTGCCCTTAAATCTTTAGCGCGTGTTCGACAGTACTCTCGCGCTCCTTTTCTTTGCTTTTCTTTTCTGCGCGGGCTCAATTTTGAAATCGCCAAACGCGAGTCGCTCAGCAGACAAAAGCGGGGCCATATACTGTTATGGGCTGCCCCCTGCCGGTCGGCTCGGGTTAGTGCAGGCTCGTAGCCGAGGTCGGACTGAGCCAACTTTCCAAAAGCATCGGTCCCTCGCTTCTCGCTTCTCGCTTCTCGCTTCTCGCTTCTCGCCGCTTACGCTGCGCGCGCCAGTGAAATCAACACTTTTGGTTTTTGTCCTTCCAGCTGAGCCTCCCCGGAGCCGAACTTGGGCGCACGTCAAGCGACCTCAAGCGACCGGGACGATTTCAACGACTGGTACCGAAGTCTGTCCAGGGCCGTCGGGTGCGAAAATCAAAACGCCAACGGCTTCGATCGACGGACGGACGTATATATGTTTTTATATACGTATGCGCTCTTTTATCCCTATATGAGCAAATGTGCACTTTTGTGTGAAAATGACATTGATATCGTTCGGTTCTTAAGATGACCTATTTCAGATCGCCATTCTAATACTATATGTTATCATCTCAAATCGAATGTAAAAATGTAAATCATTTCCCAATAAAATTGAACGAACGAGGTGTGCTGTACCTTTTTGTTTGCGTGCAACGAGTAGATTGTCCGCTAGAGGGAGACAATACGTATCGACAGCGTCCGATGATTTCTGCCTAGCGACAGATGACTCAGTAGCATTGAACGTTTGAAAATATGCTGACCAACAACGTAAATATGCAGAACATTGTACAAAAAAAAAAGTGCAAGAAAAAGGTGCACCGACTGAATGCGAATGGGGGGGGTGTTGGAATAATTATTGCTAGAATAGTTGTAGATATAGTGATTATACATTTGCTACAAAATATTAATGCTCGCAATGAAGAAACGCTTTGCTGTGTGAATGATTTGTGCTTTGGATAGTAGCTATTACAATTATCAGTATAACATCAATGATGAATCTATGAAATATACCACTGTTGATAGTATGCTGGGAGAGTGCGCCGTTTGTGGGAAAAGAACCGCCTTGTCATTGTTTCGTCTCAAGCGGAAGGAAGACCACTCAAGCCTGCCGGTCGGAGCGTTCCTGCAGCTGCGACTCTCATCCATGTTTTCGCTATGCATCATCGGAATGTTTCGCTACGTATTTTTTCATACGTGCATTAGTTTCTCACCCACATGCTCACACGTACACAAGGTCCCGGCGTTTTTTTTTCCTGCCCCCTGAGGGCCGGGACCTTCATGTAATTAGGGATCTGTGTATCAAATAAAAGTAAGGGGAGTCGGAGAGATTGGCAGAGCGCAGTAGAATTGTCCTTGGCCGGTTCCTCTCCGCTCCCCTCGTGCATGAGTTGGGAAGATTGCCTCGTCTCTCCTTTTTTTGTGTACGCTTTCTTACAAATGTCCGACAAATGAACCTGACGGGGGGGCGACTGAGTGCGGCTTGCTATGTCATTCTAAAGCTTGCACGCATACAATGCAAAGGAATCGGGAGCTAGCGCGTTCGCACGAGTTGCTCTTTTGTGGTACGGATTGGAAAAGAAGCTGGGCCTACTTTGGGAAAAAGTGCGGATGGGTATCCAAAGAAACGCCGCCGTTTTGCAGCTGCGGGCCATCGCGTGGCTCCTTTCTCATCTCCATTTGCTCTCATGCCTCCCCTGCCTGCCCAAGCGTCTCCGGGCTGCCACGCAGTCAGAAAGTCAGAAAGTCGTTGCGCAGGATCCACGGCTCCCTCCCTCCCTCTTAAATAATCGGACGATTTTTTCCGTTGTATTTTGAAACAAGCGGCAGAAAGATCCACGTGCCGTTTTCCTGCAATTCGATTGGTTCGTGCCCGGAGGAAGCGGCCGACGAAACGGAGTTAACTCGTTGGACTTTTTTTGCACTTTGTTCCGATTGCCTTGCGTTGTGCCCGTCCAGTCCCGTCTTGATACTTGCCAAACGCCATTTCCATTCCTTTGCATGACTTTGAGTTTTTTTTGAATTAGCTAAAAAGAAAGGACTAGGGGCGGGCACTCGGGCCGCGCCTCTCAGCCAGTAGGCACGCTGGAACCAACCTTCGATGCTTTGAACCTGTTGGCTTTGTCTTTGCCGGTTTGGACAATGCCGTACGAGTTACGCAAAGAGGAAAGATGTCCTCTAGCATAGCAACGTGCGGTTTCCTCCCCTTGTCACATGAACTAGTTTTTTTGTTTGTTTGTTTTTTATCAAGTACGGTCCAGTCGTATTTAACTTTGAAGCGCAATACATTTGCACATGTCTTTGGTCGTTGTCGGCGTGCTATACATTTTCATTCCATCGTTCAAGAACGCACGTCGAACCTCAGAATGAATGTTCTAACTCCATGTTAGCGTCTTACAATATGAAGAATGGCGCTCGTTGAGAATAAAAGGCGTATTGATTTATTTCGGGCCCAATGTTGTTATCTCGGTTTTGCATCTTAATACTTGTCAGGGTGGTGGTACTTGGTGTAAAAGGTTGGACAGCCACCGTCCTATGCGTACGCATGACTTGAATGCCATAGTCTCCTCAAGCCAATCCCTCCCTCCCTTTCATGTAAGCAAAATGTCGCTTGCGCCGCACTGCCATCTCAGGCTATTGGCTCAACGGAAGCAAACCGGGGGCAGGCCATAGCTCGTTTGTTCAGCCGACTCAAAGAATCGGAAAAGACTTCTCCTATGCCTCCCGCGGCCCTTTTCACCTTGGGGATCCCTTAAATAGCGATGGCGCGCCCACCGAAAGACGCATGTTCCTGCTTTGTTTTCCTTTTGAGCAAAAGAACACACTTGCCTTGTCGATTGAACATTTCTATTGGTTCGAGGGTTTTCGGGCTCAGCTTTGGCGGATGGGAGCAGGTTTGATTGTTAATACTTGAGATGGGAAAGACCGCTCCAGAAAACCGCAGATATGATTGAGCGTTATGTTGGGGCGTCCTCTGCTGTATAATTTAGCCCAACGCACCTTGGGTCCCCATCAGGAAGCGATCGCCTACCGCTCGGATCGAATTTGGCTTGTTTTGACATTTTGAGATGGATCGAGACAAACGGGTAGGATCGAACGATCAATTCCTATTTCACCCTTGTAATACATTTAAACAACCACCGGTTGCGTTTTCGTCAACGGTCGACGCTTATCCAGAAATGTCTCCTGTTAACGATTAACGGTGTATGTGCATTCCTAGGTTACGCGAAGGCAGCATAATCAACAACAAGCCGGGTCGATTTGACCAAGCCGGAAGTATTTTCATTAATCAACAGGTGCTTTCGCCCTCCGGACGCCGATGCAACGTTTCCTCTTTGTTCGCCTTTTGGATCTTTCCTGAAGTGACACTGGATATCATGTTGAAAAAGATGAAGCTTTGTGCGGGCGTTTTGACGTTTATGTGCGTTTCGCAAGCGTCCGCGTTGAGATGTCTGACGTCCGCTCCGTTGACGTGCTCGCAGCCGGTAAGACTTTTTGCTTCTTTCGCATCGATCGACGCACGTTGTGTGGAGATGGCTACTTTGTATTTCCTCCTTCTTCCATACCGCCACTCGTTTTGTATGTACAACGTTGGCGTTCGGAAGATGTTTGGCAGTGGCGTCAAAGTATGAAAAACAAACAAAAGCTCGCGTTTCGGATAGCGCTTTTTTGTGAACACGTTGGTGTACCGCATTGAGACAGCATGTATTTCTCACCGAACAACAAAAAATGAAGTATGTTTCGATTATTTGAAAGGTGCACTTTTCCCGTTTATCGCGCGGGTTACGTTCCCAAAAGTAACCGCGGTGACCTAAAACCGCGTAGTAGAGCTTGAACTATATATTTTCTCATTTTATTTCTTGATTTTGTTAGCATCGCGATTGCTTAAGCAATTTAAAGCGTTTTTCAGACGAATGCAGTACACTTAAATCCAAGAATTTCTGTATCTAACTATTTTTTGTTGTTGGTTTTTGTTTTACTTAGGGGCTGCGGTGCACAGTCACTTTGAGTAAGTGTCCTCCTTTTAAGGGAAAAAAAAAAAAGGAATGCAATCCCATCATGAAAAAAAATTGCGTTTGCGCATAGCAGGTAACTGCCTGGACAGCGGCTGGCTGAAAGTGAGGGAATACACTCCAAGTGGTCCGCAGGCCCTACGTGTGAACGTGACAACAGTCCGGGACGAAGCGGGACGTCTTCAGCCCGTCCTGCTTGCTAACTGGACCATAAAGGATGACGGTGAGTCGAGACGGATGCCTTCGTTTGCTCCGACGCACACGAGCGATCCGCAAAAGAATAATAATAAAAGTCTTAAGGGGGCGCTTTTGCCTCTCGAAAAAAAATGGTACTGCTCTAACAACGCGAGCTGAATGTAATGTTCCGAAAATGTCAACTGCAGGCAGCATCAGTTTCTTGAAAGCCACTGAGCTTCATGTCCTGGTGTTGGCCACCAATCAGCACCTGTGTGTCCGATATTCCTTTGGAGACAAGCTGCCCATGAGGAATCCGCATGACGAAATGGTGGGTTGGTTTGTTTTTTTTTTAAAAATAAATTGCTTGCCTTACCTGGTCAGATACATGGTCTGTAAGGACTACGTATCCCGCGACGCGTCTCGACCGCGTCATTTCACTCATTTCGGCTCGCGCGCGCGAGATTTTAACCGGCTTTCCGCCCGTGTCGGCAAAGTGGCTATCATGGGTGACAGGGGCGGTGCGTTTTGCTTTTCAAAATAAGAGAAAATGAATAGGAAAATGAAGCAAAAAGGCTTTGCCCTGATTTGAGGCCACTCCGCTGAGACAGCGTTTCCCATTCGAGAAAAAGCGCTGGCGCCGCGCGTACGTCTTTCGCTAACACTTTGACGTCTTTGTCAGTGGTCGTTCTCGGCAAACGTGCTGGTGTTGGAGCCGGGGCGCTCGTATCGGGTTTCCGTCTTCAACATCCCCAAACCCGAAGCGGGCCACAGCGACTACGACGTCGGCCAGCGGATCGCTGTTCCGAGTGAGTCCCGACCCTTCTCGTGTCCGCCGCCTTTTCGAACGAGGCTAAATTGCTTTCGGCTCAGGTTGTCAAGACCCGGAGATGGCGGCGACCCAGTTTTGCGCCGAGAGAGGTGAGTCGCCGCCTTCCCGGCAAACGGCGGGCGCAGCCGCGGCTAACGCGCCGCGTTCCATTTCCTGCTTTGCAGGAAGCCTTTGGCGCTCTGACATCGGCTTAGCCCAAACGGCGGAACCGAGAGAGGCGCTGATGGTCGGCTTCAGTCCCGACCCGCTTTGCCAAGACTACGTGGTCGTTGTGAACTGCGCCTCGGTCCAACAAGTGAAGCGCGCGCGCAAGGTAAGCTCGAGGCCGAGCCAGAAAAGTTTCCGCCTAGCGATTTCAAACAGGAAGCTCGCGCGGCCTATTTTCTCGAACGGATGTCCGCCGCTAGCGATGGCGGGCAAGGCGCGGGCAAGGCGCGGGCGGGCAAGGCGCGGGCGGGCGGGCGGGCGGGCTTTTCGGCCCACCCGTCTCGTTTGGCTCTATCCATCCGCCTGTCGAGTGAGACGCCGCAACCTTTTCTCCAGGGGAACCACACACGTTTGAACGTGACCTTCGGCCTGGGGAACTGGCCCAGAACCTGCTGCCGCTTCGACGTCTCGGTAAGTATGACGTCAAAGTCGTCCCGATGGAAATGAGTCAACAACTTCCTGTTTCTTGCCCCAGGTGAAACCCATGTTTGAAAAATGCGGCGAGGACTGCATCCGTCATCAGAAAACACTGCACGTCTGCTCAGGTTGGCCAGACTTTCTTTTCCCGTATTTTGCGCGTCTCCGGTCGAACGCCCAAGACCAAACCGAAACTTGTACGGACAGCAAACCTTATGACCTTTCCGCGGGCCTTTTGGATTTTCGGTCGTGAATTCAAATTCCCTGTCCTCAAAAAGGAAACCTCACGCCCATTTCTGGGAAGGTCTCAAGCGGGCCGCGACATGTCGTTTCTTTCCAAACTTTTCCATGCGCGGAATCACGCCTTGCGTTTGGGGGTTATCGGCTCACGTTGCTAACTTCCGCCGTCAAACTCTGGATTTCGCCGTCGCCGTAACGCTTTCCAAAGGGATCCGGCTCGGAGTTGGAATAGGTGGAAGTGTCCGGAGCGCGCTTTCTCCCAGGCTCAAAGCCGCCTTTGTCGGAAGCGTAAACGCCCCGGGCCTTATCCCGCCGACGCCGCAGGTAGAATAAAAGCGTGGTCTGATTCTTAACAGCCGCCCCCCCTCCGGACGCCCGTCCTCACGCGGCGGTCGCGGCGTGCGCGGCGCTCCTTTGCCTCGGGATCGTCGCCGTCTTTATGTCCGTCCTGTGCGGGAAGCCAGGTCAGTCCCCGAATCGGCTTTCCCCCTCGGCGCCCGGCCCAAGTCACGCGCGCTTCTCGCGCCTTCAGGCAAAGCCGCCGACGGCGCGCCCGGCGTCGGAGGCGAGAAGGCGGCGGTCCGCCGGCCAATCGGGCAGATCCCCAAGGTTCTGGTGATTTACTCCCAAGACCACCGCCTCTACAGGGACATCGTGTTGAAGCTCTGCGCTTTCCTGCGGGCCAAATGCGGCGCCGAGGTGCTGATAGACCTGCTGGACGCCACCTCGGTGGGCGTGGTGGGCCGCGTCCGCTGGCTGGAGCGCCAGCGGCGACGGCTGCGCGGCCCCGCCGACAAGGTCTTGGTGCTGTGCTCGCCGGGGGTTCAGGCCAAGTGGCGGGCCATGTGCGGCCACCGCCGCGTGGTCCTGAAGGAGGACCTCCTGTCGCCCACCGACGACATGCTCACCCCTTTCCTCAACCTCTTCCTGCCCGACATGCACCGAGCGCGTCGGCGCGGCAAGTACGTGGTGGCGTACTTCAGCGACGTCAGCGGCCAGCGGGACGTGCCGTCCCTTTTCGACGCGGCCGTCAAGTACGCGCTCATGAGGCACTTTGAGGACCTCTACTTGGGACTCCTGGGTATCGAGAAGTACCAACCGGGTCGGGTCAACCGCGTCGAGGGCGTCGGCGGGGACCGCTACTTCGACTGCCCCTCGGGCCGAGCCCTGAAGGACGCCATCGAAACCTTCCGGGCCTACCAGGTGGAAAATCCCCGCTGGTTCGAGAGGGAGTGCGCGCCCGGCGAGGAGGACCTCCGGGTCGGGCCCGCGCGTCTCCCGGACCGGCGGCGGGGCCCGCCGCTTCTGGGGTGCGTCCCCGGAGTGCTTCCCGTCTACAGCTGCGAGGCGGACGCGAGGGACGGAGGCGGCGTTCCGCTCGTCGACCGGCGCCGTCCGCCCTCCGCTTTGGTAGCCGAGCCCGTTTTACCCGCCGCGCGCCGTCCGCCTTCTGGAGGGCGGGGCGCGAGTCCCGTTTCGGGGGGGGGGGGGCGGCCGAGCGGCCCCGCCGCCCCCGACTCACCCGGGCGACCCCATCCCAGCGGGCGAAGGCTCCCTCGAGACCGAACGGGCCGGCCGGCGGAGATCCGCGAGGGCGAGCCCGGCGCCGAGGGCTCCGACGGCGCCGAGGGCTCCGACGGCGCCGAGGGCTCCGACGGCGCCGAGGGCGCCGACGGCGCCTCGGATCAAGGCTACATCTCCAAAATGCCTTCCCCGCTCGGAATCCCCGACAAAGAGGATCCACTGCTGGCTCTGGCAAAACTGCAGGAGGAGCTCTACCTGCAAACTCTGGATAGCTCCGAGTTTGATCTGTAAAAAACGGGCCGCGAGAAGAAGCGCTGCTGCAAACTGCCCCGGCCCGGCGTCTCGCCCTTTTAACCTTCTGGCGAGTTTGCAAAGCGGTCCTGAGTTTGACCTGTAGACAAACTCTGAGCCTTCTCCTGCCTGGGATTCCCCAGTTTTGCTCCGACCGCTTTCTAACTCGCTGCCGACACGCTTTCCTCGCCCCCCCCGCCGGTTCCGTTTCCCTCCCCCGATGGCTCATTCCGGCAAACCGCGGATAGCTCCGAGCCAGGTGCTCTGTGCAAACCCCGGACGTATACGAGCTCGGTCCGTTGGGCACTCGCGGAACGCGCAGGAAGTCGTCTTATTTTGGAGCAATTCCAGGGCTCTTGACCTCCCTATCTTTCTTTCTTTTTTATCTGCTTTGTACACGGGCAATTCCGATGTTCTTGCTATATACATCTAGGCCGCGTACTTGTCTCAATCGCTGGCGGTGTTTAGAATGAACTGCAGCGGAGAAGTTTTATCAAGCGATTTTCAGTATTTGGTGTTTGCTACTTTCGACACGTTCGGCTGTAATGTTCAAAGACGCCAGTGGCCCTTCTCCAATAAAACTTTTATTTGCGCTTGACCACACCATACTCTTGTCTCAACATCTACGGTACATCCAGTAGATTGGAATATCGCGGTACAAATGCAGTATATACAGCACGTAGGTAGTACTAGTATCTGTAAACATCAAGTTCCCCGCAGACTTGTCGAAGGAAAGATAGCCTCGCTTCCGACGTCGTTCAGTCCGCGTTCCGGGTTTGCCGTCCTTTGGCGCTTTGGATGGAATTGCGCCCGCTTCGCGCGTTGAGTACCGATGTACAACTTTTTTTTTTTTTTTTGCCATGCCAAAATACATCGCTGCTGCGATACGATTTGCAAAAAGCGGGAAGCCGCTCCAGTACCGTTCCGTTCCACGTGAATCCAAGGCAAAAGAAGGAGCCCGCGCCGCGTTATTTCGTGCCGCGCTTTTGACCGAACCTCATCGCTTGGGTACATTGCTATGCACGTTTACTGAGAGCTTGCGAATGCGCCAACGTACAGCCGGCCAACAGCAGATTTTCTCTCGTTTGAGTCGAAATATGCTTTTTTCATTCCATTACATTTTATTGCCGTTTTTATCCAGTTCATTTCAGTTGGCTCGCTTGATTTTTCGATACTGAGCAAATTAGTCACAGGTCAAAGTATGGCTCAATACTTAGTATGCACACAATCTACAGCGCAATGAATTTTGGCCAAGAAATAACGAGCCGTCTCATACAATAGGGACATAATGCACAGAAGAAAAAAAAACCCTCGCTTACCTTAAAACGGGAAAGTAACAACTAGATTTAAGCAATTTGTGTCATCAATCGTTACGGGACAATTCAACTATATTGTTTTGGAAATGTGCGGCGCATGTATCCTGATATGTAACATGACTTTTGTTTTTTATAGTCAGTTTTTGATCATGAATATTGAATACTAGGAGCAGGTTTGAATATGTACATTTTCGGTAGCCGAATCTTCATATGCGACGGCACTCGACAATATCGCGCGTCAGTACGAGCACAGACTTGCGGACAACAATAGAAGACATCAAATGTGCACGATTGGGGGGGAGGAAGGGGAGGGAAAGGGAGGGGGGCGTCTTCAAATAAATTGCACTTTAGAACTCATAAAGGCATGCTGCGTTCAAGCGCGGTAGCAGAATTCACAATACATCCAGCGCAGTAGCGTTTTTCCCCGATGCGTTTGAACGCATCGCACCCAAACGGGGGACGCTCTAGTCACGTGAAAGAAAAATGGAAAATGGTACCAGTGACACCCCAAATAGATGAAAAGTCTCCGGAAATACTTGAGGAAATTCACAATATCGGAGCTCTAAAACTTAATAAAGCACCGCTGTAAAGGCCATGTTTGCTAATAAAGCACATGCGTGGGTTTCACCGTCTTGAATGTCGCAAAAATATCACAGTATCTACAAATTCCGAATTATTTGCTGGCATTTGGTTTTATGGTGTCGGTTCATTTGTTTACCAATTACATTGGCATCTTCTTTTCAACGTTGACGATCGTACACTTGAAAGAAGTCAAGCTGAAAAAAAAAGAAAGCATGTTCTATGCGGCCCCGAAACGCGGCGTTCGGATTCATTGCCAAATCATCAGGACCGGACATTTCCGACGATTGGAAAACGGGATCGAAGCGGCCTCTCCGGACCCCGAAGCACAAAAGCGAGCATCGGGCGCGGAGGCGAATCCGGCCCACTAGGACTGGGCGACCGCCAGCGTGTTGACATAGCCGTGCGGGCACATGTCGTTCTCCGACACGCCGCGCGAGAAGCGGGCCCGCCCCCAGCGGACGCCGACGCCGCCGCCGCCGCCTCGCTCGGCCGCGCAGCGCTCGGCCAGCTCCAGCACCTGCGCGGCCAGGAAGAAGGCGTTCTTGAAGGCGAAGGCCGAGACCGGCGCCCCGTACACGAAGACCTGGCAGCAGCGGACCGCCAGCAGCGGCGCGTCGACCGGCAGGGCCGCCAAGAAGCGAGCCGCCGCCCGCAGCCGGCCGCGGCGCGGCTCGGGCGCGGCCAGCTCGTAGAGCCACCACACGGGGGCGGCCTGGGCCGCCAAGTGCGCCGAGGCCACGGCGTAGCGCAGGTGCGGCGCGGGCAGCTCCCGGCCGAGCAGCGCCTCCATCAGGGAGAAGCTGTCCACCAGGTCCAGGCAGGTGGAGGCCAGGCAGCCCAGCGAGCGCTGGCGGCCGGCCCCGTCGGGATCCTCGGCCACGGCGTGGATCAGGCAGAAGAGCAGCGGCGCCGAGAGCAGGGCCGCCGCCCGGAAGCCGGCCGCGCCCAGCGGCGCCCGCTCCACCGCGCCGCTCCCCAGGACCACGGCCGCCTTGGACGCGCACGCCATGACGTGGACCAGCCAGGCCAAGTAGGCGTAGGCGAACTCGCCCGGGCGGCGGCGGAAGCCGCAGGCCCGCTCCCGCTTGTCGCGCGCGTTCCGCGCGAAGAACAGCCCCCAGCCCGAGGCCACCACCAGGTCGGTGGCCACCCACGACAGCCAGTACAGGTCGCCGGGGAGGAGCAGGTAGGCGTCCAGCGCGCCGCCCTGCGCGGCGAGGAGCGCGAAGCACAGGCCCTTGTACAGGAGCCCCCACGACGGGAAGCGGGGCGCCGGCGGGGGGCCCGGCTCCGCCGGCGTCATGATGCGAGCCCGTCCGGAGCGATCGGGGGAGCCGCCCGCCCCTCGTCGGATCTCCGCGCTTTCCCGAGGATTTCAAACAAAAAAAAAACAAAACCAAAAAAAAAGCGCCGCTCGGAAACGACGGCGTGGATTTCGGGACCCGGAACGGACTTGTCCATCCTGTGCGTTTTTCATCGCCGGAGCGAGTGGGGGGCCACATAGAACATGCAAAAAATAATCAAAACGCGGTCAATAAATTCGTCGACGGTTTTCTCCTTGCGTGTTATATACCTTTTAGGTACCTTCAACAACGACTCTTTCGTTGCGTATCATATAGCCTACGTTTCATCCAATGCCGGACGCTGGTAAAAATACCGAAATTCAATTCCGGCTGTACGTTTTTCAGCCCTTCGACTTGACTGTATGTAGTATTAAGCAGTATTATTTTCAGGGCAAACCGGAAACGGCGGGGGCGGCAGGAAATGACAGATTGGACGAGGGGGGAGCAACTTGTTTGGACTTAAATGACGTTTGCCTTTGAGCAGGTTGATCCGCGTCACATAGTCATTTGATTTCTGAAAACCGACAGTATTCGTGGAAACGACCGTCTTTTAAATCCGCGGTTGTCACGAAGCGTACGCCAAGTTCTAATCATAAAAAAGTCAAAGTGGATGACGTACAGTACTGTACTTCAGATGGCGGCGGATTTGGTTTGAAACAGTGACTTATTTGGGTCACTAGATGTCACCGTTTGCGCATTTCAGGTCATGAGTTGCCAACGTGAAATCCTAATTTAGTGCTTTGGATCATTCTTGGAAGCACCGGGCATGGAATTTCAAAAGGCGCGTGTCTTACGACACCGACAACGACATAGCAACACAAGGCGCATCGACGGGCGCAATGGCTCATCTTGGTGACCCAATCAAACTTCGACTTTTTTTTCCTTTGGTGACCCAAAAACAGCGTCGTACTTTTGAATCGCCGTTGATGCTCGTTTTTCAAAAGAAACTGACCACGTCACACTATCCGCTCAAAGACAAACGTCAGTTAAGTCCAATCAAGTTGCCCCCCCCCCCCCCCCCCTCCTCCTCCAATCAGTCGTAGGTCCACCATGCCCTCCCGCCCCCACATTTCCGCTTTGTTCGAAAAATACTGCTTTTTGAAATGTGGCGCGCATTTGTGAAAATGTTGCGTACGTTCCGACATTTGATTTGTTTCCCCTTTCGTCTTTTGAAACACGTTTTTCTTCTTTCGCTAACGTGTTTGTTAAAATGATTTGCTTCGGTATGTTTTTTTCATTTGCACTTCCGGGCCACCGTAGCCGAGGCATAGTCATGTTTCTCATCCGACTTTCCCGTTGGAGGCCATCCCCCGTGTTACGAACCTAATCCGTTCAGCGGCTACGCTCGTAACTCGAACTGCTCGTATGACGGGCAATCCAAACCCACCTTAATTCGTGAATGCGTGCAACGCGTGCAAAAACCTTAGGTAAAAACATCGCGACTTTATACACATATTAAAAATGAGTAACATAACCTACCGTACAGTTAAATAACAAATATACAAAGGAAAAATGACATTTACCTTTGGGGCGACGTGACTTGAGCTGGGTGGAGGCGGAGGGGAACCCGCAGAATTTATTGATGTATTTTCTTAAACGGAACTTTTCTCAAAACTGGAACATATCACCGGCGATTTCCTTCCCTTTAATCCGTAATAGAAGAAGCCTCTCCATTTTGTTGTCGATCGAGGTCCGTCCCCCGGCAAGGAAAGCCTTGCCCTAAGATTGCCGAGCGGTTACGGCCATACTCGCGAGCCATGCGTGCGCCTCCTTCGTATTTTTTTTAAATTATTATCTCCTGCTTGGTTTCTATTGTCATCATCCTCTTACTTCTTCCTTTACCGCCACTTACAATTTTAGAAGCCGTGTCTAACAGATAAAGTTTGCAAAGTCTTCACAACATTCCTTCCGTTTTTCACTCATTCCCTCTCCTTCCTTCCGTCCCGACCAGCTGTGCCATCAAGCTAGATAAAGGCGTTCGGCCAATAGCGCGTCGGCATTTCTGTGATTGACGTGACGCCGGCCAATAGCATCTCCGTGAGTGAGACCGCGACTGAGACAGTGACTGCGACGTTGTAAGAGCGATATCGTTCCTCGTTGCCGCGACAAGCTTTAACTACTGATTTTGATGACGTGGCAAGGCGAAAATATCTGAACAAATCCAATGGCCGGCATGTCACATTGCTCGCAAAGCGAATGGTCTGTGCGTAAGCGGGGGCCAAAAAACTCCGCCGACCGCGATCGTAAGTCGAAATGTTCGTAAAAGAGGGTGTTCCTAAACCGTATTGTATCGTATTGTATTCCCAGTAAAAAAAACAAGTGAGACTCGGCAGCACGTATTGATAATAAACTTTTAATTTCAAGTTAAGACGGATGAATGTGGAACATAGAAAACACACATTTCAGTATAAACATATGCATTCCAACGGGTTGAAAGCAGCTACCGGGGGGAAACATTTCACACGCGTGGGACAAAAAAACGCTCGGTGAAGCCCAAATGCCACCCCCGTTCCCACCCCCGTTGCACTTTTTTTTTTTTTCGCTCGGATCAACAAATGTCTGCCTCCCCCATCGTTTTTTTTTCATTTAAACAACATTTAAAGTCAGTAGATAGTAGAATATTGCACTTCATGAAATGAAAGGGCGGGGGGGGGGAATTCGCTATCGCTTGTGAGCTGCTCAGTGACTTAAGGTGCGAGTGGATCAGGAGGCGGTTTAACAAACCGCCATTTAAGCGTAGCGATCGACGCATCTTTTGATCGCTGTCGGAACAAGTTCAAAGGTCGTGGCGGGACAGTAAATACGCGTGGAAGGAATAATTAGCGCAACAGATCAACTTCTAAACAGCTTGAGTCGAGATGGGAAGGCCTCGGAAAAGGCTCAAATCTCACATGTCCGTCGCCGTCGGAAAAGAAGGTTTTCGTTTGTTGGTTTGTGCCTGGACAATGGGGGCCAGGTCGCAGGGAACTAGAGAACGTTGATGTTTTTCTTAGCACGAATGCACTTTTTCCTGTTTTAAGTTCAATTATGAATGGCCCGCTTCAAGGCACTGCCACAATACGGGTTTAGGGGAGGGGGCGGAGCTAGCGTCCATCACTAGCACGACAGTCCGCCCTAGGTTTGAATGCGCGCGTGTTAGGGATCGGGCGATATGCCGGTATGTGGGGGAGGGCGGGGCGGCGGGAGGGGTAGCTATAGGTAAATTTCGTAAAAATCATCCAATTCCTCGTGAAACAAGTCCCACTCGTCCTCGGAGTCGGTCGCTTCGTCGTCCGCGCCGGCGGCGAGCAGCATGAGCAGCATCTCGCTCAGCTCGAACGTGACCATCTCCTCGTCGTCGTTGTCGAACGAGTCGCTGCTTTCTCGCTCGTCCAGGATGTCCCAGAGGCGCGCGTTTCGTGAGTTCTGCCCGGACAAAACAAAACGTTAGCCCCGACGCGGGGCCAAGCTCCCGAAGCTTTGCGACGTATCCTTCCGCCCCCGCGGGAATGGAAAAAACCGAGGCAAATTTCGGACGGGGGCGAGCGAGCCCCACGCAAGGGTCCCGGATCGCGGTCGGTGCCGAGAAGCCGTCGCCCGCGCCGGACCGGGACCGTCCCCAATATTCTCCCTCCTTTTTGGCTCGGTACGACGCGAGGTCGTACCCGGTTCCTGCCGTTGGACCCGGCCTGCCGCCGCGGAGGCTGAGCCTCCTCCAGACGCCCGTCAGGAAAAGCGTGCTTGTAGAAGCAGTTGGAGCCGAAAGGACAAGTTCCGCGGCCCTCGTCGAAGTATCGACACGGTTTACCCCTGCGGGACAGAATGAAGAATTACGCTTTTCAAATAGTCTACGTTTTGGACCGCCGAAGGGAGCGCTTTTAAAACCGAAGAATCCGCCGAGCCCCCCGGTCCGTTTGGCCAACGCGGGTCGGATACGCGGCCGCGCCTACCCGTCGCCCCCGTTCCGGCCGGGGCCCGTCGCGCTCCACCTACCCCATGCCTTGCTTGTACGTCTGGATGAGTTTCTGCTTTTCGTCCTTATCCTCCACCCAAAACTCGCTCGGGATGACAAAGTTGGATGTGATCCGGCATTCCGGGCAGGATCTGCGGGGGGGGGGCGTTACGGGCGACGTTTGTGCAAAAGCGCCGCGCGGTCAAGGAGATGGTAGATCCCCGGTACGCTCAAATATGGGCGCGCGTGTCGGAGGCCGGAACAAAAAGCCAGGGCGGGACAGCCGGTCCTTTTTGCGCGGCGGCATGACTCACTTGATGATTCTGCTCTCAAACTGGCGGGCGCTTCGCCACCTACGGATGCACTTGAGACAGTAGCAATGGCTGCAGTTGGAGAGGATGCCGAAGCGCCGCTCGCTCGGGTTGCTTTTCTCGAACACCACCTCCATGCATACGCCGCACATCATGTCCTTGCTGCGCTGGACGGCGAAGGAGATCTCCATGTCTTTCTCGTGAGCCTCGATGCACGCCTTGGGGTCCCGGCGGCGAAAAGAGAGCGGCCGCATAGCCGTTAGAAGCGACGCCGTCCGAGCGTCTTTTTCCAGACGCTCGGGCGCCGCGGCTTCCGTCGTCCCGTTCCTTCTTTTCCCATCCCTTAAAGAGCCGACGGCGGCCCGAGCTTTCCGCGGCGGCGAGCGCGGATTCGGGAAGGCCCGCGGACCGCCCGTCGATTGCTCGCTTGCAGAGAGTCGAGTCGACGCTCCGCCTCTTTAACGCTGATTATATGCCCCATGTGTTTTGGTCATTTTGAGACTACGCCGTGAATCAAATACCTGCCGGCGCCCATCACTTTCTGGACAAATAGCTGAATATTGGAAAACGGGTTCTAAAAACGGTCATCAAAGTCTATACCAAGGGCTAACGGCAGCCCATACAGCAATGGGGCTCGCGGGCACACCTAAACGGGTCCAAATATGACCGGTCGCGAGTCACGGTCGCCGCTCTTTTCTTTTCTTTGCGATTGTAGCGGATCCCGGTCGGAATCAAACGTGGGCCGGCGCGCGTAACGTTACTACGGGCCGTCCAAGATCGGCCCGCCAAAAAAAGGGGAGGGGATGGGGCTCGTCGGGCCCCGGACGGCAACGCTACCTTGGTGTGGTCCGAGCGCTGGGCGTCGTCGGCGGGGTGGAGCACCTGCAGCCCGCACATGTCGCACACGTCCCCGTGGAGGTAGACGCAGTTGAGACCGTAGCGGCACTCGCCCACGGCGGCGTACGGGCACAGCTGCTTCCTCGGCTCTTTGTCGTCGCGCGCCGCCTCGCCGTCAAACTCCTCGATGAGGGCGACGGAGCCCGGCGCGTCGGCCGACTCGGCTGGCCGCGCCCCAAAGGGAACACGTTTCAGATTCCTTTCGCGTTGCGGGCAAAGCGGGGACGGGCCGCTACCGCGCGCGCAAAGGCGATATTGAGCCTCGGGGAGAAAGGGATCTTTGTGAGCGCCGGGGCCGACGCTTAAGTTCGCTTCAGGCGGCAGGGACCTCTCCATGGCCGCCGAAAAGCTCTCCCGCGGCTTGCGCCGGGATCATTCGCACGAGCGCGCCCGGCCACCCGAAACGCAACCGTACAATATCCCGTAGCCGCCCCCGTCCAAAGGGAGGTCGTCGCCCAACGCTTGGGGCGCCGTCTTTGCTTTTCACATCGCTCTCGGAAAGGTTCGTAGCCGGATAACGGCCGGGGACCGAGGCACTCACCGCGTCCGCAGTACGGCTGGCCCGGCACAAACTCGGCGGCGTTGACCCAGTCCTGCGCCCCCGGGCCGGCCGTCGGCCCGCCGGGCTCCGGGTCGGCCCGCCCGCCGAGCTCCGGGTCGGCCCGCCCGCCGAGCTCCGGGTCGGCCCGCCCGCCTCGGGAGGTGGAAGGCGACGGCTCGGCCGGCGGCTGCTCGTCCTGCGAAGGGTGGTGATGTTCGAACCTAGTCGACGACAAAAAGCGGCATCGCAGAGTGACTGGCGGTCCTCGCTGGGGGGGGTGCGGGGGGGCTTTTAACATTGCTGCGCTAAGCCTGCTTAACAGACGGACTTTAGAAAGAAAGCTTGTCATTGCACCAATCCGTCTTTGGACTCGCCCGCCCGTATTTGTGTCAAAACACCACTGAAATATTGACGGGGATGAAAGTAGTTTGCGGTCCGGGACCCTCTCGCGGCACGCCGTCCTTGCGGATAAGAAAGGCCGAGAGAACGCAAACTTTTCGACACGGACGTGAAACGTCGCGTCAAAAATCCGAGTCATCCTGAGCGGCAAACGGGTTTTGCGTGGAGCGCTGAACAAAAGGATTTTGAAAACTGGGGGATGGGTAGGAGGGATCAGGGGCCGCCCGCGCTCACGGATGGCAACCTAACTCCCGGCGGCTAACCCGGCTTTTCGAAACGAAATAAGCACCTTCTCGCTAAAGATCCACAAAAACGTGCAGTTTAACAGGGAAAACGTCAACGCCGCGGCCGAGCGCATTTAAGAAGAATAGGACACTGGCTAGTGTACCATCAACGTTGAAATGTCTTTGCGCGTCTGTTGAGGCCAACGGCTTACTACCGAGGGACACGCCGGGGCAGGTCAAATATTTTCACTTCCCAATCTGACGTAACGCCAGCTTTTTTATTTCTTTTCTTTTTTTGAGTAAAAGCACATGGCCGTGGACGAGCACACCCATCGCATTAGAGAGATAAACACAACCATTTATACTAGTGACGTCACGTTTTTTGGCGCCCGAGTCATCTGACGTTGAGTCCCGATCCGTTTCCTTGGAAACGATGACAAAAAAAAAAAAAATCTATCCAAATGGTCTTTTTCGATGGCTCTTTTTTTTGTTATTTACGCGACGGCCGCCGCGCTCAGCCCGTTCCCAGAAAGCGGCTCCGGTGTTAGATGAGGACGCGCTGGGGGCAGGGAGGGAGGGGGCGGCATAAATGAGGGGGAGGAGGGGGAGGAGGGGGAGGAGGGGGGAGGAGGAGGGCGCTCGCCGCACACGAGTCAAGCCGGGGAACCCGGCAACAGCGCAAACGCGCAGCGTTATGCAATTGCTATGCAGGATGCGGAGGGGGGTCATGGAGTCTGTCACAATAGGGAATGGAGCCGGGAGACCGGAGACCCCCCCCCCCACGCCTTTTCTTCAGGGAATCCTCCAGTCACAAGGACGGAGGAATGGGACTTGTCAACACAGCACGGGGGACTCAAATGCATCATCATCCGGATCAGCGCTTTCTTCTTTTGCTTTTTGAGGGGGGGGGGGGGGCTCTTAACTATGGCGAAGCCAGACAGCGAGCAGACGCCGTCTGACTCAAGGCCGACCACGGAGCGCCGGCCTAATCTGCCTATCAAAAGCCCCCCCACGCCCCCCCCCCCCAACGCCCCCGTTTGAAGTCGACGCAGGTCGCCGAGCAGCAAAGATAGCTAGGAAAATTCTCCGCCCTGGCTCAAGAGAGATCCGGAGCCTTTTCCACCGTCGCGGCCTCCAAAGAGGCGCGCTTTCAAGCGGGATTTCAGCCCGGAGAAAGAGGACGCGTTTCGCGCCCCGGCTTTCACCGCAGGCCTCGCACTCACTCGCCTTCCAAAGAGTCCGCCAAAAGCGGCAGCCTTCGCGCACCCTTTCCGAAGGAAACCGTAAGAGGCGCCGGCAACTCCCCGAGTCCTATTTCAAAGCGCGTTCTTCCAAGCGGGAAGACAGGTGCGAGCCAGCCAGCCAGTGAGTGAGGATTCCCACGTGTCGCCGGCGTCAAGCGGCATATCTTTGGCGGCGGCGGCGGGGCCGCAACTCCTCGCCGACCCCGACTCGCCCCTGCCGGTTATTGTGAGGACAGGACATGGATTATATACGTGGGCGGTGGGCGGGGGGCACTCACCTGCAGCGCTCTCCGAACGCACAGTTTCCTTTCTGGTAGAACTTGCAAAGCATGGCGCCGGCCGGCTTGCTGTTGGTCAGATCGTGAGAATATCGACAGCCGTCACCTTCTTTGCATAGACCGTGCAAAAAATACCTGCAAGTACAAAGTGCCATTAATAGTTCATCTGTCGTCGTCGCGATAGAAAGCTCGGTCGTCAAGTGTCATTGCCACCAGAAACATTGCAACTGTCAAGGCGACAGGCTGGCCCCCGATGGCTTTTTGTTTTGCGATGCCGAAAGCGGGACTTTCGCCCGTCCGGTTTCCTATTGGGTCAAATCGAAACAAGGTCAACGCCTCTCTCTCTCCGACGGCCGTTAACCGTGACGCCGCCGCGGCTCGGGGCTTTGTGTCGCCACGGCCGCGTCTTTAAAACGACGCGCTCGCCAGGGGGACGAGACAAACGAAAGGAAAGCCCGACGGCCGGCGGCCGTTCGTCCGTCCGTCCGTCCGTCAGCTGGCGCTAAAACCGAGCCGAGGCGATGGCGCCGTTCGAGCGCCGCTGACAACGCAAGCCGCGAGGCCGAAAGCGGCGCGGCGGCCCCCCTCTTCGACGCTCGAACGCCGAGCCTACCTGCAGCTTACGTGCTTGGTCCAACCTCCTGTTATCGCCGGGGCCGATGCGGACGATGCAGCTGCTTCCGCCATTGCTGTTTATGTTTAAGCTGCCGGATGTTCCGGACGGTGCCGCTCGCCGTTCGGAATTCTTCGGCAATCTCCGCTTCGTTCGCCCAAAGACGAAGACGCAGCGCCCTCTGGCGGACATTTGACTCGCGCCGGGCCGGCCGGCACTAAGTCGTACCGAAACAAAACCGGAACTGCCGTTTTCGTTGAACGGCCGCGGAAAACTAGAAGACGCTTTTCTCATAGGGCATAGATGGGCTCGCCGTCATACAGCACCGTAACCCCCTTGAATGAACGCCAAAACAAATAATGCTCATTTTTTTTTTGCACAGCCGGCCAAAACAAATAATGCTCATTTTTTGCATAGCGCCGCTGCTATACCGGCTTCAGCGCAATCATTGGATGCTAAACGTGCGAACGCGCGCGCGGACGGTCTTGCTCGATTGAGTCAACTGCAAATCCCGTAAATGAGCCCGTCGTCTAATAAACACGTTTGATTTCACTTCTCTATAGAACAGGTCGCTTTTTGTTTTCCACATTTGACACTTGTGGCGCAATGTGACTTCTCCTTTCACACCGCTTCCCTTTATGTACATGACAGAAAATGTGCAAAATGAGCAGGTGAAAAAAGAGCAAAGGTCAAACCAGCCATAAGTCAATTCATTTTCATCCCTCGTTTATCGCGGGGGTTACCTTCCAAAAATAACAAAGTGAAATCCGTGAAGTAGCCGGCTTTATTTTTTGGATGATGTTACAATGCGATACTATAGAACAAAACCAAAAATCAAAACCTGTTTTAAAGCCCCAAATGTGTTCAAAACAATCACTTTTATATACAATACTAGAAATTCGCTGTTTCTGAACGAGCGCCGAGCATCCGAGCCCATCGACCCCCGGTCTACGGCCGTGTTAAAATCCGAGAAATAGTCAATGACGTTTGATTCGCCGTTCGTTACGTTTTAACGTTTGACACGATCGCTCTTGTTTTATTTCTCGCTGTAAGTCTGGATTCGATTTTTTTCACCCGCGCCAACATTTCTCTCCGTTAACACACTGGAAAGCGTCATCGGCGGTAGGCCGGGTTCCAACGGTTTTTTGGTTTTTCTGTTTTTTTTCTTTTCCAAACACCCCCGATGGGAAGCGTTCAGAACGAAAGCAAAAAGCAGAAATTAAGAGTCGCCGTCAAAGAAGAAGGAAGTGCCCAAGCGGGGACGAAAACTTTCCATTGGCTCCGGAGCGCTCCCGGAGCAGCAGTACGTTGTCCCAGGGGTTAGGGGCTCCGGCGGGTTCTTCTTCTGCCTCTCTTGAAGAAATGGCGCAAACAAAGGGGGCGCGCGGCGCGGCGGCGGCGGCGGCGCTGGCGCTGTGCTCGCTGGTCTTCCCGCTGGCGGCCGAGCGCCCGGCGGCGGGGCCGGACGCGGACGCGTTGAAAACGTGCGTGACCTCCAGGAGGAGGGTGGCGGACCTCTCCCGCAGCAATCTGACGTCCTTCCCGCCGCGCCTCTCCAACCTGACGGAATACCTGGACATCTCCGGCAACGCCATCCCCAGCATGAGCGCGCGCTCGGTGCCCCCGCTCCCCCTGCTGTGTTTCCTCAGGGCGAGCGCCTGCGGCCTCAGGGACGTCTCGGCCGGCGCCTTCGGGCGCATGCCGGCGCTGCGGATCCTGGATCTGTCCTCCAACGGGCTGAGCGTCATCCCCGACGTTTGGCCGCCCCGGCTGCGGTCCCTGGATCTGACGGACAACCCGTACCGGAGCTACGGGCTGCCCGGGGGCTTCCGGAAGCTGAGGCGTCTGCGGGCGCTGGCGCTGGGGAGCGGAGCGGCGCGGCGGGTGCGGCGGGACGACTTCGGAGCCCTGGAGGGCATCCCCTTGCGCCATTTGCTCCTGGGCGCCGGAGCGCCCTGGCAGACGTACGAGCCGGGGGCGCTGGCGACGCTGTCCCTGCAGAAACTGTCCCTTCGCGTCAACTTCTGCGGCCGCTTCGACGTGTTCGACCGCGTGGTCGCCGACGTCAACGCCAGCCGGACCGGCGCCCTGAGGTTCGTCGGCATGTTTTCCGACGACTGCCCCCTCGGCGGCGACCCCTTCAAGAGCCTGCGGGCCATGCCGTACGTGCGCAACGTCACGGTGGAAAGCACTTGGATCAACAGCTCCTTCCTGGAGAGCTTTCTGATGACCCTCCTGCTGTCGTCTTTTCAAGACTTCTCCTTTGTCAACATCACGTACAACGAGGACACGCCCGACGGCTTCCAGTTCCACGTTCACCCGGCCAATCGCAGCATCGGCCTCCGCGCCGTCACTTTTGACACGGTCACGCATTACCAGTACAGGTATCCCGTCTTCAACATGAGCTTCGAGGACGCCCTAAATCTGAGGTACGTCAAGTTCTCCGGGAGCGGGATGAACATTTTACCCTGCAAAATCCTGACCACGCTGCCCACGCTGGAGACCCTCGACCTGTCGGACAACCTCCTGTCGGATCTGGGCTTCTGGTGGCCCTCCTGTTCCTACACGTCGGTCTTCCCCAGCCTCAAGCGCCTGCTGCTGAGCAAGAACCGCTTCGCCAGCCTGGCCTTCATCTCCAGGCAGACGCGGCGAATGGCGCGGCTGGAGTCCTTGGATCTGAGCTTCAACTCCATCTACCTGGACGAGAAATGCGACTGGCCCGCCGGCCTGACCGAGATCAACCTGGGCAATAACAATCTGGGCAACGGCGTGTTTGCGATGCTGTCGCCCCATTTTCGGCGCATCTACCTGGCCAAAACGGGAATAACGGCCATCGCCCGGGAGGACCTCTCCCGCTTCCCCGAGCTCACGCACCTCCAGCTCAGTTCCAACGGCATCCAAGTGCTCCCGGAGCAGCTGGACGCCCCCAACCTGATGGCCCTCCACGTGGACCGCAACGCCATAACGACCCTCTCCCGCCGAGCGCTGGCCGGCCTCCCCGCGCTGCGCTCCCTCAAGGCCGGGAACAACCCTTTCGTGTGCTCCTGCGACCTGCGCTGGTTCCTCGCGGATTTCGACAGGTCCCTGCTCTCGGACTGGCCTTTGGATTACCTGTGCGGCACCCCGGCCGAGCTGGCGGGCCTCCCTCTGTCCGAGTACAAAACCGGCGCCGTCTCCTGCCGGCCGGGGCTCCAGGCCGCCGTGGCCTTCTCCGTCTTGCTGTCGCTGGGAGGCGCCTCGGCCCTCCTGTTCCACAAGGCGGACGGCGCGTGGTACGCCAAGATGTTGTGGGTGTGGATCAGGGTGAAGAGGAGGGGCCGCAAGCGCTCGCGCCTGCTGGGGAAGGCGACCTTTTCCTACCACGCCTTCATCTCCTACAGTCACGGCGACGCCGACTTTGTGAGCGGCCGGCTGGTGCCCGCCTTGGAGGGCGCCGGCCTGTCCCTGTGCGTCCACGAGCGGGACTTCGTGCCCGGCGACTGGATCGTGGACAACATCGTCAACTGCGTGGAGTCCAGCTACAAAACCGTCTTCGTCCTCTCCAGGCATTTCATCCGCAGCGAGTGGTGCAACTACGAGCTCTTCTTCGCCCAGCACAGGGCCATCGACGTCCGGCTGGATTCCTTGGTGTTCGTCCTCCTGGAGCCCATCCCCGCCGACTCCCTCCCCAAAAAGTACCTGCGCCTGCGGAGTTTGCTGGGCCGGCAGACGTACCTGGAGTGGCCCGGGGACGAGCGCAAGCAGCAAGTGTTTTGGGCCAGTCTCAAATCCATGCTGCGCGCGGCCGACAGATCCGTGCGGCTGAGGGCCGCCGCCGCCGACCTGGCCGACGCGGCGGCTTTGGTTTCCGACCCGTCCTGACGCGCCCTCGCCCCGCCCCGCCCCCTGCCCGCTCTCCCCGCGTCAGCTTTGTTTCAAGTCCTTAATAAATGTCTTTGCCGACTGACCGCGTTTTGCGTGAGCCCGATCTATGAACGACCGTTTTGCGCGCGCGTTCCGGCACGAACGGCGGCGCCGCCGTGTCGCCTGGGAAAATACGAGACATACGGTTCCGAATACGACGGTTCGCAACGTCGTTCGTCTTGTCCTATCGTCCCACGGTAGCGCCGAGACGTTGGACTTTTCTGTCCGGCGATTTTCGACTTTTCTCTCTGGGGATTTGCAGCGACTTCTCTGATTCCGGCGGCGGACGGACTCGGTAGATGCAGTGCGGCCCTGCGGCGAAACCTATCCGTATACGTCGCGGAGGAGGCACTTCCAAAGACCTTTTGAACCGTTAAACAAACGCCACGAGCACTTTAAGAACCCCCCTTCAACATACGGCTCCCCCTAACTATTCTCTACAATGATTTGGGCCGTCTAGGGTGAACCCCAACATCCGTATTGGTTCATACCTATAAATGACCACCGGGTAGCAGTAAAGACTCACTGCAATTTCTCTCCAGCGGCTTCCTTCCCAAGTCATTTCCTTTTAATCGTCATGGATTCAAAACGGGTGAATTTGATGTTTTTTTTCCATAGTATTGAAAAACAGGGCGCGATTCAAGCACTTCCGGGCGAAAAACCCAGACACAGCTGGTATTTCATCCATAGCATTTCTCGTCGTGTATTTTCCGCGGGACTTGCTGCCAATCGAATTTCGCCGCGAGGACGACCGCGAGGACGACCGCGAGGACGACCGCTCCGGGCCAAGCCAACCATCGTCGGGCGGCCTCGGGATCGATTTTGGCGGCAAAAAAACGCGGGCCGCCGCCGATCCGGCCACGCTTCCTTTCGACCCGACGTAGTGGCGGATAGACGCGGAAGGTCCGTTTGAAGCGGCGTTTGGGCCTTCCCGCTCCTCCTCCGGGAAGGAATATGACTAAGCGCGGCGGCCCCGACGAGCTTCCAGGGACAGGAGCGCCGCTTTTCTCGTTACCATGGCTCTATGAATAATAAACAGCAATTGACGGCATGATTGCTGGTTGACTCGCTAATCTCCGCCGTCGGCTCCCTATTAGAGGGCTCCGAAAAGCGGGGGGAGGGCGGGGGACTCCTTTGAAATGTCGCGAGGCTCGGGGTGCTTGAACGACGGCTAATTAAGCGCAGGCCTTCGCTACCCTCACGTGCCGCGGACGTGGAATCGCGGTTTTGAGCGGGCGGGCTCTCGGTTCCCTATGGGAGAAGCTCCGCCTCTGACTTGCACGTAGTTCCAAACGCCCCCGTCCCGTAACGGAGCTACAAAGTCAACTCAAAAATCACTCGTCCCGATATAGTCCCTATAAGGACGCGCGAGCCTTCGAGGCCGGTGGCCTTTTTCGCCCGCTGGCCGAAAGACGCCCGAGGACGACGCGACGGGGAAGCGTTCGCCTCGATTCGTGCTGCGCGTTGAGTTTTCTTCGCGCCGTAGGCGGTCGGCGGGCAGATTTTCTCGTCGCGTCGGACGGTTCCTCGGAGATGCCTGCGGGCGTCGCTCGACTCGCCGCCTTCCCGCTCCCGGGGATCGAGCGTAAAGAAGCGCAAACTTTGAAAATCCGTGCTGAAACGGACACTCGGAGGGCGGCGGCCGAGCGAGTCGCGGGAGACGTTTGCCTCCCGCGCGCTTCCTTCCCGTGAGCGAGCGCCTTTGAAAGGACGCCCCCCCAAACGCTTTGGCGAGAGACGTACTTGATTCCTTCCTGGCCTGGTCTGAAAAGATGCCAGACCGGGACGGCGACCGGACACCCGCCGTTGAGGTACGGCCACGCTTTTTGCCCAAACAGCATGTCAGCATGAAATAGCCCTCCCGACAAATACCCCACCTGATTTTTGCCCGGTCTCCCTTCAGCCACATAGATGACAAACGACGCCGGTAGTAAACACACCGATGAGATTTATTCTCTTGAGATTTTGACATTCCACAGTTGAACATTTGCTTTTTTCTTCTTTTTTACCTTGACTCAACAGACACGTCACTGATGTTAAAGGTCGATAGATCACGTTGGATTCGGTCCAGAATGGGAGTTGCAGTATCGCCGCCGGTAAACCAATGTCGAGACTTTTTCCGGTGCCATGTGCTCGTCAGTCACGGCCTGCGTTTTTGGATCTTTGCTAGCCTTCGGATGGTGTCTGACGCGTGAATACTCTTGGCTTTGCCCGCGCCGCAGCTGTCGACGTATCGCACCAAGAAGGCCTTCGCACCAAGAAGGCCTTCGCTTTGTGCCGAAGCCCTCAAAGTCGAGGGCTCCATCCGAACCCGGGTTCACCGCCGCCGCCGTCCAAAAAAGTCTTTGGAGGGACAGCGGACGGAAACGATCGCCGACGTCTCGTCTTTGCGTCGTCCGTAAAATGCCAAAGCGCTGTCGGCGATTTGATCGCTTTTGCCGGCTTTTACATTCGAGCCATCCCACTTAGCCTTGAAAGCCAAAACGCGTTGGCGGGCCGGCCTCCGTCAGCCTCCTTCGCTTTGGAAAATCTCACACTTGGCTACGTTTGAACCGTGCGTCCGACGATAGGAGGTCACCGTATACTACTTTTGTGCTTTAAGGAGGATTTTCTTCCGAGCCGGGCGCCGAGATTAAAACGGGATACTGCACCTCTCCGTGGTCTTCGCAAAAAACGGGGCTCCGTTTTGTCCTCGTGATCTTTTTTTTTTTTTCTTAAAAGTGAGGAGAAGGGAAACACGTTTGTTGGCAAGGAAATCAACGTACAAAGCGGGAGCTACGCTATGGTCGTCCGCGGGGGAGGGGGGGGGGGCACGTCCCGCTCGTCTCTGGAATATTCCGTACAGTATAATACAAGGGAGTGGGTCCACGAATCCCAGCGGGACCCGGGCACCTGGAGTCCATCCCCCGAGAGGTTTCAAGGGCGTCCCTCGGCAGCCAACGAAACCGTTTAGCCCACGCCAACGCCGAGGTCCCCGCCAAAGGCGCCAGCATCTCCACAACAATTAAACACGCACGAGTTGGTATTTTGAGATGATTTTTTTCTTCAAACACCCATTTTTTAAGACGGGGAAAAAGCAAAGAAATGGGGGTTAACCAGGATTGGACGGGCGGGCGGGCACGTGCTCATCTCCCGGCCCCTTAGCACACGGTGCCGTTCTCCTGTCGAGACTTGGGGCAGGCGGACCTCGGGACGGGCTGCACAGAGGGCGCCAGCGTGCAGAAGAAGCCGGCGATGAGCGTCAGGCCCAAACCGCCCCAGGCGCAGAACATGGACCAGCCGTAGCCGTGGCCGATGTCGTCGGGCAAACCGTACAGGTGGCGCGGGTAGCGCGAGAGCTCAAAGTTGATGCCCGCCACGCACGTGCAAAGGGAGATGATGCAGAAGGTGCCTGCCAAAAACACACGGCCACAGCGACTCGGTCACGCTGTAGCGGAAGCGCGTGGAACTGCTGCCCTCGCTTTTTTTCAACGTTAGCTCACAGTCATCAAATATGAATTGCTATATCAAAAATAATGGACTAAAACTGTGTACTGCGGTTGTATCACTGAGCAGAACATTTTTTTCCCCCCTAAAGGTTTAATTCCCTTTGAATGAAAGCGAAAGAACTTGTTTTTGTCATCACCATCAGGGACTAATCATCCTTTTTTGCCTTGATTGTGCTTTGCCTTTTCTGTGGCAACAAAGCACGCAGCAATTCTGTTTTTCTTTTTTTTATGTCTTGTGCGAATACAGGCTGACGTAAATGCTGACGTAAATCGTCCCTTCCCGTCCCGCGTCCCTTAGGGGGCGCTGTCGGCACCTGCAGCCCGCTCTCGTCACCGAGGAAGACGTCGCCCGAGTCATGCCTTTTGCGCTTCCGGCGCCTGTGCGTTTCCAGTCCCTCGCTTCCCGCTTCTTCCGTTTTACGGCATATGTAGTTCAGTTGCGACTTTGCCTGTCGCTGTTGCGCGGCCCGCGTTCGTGAAATGTGTTTGTGCTTTGAGTTTTATGACGACTTGACGTCACGCCCCCCCGCTGCTTTCGCCCCTGATCACGGTGAGTTACGTGCGCTTTTGTCGCGTCTCGCTGATATTGTGCTTTGTTCCCGAGTTGTACTTTTGCCCTCTTGCACGCCTTTTGTAAAAAGAAAAACACGTTTTTATAACTCCCAAGCCGTCGTCAGTGCTGTTCCGGCGTTTCCTAAAATGCAATTTTCCTCTATCACGATTGTCGAGATTTGCAACGGGATATTTTCCCTCCGTTCAAAGTTTTTGACATGCAATCGACGATTATACTGAGCTGTGCACTGTAGTGCGTCATCCGGTTCGAGCGCCGTGCCTGCCCTCTAGCGATCAAGAGTGATACAACAACCCAAAGGAACGGTTTCTCTTGAACTGAACAAACATCTCCGAAACAGGCTGCTTTTTCTTGCAAACGCGCTCATTTGTTTTGAACAAAGAACTCGGAATGACGTGACTCTGCGGTGTTTTTTGCACGCCTCACCTCCCATCAGAAAGAGCAGTCCGGCCACATACTGCATGAGTCCTCGGTCCCAGCAGCAACCCAGCGCGCCGACGATCCAGCCGAACAGGATGATGGCCGCCGCCATGCCCATGAAGCCCGCCGTCATTCGCCGCAAATCTGAGGAGACGGCAACTTGTTATGCCGAGGCGTGACGAACCGGGTGAGTCCTCCATCTAACTTTTCAAACACGCGGGCCGAAGTCCGACGAATTAAGGCGAGGAAGATTCCGGGTGGGAGTAGACCGAATCTCAGGGATTAGGAGCTCCGTTTAGAAAATCTCGCGGTAAATCGGCTTCAACTGCGCTGGAAGCCAGGTTCTCCCTGCCAATTTGACCCCGCTGTAAAACCAAATCAACTTCTGGACCTTTCATTTAGCTTCATTAAAAAAAAACTACAAAAATTCCCCCAAATCTGAAATAGTGCTTGTGTATTTTCCTAAGCAAGAGGCTTCGCAAGTGTTGGGCAAGGGCTGAGGGGATGTGGCCTTTCTTCTTCAATAGTCATTCCGACGGCACCTTTCTAAACGTAGCCCGTCCGTTCAGGCGCGCCCGGGGCAAACGCGGGCGAGGGCGGCGCCAGATTAGAATGTCACGGGCGAGATGACTGAGGAAAGGCCGAGAGAAAGGTCAAAACGTTTGCCCCCGGGCGCCAAGGGGAGCGTGCCGCCCGAGCGCGAAGACCCCCCTTCTCGGCTCACGCGGGTATTTCAAAAAGGGCGCCCCCGCTGCAGGAGAGGTCGTGTCGAGCCTGCCGGTTCGATGGATTTGCTTTTATCTTCCATGTACGTATCACCCGTTTTCATTGAACGGTCAAAAGTCCTATTGTCCTCACTAGAGGACGCCCCGGCCTTCCGATCCTGCCTCGTCGGTCAACTTTCCAGCCTTGCTCGGACAAAACGGACACGCGCTAAAACGCTCCTTAGGAAGGAGCCAAATATTTGGGGGCGGCACTCGACATAGCGCCAGGAAAAAGCTATGCTTCAAGGTCATATGCAAAGTTGGATCGTCGGCACGTAATCGGGGTGTCCTTTTATCGGCTTCCGATCCGTTTCGACCGTGTCTAAATGGGCGGATGGCTTTTCGCTCCCGTGTTTGCGTTTGACATCCTCGATTTATTTGCTTTGACTTGCTGGCCCGGCCGGGAGGGTCGGATCAAAAGCGGGCGGTGGTTTAAGACGGGCAAGTCGGCGCAGGAAAAGCGCCCCTATCTGCTCACCGTCACATCCTTTTGACTAATCCGTCCTACGCTTGGGCCGTATTTGCATACGTTATTAACTTCTCGGAGTCGTTGAAATAAGCCTGCCGAGTTTTGCCCGCCGGTGCGCCGTAATGGCGCCTCCGGATTGTAAAACGGGACCATTTGTTCGGACCGCGGCGTTTCTCGGCGGCGAGGCGCTTTTCTTTCTCACGTCGTCTTGCTACGGCATAGTCCTTTCGATCATTGGACCGTGTGGGTTTCCATTGGCGGAAGAAGTTTTATCACCCATTGGTTTATGCTTTGTCTGATGTGATACGCGTTATGTCCCAGCCGTTAGTTGGTTTGTTAGTTTGGGGATTGTGCAACCTCCTTAGGGCTCCGCTTTTACTTCCGCGCGTCCAAAAGGCGCTTCCTTTTCAGCTATTCAAACAATCGGCAAAGCGGCGGGAAAACGTGAAACCGGTTAGCTGTACCGTTTTGCACAGAAGGAAGTAAATATCAAACGTTGGCAAAATAAAACCCCCAAACATCGAAAGCAGCCCTTTCCTTTTAAAAGCCTTTGAAATCCCCAAACCTGGAGACGAAGCGGCGGCATCGCCGCTTAGTTTTCCCTCTTCGGCAGTTTTGCCATATATCCTCGTTAAATTGCTGACTTTTCGGGCCTCCGCGACGTTGTCCCGGCCCGCGACGGATGCCGCCCGCTCGCGTCGGAAGCGGGGGCGCCCCGTTTCGCCGGCGAAGACCTTTGGGAGCCTTTTTCATATCTCCGCCGGGAAGAAAAAGTCCAACGTAGCCTAGTTTTCCACTTTGGCTCGGTCCCCCCTTGGTGGCGCATTCAAAAGGAGCCCCAAGAAGTCGGACGTTCTTCTGAATGACGAGCGCTCTCGCACGGTGTCCCTTTAAGTGGCGGTCAAGCCAAAGTCTCGGGGATCGGGGCGCGTTCCCCCGGGAAGCCTCAGGCGCCTCATAACCCGCGTCGGAAATTGAGTTTGTCCCCGAAGCGCGCGAGGGATTTGACAGAGTTTTGATTGCGAAACCCACGTCGCCCATCGGCGGGCGCGCAACTTTTCGATTCATCCCACGGAGTGAATAATCCATCGGAACTTTTTCTTCTTTGATCTTATTGCCGCTTTGGTCCGTAACTTGAGAAGATCGACAAAACTATGGATCCTTGCGGATATGTGTGCGTTTTTAGTTTTGGACGCAATTATACGTTGGATAAACAAATTCTGAGAATAATCGCGGCGTTTTTCTTTTTTTTTTCTCCCTCGATACCGCTTGACGGCTTTTGCATTTCATTTCATGATTTATCGCCTAAGCCGTGTTCTAAAAAATGGGCATCAGACAAGCGGGCGGGAAAAGAGCTTCGTGGTCTGAAAGTGTTGGGGTGTATTTTTAGCGTGAACTCCTGAGCAAACACGCTAACGCGCCGCATGCTGCGGCTCACGGCCTGTGACTTTGCCGCCGCCGTCAGTGTGACAAATGAGCGCAGCGCCCCACTCCTTTATTCGCGCGACATTAGGCCTTGCCTTTTTCAGGACGTGCGCAAAATCCGAATCAAAAAGACACCCCCCCCCCCCCCCCCCCCAAGCTCCGGCTTATAGCGGCTCCGGCTTCCGTTTTTTATTTAAGGTATGTCAAAGAAGTCTTTGGCTTCATGTTTCTATACGTACTGCAAATTTGCACCTGTAGCGAGCGGGCCCGGATGACGGCGCCGGCGAGGGAAGGAACGCCACCGATAAGGCCGCGATCCAAGAGGGTCCAGATCGGCCGCCTCCGCAAGATGGCTTCGCGCGTCTCCAAAGGGAAAATTGCCCGACGCGGCGCCCGGGGAACTTTTCCTTCCCCGCCAAGCCCAACGACATATTTCAGGGCCGGCGCGCAGTTTAGCGCTCTTCGGAAATTGCCGTACGGCTTAGTGAGGACGCGCGCGCCGCGGAGGCTTGACAAGCAGTCGCCGCGCAGCGTTATTACAAGCTTGCGTAGCATCGGCTCTGTCTTAATGGCGGCTTTTGGGGAAGAGAGGATTTTCTTAATCTTTCCGCCGCCGAGTTGCTGAGCGAGCGACGGCGGTGCGTGCCGACTTCCCGATCCCCCCACCCCCCCGCGCAAAAAGCCGTCCGTCGGATTCAAAGGCGGAACGGGAAGCGTGAGCCGGGGGAAGGCGGCGACAGCGGCCAAAGGCCGCGCTGGAGCCGAGAGATACTCAAAGCTCTCGGCCATTAAGAAGTGCGGCTTTTCAAGCGCGGGCCTTCAACTTTGTCCGCGCCGGCGGACCGCCGCTGGCGTTTTAGCTTACTCGACACTTTACCGCCTTGACTATTGGGAAAAACGCCGTCTGCGCTTCCTCCGACGTCGGCGGATCCGGGACGTCGCCGCTCGCGTCCTTTCAAAAGCGCTCGGCGGAGGAGCTCATCTTTTAGTCGCGACCCCCCTCGCTTCGCCAAAGCCGAACGCGGCTTTACATAATTCCCTTCTAATCCCCGCCTCCACATGTGGAAACTCTCACTTGTCGTCTTTAGCTCGGGCGGGACGTTGGCCACTCCCTTCTGCGGATAGAAGGCCTTGGAGGAGGGCTTGGAACGGTCCCGTCCACGTCCTCCGTATGCGTCCGCCCGCTATAGGCGAGGCCGTCGGAAAGCCCGGCGATCGGGAACTCGGCGTAGCGGGCAAGTCCGCTACGGGCGACGCCAACCGATAGGCCGTCGCGTCGACGCTCGAGGGACGCGCTGGGCCCGCGGGGTCAGCTTTCTTTGGGCTTTGGACGCTCGGGTCCCGAGACGACCTGTCGAAATTTTCCAGCTGAATCTCTAGCCGGCCATTCGATGCCGCCGAACCGCTTTTCATACCTCTCGCCTTAAAGCTCAAACCGACGGCCTCGGGAGGCGGCCGGCGGGCGCTCGGGCGCCTCTGCCGGAAGGGCGCGGGAATATTTCCGCCATCTTATCGCGACGCTACGAGGAGCCGGAGGAGAAAGGCGACCGGGGAGAGAAGCCCGAGTGCTTCAAAAGAGACGCGGGGGGTGCAAAAAGATGGAGGCCGTTCCCGAGTCAAGCGGCGGGCGGATGTGAACCGTGGCCGTAGGCGACCCCTCCCGTGCCATGTATTCACTTGCGGTTCTCTCCGCTTAAGGTGGCGAACGTGCCCAAATCACTCAAAGGTAACTAAAATCTTCGTCTCCTACCTCCAAAAGGAATTTCCGTAAAGCCCCTTTCAACGGCACGTCGCAGCATGCGCGCCAAACGCGCATTAGCCCACGCGCTCTGCCATATTTTGCAAGTCTGGCCGATGTCGGCCGCCCTCCCGTTTACGCTTCCAACCTCGCGCCGGCGCTTTATCCGTCGGCAGGATTTAAGCTCAAAGTCAAGACGCGGCCGCTTCTGAAATCTCCGAAGAGAGGAACTCGCCTCTTTTGGGAAAGCGCAGGGAGGAAGAGCCACGGGAAAAAAACATTTCGAATTGATGATGCAACAGAATTCCTGAGAGGTTTTTTTTTTTCATTTTGGCGGCCGTCGTCGGAACGTCTCGTAAGCGCAGACGACGCCCCGTCGTCTTTTGTTACCGAGCTTGCCCTCGGAGCTATGACTGATCGCCCCGACGCGGGGGAGGGGCCCCCGGGCGCGCTTTATTTGCCCCGTCGGCCGCCGTTTGTTCCGGGAGCTTCGGAGCCGGGCCCGGTCGGCCCCGCGGGCTTTTCGCTTGTTTCAAAAGACGGCTCGGAGGCGGGCGGCGCGTTCGCATTTTCGAAGCGGAGACGGACTCGGTCCCTTCCCGACGCATCGTAGTCATGGAATTTCACGTGACGTTATGTAGGTAATATAACGTAGTGTATATCGGCACGTATTTTTGCGTCATTGCGGAACGGCGGCATCCCGCGTCCTCCCACCTTTTGAAGCGCGGCAGCCAGCGCGGCCGCGTACCCGGAGCGGCTTTCGCACCCGGGGCGGCTTTCGCACCCGGGGCGGCTTTCGCACCCGGGGCGGCTTTCGCACCCGGGGCGGCTTTCGCACCCGGGGCGGCTTTCGCACCCGGGGTGGCTTTCGCACCCGGGGCGGCTTTCGCACCCGGGGCGGCTTTTGCCGACAAATCCCGCCAAAGCCCCGTCTTGATCCGGGGGCTACGGTGACTCAGGCTCCGGACTGAGACGCGGCGCGTTTTCTCCTCGGGCTCGCCCGCTTTGAATGGAAACGGGGGGAGGGGGATCGCCAGCCCTCTTTTCAGTCGGCTCGCACGCGAGGAAAAAAACCCGGATTATCTACATAGATAAATATAGCCGGGATTAGCGGGACTGTTCGATTCCACGCGCGCCATCTCAAATACGACATCTATTTCCGTTTTTTTTTTCTCCCATCTCACCTCGGATAGCCTTCCTTTGCAAGGTTGTTAAAACGATCGCCTGTAGGTGGTGCTGAATCTGAATTTTTGAAACGATTTTTCCTCCCCGCGATCCATCATGCAGATAAGACGCTAAAAAGGCGCGCGGGAACACGAGTCGCCAGGAGCCAAACCTTTGCGCGTGATGTTATATGAATTGGCCCGCTTTTGCGGTTGAAGATATTTTTTTCTGTCACGTTTGACTCGAAAATCATAGCCCGGAATTTACGGTCGGGGTTCTCGCCGGCCGGAAGGACGTATTTTGGGAAGTTGCAGCCTCCTGAGAGCAAGCCTATTGGTTTCGGACGTTTGTTTTTGTCTGGGTGAAGCTACCCCCCAGGGTCCCGGTGCGCTCACGTCGCGAGTCGGAAGACGCACTTTGGGGTGTGAAATTTGCCGAGGACGCGCTCCTTAAGATGAGGCGTCGGCGATGCGACAACGACCAAGCAGAAATTCCCAAGACTCCGTTGACCTGGCGACCGGAATGAACATTTGGGATTCTTGGTCGTCGGACGCGCCTTCCGTTGTTCTGGCCGTTCGCGTACGCTGCTTTGGCGCCGCGGGGACGTTATCTGCCGCTGATATATGTCCCGCGCGGGTAGACGGCGTAACAAGGACATTAAACATGTCCCGGCGCCCCCGAAGTCTTGCCGTACCGCTTGGTCCTCATCTTTCCAAATGGATACTTGCTGTGTTTGCCGTCCCAATTTCACCCGCCAACACTCGGGACGCGGCTTTTCAGCCGCAGCGGCATTACGTCAGACTTTGATTTCATCAGGCCGGGGAGGCGGGGATGTCATCCTTTCCCTCCCTCCCGCAGCGCTTTGGGATTATAGCAGCGGGGCCGGGAAACGGGGTCAGAGGGATATACCGTACGAGGGGTGGGTTTTTGGAGGACACCTGACGGGCTCTCTTTTGCAGCCAAGTGGAAACACGCGCCGACCTCACACTGTCACCGTTTCCCGTCGGGCGCCGCCGCTCGACAATAGCCGCCGTCCTCGGCGGGCTCGGCCGTCTGTCTTCTTTCCCCCGGAGTTTCGCTTTGGTTTTTTTCTTTTTTTTTCCAAGCGCGCATCAGGCACTTTTTCTATTTCGAGTTTTTAACCGGTGAAAATGACAGCGTCACGCAAAATGTAGATTTGCCGCATCCACGCACAGCGTAGAGGAGGTGACGAGCGTTCGGTATCTGCCGCTAAGGATTATCCTTACGATCCGTTGAATTGGAAATTGCCATTTCCGTAAAATTGATTTAAAAAAAACAGGGTCATCATTTCCGGGTTTATTATTTCCGGGCCAAAAAACCAAACGGAATTCAAATCGGGTTCCGTAAAAGGGAAACGTTTATCGGCAAATGGTTTATGTTGGTTCAACGGTAAGATGATTCTCCTTTCGTGGAGGAGTACAGACACTAGATACTGTTAAAAGATTGCCTTTTTTTCCTCAGTCATTAGAGCCAGCCAGCCGGCGCGTGTTTTCGGTCACGCGGCGGACCCGGTTCATGAATCAAACTATAGCGCCATATGGTCAAGTGGAAAAGTTAGGGAATGGACTTACGCAGGGCGTGCCACTCATCCTGCCTGATGGTCTTGGTGATGTTGTAGGAGAGGTTTTTGGGGATGGTGCCCGAGGAGTAGTGGTACTTGATGTAGGAGCATCTCGCGATAGAACCTGCGGAGGCAAAGGAAGAAAGGACAGGGTTCCAATCCGCCGTTTCTTCCAAATGAAGAGCAAATGAATTGAAAGGCCAGGCCGCGTCTCGCGACGCCTCGCACAATTTCACCTGCTTTTTTTCAACGCCGTGACCGTCCCAGCGCGTCCTCTCCAATTCTCCAATAAGCGGATACTATATTATCCCGCCCGGGGAGATTTCGAGCGCACAAAGAAAGATGGCCAGCGTACGAGCGCTCCCCGCTCTTGTCTTTTTTCCCGCAGCCGCGCACGCATCCAGAAGATAGCGACGTCTGATAGCGATAATTAGCCTTTCGTGGCTGTCACCGCCACAGTCTGCACTTTGAGAGATTTTCCTGACGATAATAATAATAACACGCGTTGAAAAAAAGCCCGTTTTCAAAGCGAGGCCGAGCAAAATGCTGCGCGCGCGTGTCTTCCCCGGGTTGGAGGTTCAACTTGTTTTGCTTGGAAGAGCGACATGGAGAGACTCGACATTTTGCGATATTCGCAACGGCGGTTTGAGAAACGATCCTTAATACGCCATTAACCATCCGGGCAAAGCAAAATGGCGGCCTTTGGGATTTGGATAAGCCCATTTGGGATTCATTTGACCGTAGACGGGAGCGAGTCGCGCACAAACATTGTGCAAACAAGGCTCACGCGATGGAAAATAAACGTCCCCGCTCGGAGACGCGTTTCGCCGTCCGCGCCGGACAAGACGAACCTCCTCACGGGGTCGTTACTTTTCCTTTTTCATCGGAATTCCAGCTTGTTGTTTGAATCGGTTTGTTTCTTTCATGGGATTTTGGTTTTTAGTTTACTGCTTGAGCGGTCTTTGGACCATTTTCCGTCTTCGTCTCCCGCGCCGTTCCGGCCGTATTTTAGGCAAGGGACGGCGCGGTAGTGGCGCGGCTAAACTGAGGAAAGCAAAGGGAAAGGAGGAAAAGCGCGGCCGTCGGCGAGAACGGGGCCGACTCGTCCTCGCCCCCGTCCCATCCTGCCTTTTGAGCGCGCCGTGGAATCGGACGGACGATATTAGAGTAATGACGGCGAGCGTTCCTTCCCCCTGCGTGCGGCTGCGGGCTGCCTTTTTTTTCCTTTTCATCCTCGCGCGTCTCCTTTCATTCATTCGCGTTTAACTCGGGAACCCGCGTACGTTCGGAAGAACCTTCAAAGGATTTTCTTCTTCGCAGCGGTTCAAACACTTGTCCGCTGTCGTAATAGCATCCGTGCCTTTGAGAGAGGGAGCCTAGAGTGAAGGGGGGGGGGGGGGACAAATACTGAATCCCTTCCCGGATGTCTCTGAATTTATTGAATGCAACAGAAGTTGTTGTTGAATCCCAGTTTCGTTGAGTATTTTTTCCACATCGAGCATCCGGCTAATCTCGGCCGCAGTACCGTAACGCGCATGACTTTGGAGCCAGCCGGTCCTCCCGTCGAGCGTCTTCATTTGTCCCAAATTCTGCAGCTTCATGTTGTAAATGTCTCAATCTTGGAAATGAAATGGATGAACCAGAAGGACGGTCGAAACGAAGCGCGCTGCGTCCGGTTTCCATCGGTGCCCTCGGACGACTCGCCGTCCATCCTGACCACGTACGCTAAGGTCTGCGCCGGCGGTCGCGCGCGGCAATGTCGCCGTTTTGCTTTGCTAGGGGCGGCAGCTGTCGCCATGGCGACCGCACAGCCAATATATGAAAATGCAGTCGGCGGCGGCACTTTGGCGTCATTTCAAGGTCGCGCGCCAGCATCCCTCACCCAAAGCGCTTAGAATTCGATGCCGTGCGATCCGTCGTCATGCCCGGCCTAATTCGGCAATAACGAGAACCGATTGGCCCCGCCGGAGATGTGACGAGATCTTCAACTGCGATGTTTGGGGTTTGTTTTTTCAAAGCGCGCGTACTCCGCGCATTTAATTAACATGGCCGATAACCCGGTTACCGCGCCTCCATCTGTACCTTTCCTCTGGGGTGTGCAAGGATGGAGCGAGAGCCAAAGAGAGATGGGGGCATCATCTTTTGCACCTTTCCCACGCCGTGCCGTTTTCATTACTCGCCTTGGTTGTTAGTGAAAATCAAAAGATGCTTTTCAAATAGAGGGGTGGGAAGGTGCGGCTAGGGTCGAGGCGCCGCGTCGGGAAAGCGCGCTTGGAAAAATTTGCCGGCTCTCTGACCGAAGGACCTTCGCCAATAGCGTGATGCGGCCTCCTTCGGTGAATGCAAGCGCGCGCGTGATTGGGAAGGGGTTCCGGGCCGGGGAGGAAAAATAGGATGGCCGGAATCTCACTTTTGTCTTGGAATTCCGCCCGCATTTGAGTCGGAGTTTTGACTCGATTCTGAGCATTTTCACTTTAAAATGAGAATACCCGGGTTAGAACTCTCGCGTCGGCATGTGTAAGTCTGACGATAAAGTCGTTCTGGCGATTCCAATTTTTGAGTCGGCGTTCTGAGAGCGAACGTCAGGGTCACGTTCAAGCCGGTCACTTGAGAGGAAACCTTCTCTTGCGTGCGTGGGGAAACTTTTTCCAGCGGCCCAAGGCCTCCCAGTTGTGATTGGTAGGACTGACATTGGTTGGACTTTAAAAAAAAGGCCATTGTAGAATTTGTGGCGCAACCATTCACGTAGGTTTTTGCCTTGGACAAATCGGAGACGGCGCACTTGAAAAGGACGGGCCGTTACCATCGTTTCGCCGGTTGTCTCTGTAACCTGAGTTGGCGGCGTGTATTATAGATGAGATGATCTTTATTTCGGTTTTGGCAGCCCCCGGCCGGGGCTTTGTCCGTCACGGCCGCCAGGACGAGCGGCCCCTAACCCTAAGGGGCGGGGCGCGGGCCGCCGGTCCGTCAAGCGGGGCCATCTCATACGGTCCGTCGTGCGCGATCGCCAATTAAAAAATTGGATTCAGAAAAATCCATAGGAACTGCGCTTTGCCCAAAATTTTCGGGTGCGCGAGACGCCGACGCTACCTAAAGTTTGAAATATGCCGTCAAAAATCGTCTCTCCGCTCGACTTTTCATCAAGCCTGGAAGGAGAAACCACAAAGAGACGTCGGCACCAATCTGCAAAGCACTTTGTTTTGTCAACATCATTCATTATTAACCACGGATAAATGCCTTTTTTTTTTTTTTTTCTTCCGCCCGGTTCCGCCAATGGAAAATAAAGCGCCCGCGAGCTCATCTCCGTCCCGCCGATCATCGGCACGTCCCCCCAAAACCCGGCCTCCTCCGGACTCCCGATGGGTGCGAAAAACGATTCCAACGGCGCCCTTCTGGCCCCGAAAAGGCCGTTGTTGGCAAGTGTTTGTCAACTCTTGCGTACGCCAGAGAAAATAACCCATTCGGGCAGAATATTTTTCCCGTTCCCATCAATGGTCTCACTAAGAAAAGGCAAAGCGGGGTGACCGAGTCAGGAGAATAATTAGCGGATGACGCTACGCGATCCGCGGTTGCCGTGGCGATGAACAGGCGTCATGAAATAGTCCCCCCGCTGAAGGAAAAGCCTTGGAAGAAGAAATCCCATCCAAAGCTTTTCCCCCGGACCTCGCCAAGCCGGGCTACTCACACCAACGTCCTTCTCCGGCACCAAAAGGAGTCGCTGGCATATGGCCCTCCCTCACCGGACGTATCTCCAAACGGAGGTCGCGCTCCCTAACCCTCGCCCGGCCCGGCGTGTCGCTGAGGAGCGCGGGGGCGTCGCCCGAATCATTCAAGCGCACCCAGGAAGGCGAGAGATAACAAAGCCTCTTCCCGCGAAAATAACGCATCCAAATGGTCAAGATGACTCGAATTCTTCTTTGACTCTCAAGTGTAACGTTTACGGGTCACGCCCGTTCAAAGGTGCTGACGCAGGCGTTTGTTGGCGTGCCGTTCCGGAATCGGGACGCCGGACAGGTTTGAAGTACGCCAGTCTATTTTCTATCCGCGGGCGGTCGACTCGCGCGCGGCTTTCGCTCCGCCGGTATTACGCCGCCATCCGAAGACGTCTTACACGCGCCGGGACAACGAGACTCGCGGGCGACGTGCCGTCGTCGACTCGGGCCGTCCGCCGCCATTGGCGGCTGTGGACGAGCGGCGAATGAGACGACGTAGCCTAGCGACGGACGTCTCTTCGGGCGACGCGATGACCGCGTTGCCCGCCCGGACGAATGCCGTTCGGGCCCGTTGGCCCCGCCTCTTAAAATGATTGTCACACGGGAGGGATGGCCTCAATTGGGGCGTCCCGCTGTATGGAGGCATTCATGCGCTCCCCGACTGGCCGCTACCGCAGATGGCGGCCCGGCATAAAGGCGCAGCTGCGGCGCCATTCAGACTCTCCCTCGCTCGCTCGCTCTTTTCACGCTTGGATTTCTTCCAGCCGCATCCAGCAGGAAAAAGCGCAGCGCCGCTTCCTGTCCTCTGAACGAGACACACGGGCCGCCTGTGTGGCGTTAGCCGCGGCGGGGAGGTTTGCGCGTTTGTCTCGCCTCGGCTACGGACAAAAAACACGGGAGCCGGAAAGGAACAGCGGATGCGACCGGCGCTGTCGACTTCCGGTGCGAGCAAGAGGTTGGCTTTGAAAATCCAGCAATGCTCAACATGATACATGAAGGCGAAAGCTCTTTGCCTGAAGAAAGTCCCGCAGCTTGACGCTAACTAAGAAACAAATGGCTTTATAGCAGCGGATGCTTGGAGCACAAATGGTGGAGCAACACGTGTTGAAAATCCGCGTAGTTGTTTTTTCATGAAGAGTAATAGAAAGCCGAGCCTGGTAGAGCCCCCGCCGTCCCGGCGGCCCGTCAGAGTTTTTGAACGGTGAAAAATGCGGAAGGTCTCCCCGGGGGAGGCGGGCGGCGTCGGAGTCAGGCGCGTACGTCCTAATGGCCGCCTCGCCTCGTCCCAGCCGCAAAATGCCGATTGAAGCCCATTAGGAAAAGTGCTGCCGTTTGTATAGCGATGCCGAGTGGCACCCTGACGCCATTATGTCATTATTTGCAGTTGAAAGGTCGGGCGAGCGCGACTCCAGCCGAGCGGGAAGGGGGGGGGCGGGACTAGCATGCCCGCAAACGTGCCGCATAATAGCCAGTCAATAAACGTGCCCTTCGCTCGGGATTTGCAAACAAGGTCTTCAACTATCCGCGCCAGCGGCGTTTAGTGACATATTATCGTTTTGTTTTGTTTTTTTATCAAATCCTTCCGAGACCCGGCGCTCAAGTTTGACGTCTTGCCGAGACAAATTGAACGCGAGTGAATGGGCTGGCTCTCGGGCAGCCGGAACGCGGCGCCGTTTTGCATCCATCCCTTTCCTGTGCAAAATTCAAGCGTTTTTGCCACGGGTTTTGGTCACGCACGCCATGAGCGACTTGCACAGACACACGGACGTGAATGTTGCACTCCATTTTTTTGCTCACGTGTGTCGCCGCGCCGTTCCGCTTCAAATATCCATTGCTTGAAGGGTGAGAACACCAATGCTATGTGTTAGCATGCATAGGGACTTTTGTTCTTGTTTGCTAGCCTTAAGCGAAATCGGCTTGAATTTGAAGCGGGTTGTGCAGCCGTGTTTGAAACAATTCTTTTTTTTTTTGTTTGAAGTAGAAGTAGCAAAAACCGATGCTTCTTGAATTGTGAAGTCGTGAAGGGCTACTATCTCCAGGCGGCGGTTTCAAATGATGTGTGTTTTTGAATTGTATTTGAGTTCTTTTTCGTCAATTCATTTGAAGGGCGCAGCAGGTCGATGTCTGTGGGCTTTTTTTTGGTTTAACTTCAAGTCTGAAGCATGGCCAGTCTGAAATGTCCAATATTTCTGAGCAATAATTCACCAAATGCTTATTGAGCGATGCAATCAATTAAAATGTAAGCCTGCATATGAGGTATGAAGTGGATGCTAACGTAAATAAGATGGAGTTAAAAGCCCATCGGTCCACACCAGTAAACGGCGCTAAAACGGAGTACTTGAAGTCGTTTAGCCTTTTTTCAGCAGTGGGAAGGCTTTCGAAAAAAACACGTGCGGGGACGGCGCACGGCCGAGCCTGCCAACGGCACCCGGTCAAAACCAGAAAAGCGAATCCGATCTGCAAACGTGCACGATGGCAGACGCGACGGCAGACACGATGGCCGCGTTTGGCTACCGGATGGACGTCGGTTTCCTATTTCGGGACGTGCAACGCTTTCCTCTTGGAACTGAAACCGTTGAGGGAGCCGAGCGGCATCAAATGTTTCGTTTGGTTTTGGGAGACGCGCGGCGGTCTCGGCATGGTCTCGGACGGTCTCGGTAAAGGTGCCGAACCCCGACCCGAACCCAATACGGTGAGCCGGCCTACCTTTCCGGACCAGCTCTTGGATTCCCTGGTCGAAGCCCAGCCGGTGGCATTTCCTCCACAGCCCCATGTTGGTGGAGTTGTAGCGCCTGCTGCACTCGTCGGCGGCGCTCGTGGCGAACAGCTGCCGCCGGTCGCGGGCCAGGAGCGGCCGGTCGGCGGCGGCCCGCAGCGGCAGGCTGTTGTTGGGGATGTAAATGAAGCCCGGGTCCTTGCGGCGGCCGGAGAAGCTCTGGCAGCGCTCCTTGTAGCGCCTGGCGTCGGTCTCGTACCAGTGGTCGGAGCACATGGCCACGGCCAGCATGGCCAGGGCGCCCAGCGACAGAGCCAGCCCGGCGTAGAGCAGCAACTTCCCGGCGGCCATGCTCGCCTCGCCTCGCCTCACAGCCGCATCGGCGCCGCGACCTCTGCGGATTGCACCCTCGCCTCGCCTCGCCTCGCCTCGCCCAGCTGGGCTCCGGCTCACATGGCCTCCGCGATTCTCTCTGGCCCCCCGCCCCCGAAAGGCATCAAACAAAAGAGGAGTAATCCCGCAACCCCTCCTCCGTCGCTCTCCTCCTTGCGGCGCCGACCGAGGGGACCCTTAGCTCAGCCCAGCTCAGCTCAGCTCAGCTCAGCTCATCTCGTCTCGGCGACGCGGCGGTCAGGAAACGTCATTAACGCCCATTAAGGACAAAAGGCTGCGGGAGAACCAAATGCGCAGACCTGCCTGATGTGGCCGAGCGGCGGGGGGAGCGCGGAGTGGGCTCAGCCCGTTGAGTCAGCAAAGCGTCCCCCCCCCCACCCCCGAAGCGCGTCTGATGACGGCAGATGCTCCGGAGCGGGCCGCTCGGCCGACCAATCAGCGCTCGTCTGTCTGCGCGAGCGCGTTGGCCTGACTGCGCGCGCCTCGGCCTGAACCATTGCAAGAATAACGCGGGTCCTGCCTGCTCTCTCCGGGATGCGTTCCCGTTCGTTCGCATCGTATGTGAAGGAATGTTCACACCCGTTTGTGTGCGAAACCCGACTCCTGCCGTGCGTTCAAGCAGGAAAACCCAACCAAACCCAACCAAACCAAACCAAACCAAACCGCTATCCCCGTGCGAGCTCAAATTTGGATATTCCTCGCAAATGCGCCGGCTCGGTTGCAATGTCCCGACTGGCCTGACTGCCAGACAGCAACAGCGATTCGAATTGTATACTTGGGGCAAATAAGGCAGGGGGGGGGGATTTCTGAAAGGCCAAAAACAGTCATTGCTCCTGTACTAAAGTTATAGAGGCAACCGAAGACACAAAGTGCATTCGTGTTTTTTGACAAACTGCATCTTTCATTTGGTTATTCCCCTTTTTCATCGCTCAACGCAAATTTAAAGACGAACGCGCTGCACTGGGCGTGCTTTGTCACTTGATGTTTTGCTGCATCCTGGTGGACAAAAATAACAATCGCTGTCGGATTATAAAACAAACTGGTACCGGAAACGCCTAATACAACATAAAATAGACACTGAGGTACTATAGGGTTGAGGATTTTTTTTTTATGTTAGTAGAGGATTTTTCCCTTTCTCCGGGTTTGTTTATACCTAAAAGCTACATGGACGTAGTCGCTGTTGGGCGTCTGGCGCCCTCGGGTGTTCAAACGGGTAAACATCTTGAGGGAAAACACGCTTCAAAGTTCAAACGGCAGAAAAAGTATGTTTTCGACGCTTTTTTAAAAACTCAAATTTATATGGGTTGTTTAGTGCTCCGCCCGCATGATGAGATTCGGAACTTTTGTTTGGACGGATTAGATTATCGAACGCGTTAAGTGATGGGCTTGTATTTCCTCACGATAAAATACACGTTTGTTTTTTTCACGAGATTGCATGTCCTTAAATGTTGACCGAAATAACTTAAATGTGTTATTTTTAAAGAAGTATGTTACAAGAGGCGTAAAACGCATGTTGTTGTTTTTTTTTTTTCATATACCCGGAAGTCAAGGCAACTATCCAATCACTGCTCAGAAGCAGCCGGAACACGGAAGACTTCGCTCGGCCGGTGAAGGTTAGACGCGGCATGTTTCGGATATTGCTTAAAATGAAATGTACGCGTTGTTTGCGATGCTTGATCCGTGGCGAAATTTAGTCATCCTCGGATATTTTTAGCGATTAAGGTAAGTGTGCACTTATCGCGCCAATGTTTTCTGCCATCAGCGTGCGATCGAGGCCACGTAACGACCACCGCACATGGCGCGGCAATTCACGCGCGTCGAATTCCTGCCAGTATGTGTTGCGCGATTGACGGCGATCGTAGGAAGCGACGCCGCTTCTAACCCTCTTCCCCCGTTTCCTTATCAAGCAGTCATGGGCAGCATATCCAACTACGCGGTGCGCGTGGCCAGACTGAGCGCTCAAATATTTGGGGACGTCGTCCGCACGACGGACTCCAAGTCGATGAAGGTGGTCCGCCTATTCCGGGAGCCTCCCACGGCCAAGAGGAAAGAGGTGTACGACTGGTACCCGCGACACAAAATCTACTACGCCATGACGCAGAAACTCCGCTTCCTGGGACTTTTCAGGTAATTGCGTCGCCGAGCGCGACCGAAAGACAGCTTCGTTAGTCTGGGTCGTAAGCGGAAGTGGGGAGAGTCTCGGCGCGCGCCGAGCCGTTGGTTTGCGGCGGAGCCGGCGCGCCCCGAAGCCGCCGCCCGCTGACGAAAACGCGCGCCGGCGTGGCCTCGCAGGGACGAGCACGAAGATTTCAAGGAGGAGATGCGGCGCCTGAGGAAGCTGAGAGGAAAAGGCGTTCCCAAGAAAGGAGAAGGGAAGCGGGCCGGCAAGAAGAAGTGAGCCCTGCCCTTTGACCCCTTTGAACCCGCCAGTTTGTAGCTAGTAAGTTTCGCGCGTGGAAGATTTCATGGAAACGCCTCCCGGTCTTGCGCGCATCGAGTGGAGAAAAATAAAAGCACTGTCACGCATCCGTTTCAGTCTTTAGTACTTGTCCTCTTTTGGTTTGGGGGGGTGGGGGGCTAAGACACTCTGAAGCCAGCCGCAGGCCCCTCGTAATAATTGTCCCGTGCGGTTTCGGGCAAAAGTTTCACCCTTACGCGAAATGAATACTGAAATCATCGAGGCTATGCGGACACAAGTCAATTGAGTGACGTTCGAAATCTTTGTCAAACCCAAATATTTTTGGGCCTTTTTCAAACCTACAAAACCTTTTGCCCCTTTGTACACGTTGATGGATTTTTTTAGTAAGCCGAACGACGCGGCTGCTCCCTCACGTCTTTCAGTTCGTAGCTGTGCGAATGAGATGCTCAAAGTAGGCCCTGTTTTACCCAGATGACATCCTCGCACATCTTGGTATTTTCATCTTGGTATTTGCTCAGCCGAGGATGCGGATGTTGCGCGAGCATCCGAGTTCAGAGCCGTCCCGTGTATATTTTTCCGAATGGGCCCATTTTGCCGAGCTAACGGCTTCGCACATGTTTCTGATTTAGCCATCTTGACGATGCGGATACATGACCGGGACTGACATCGCCTTCATCCGGGATTCTATCAAATAGAAAGCTTTTCCACCAAAAGCAACTTGACTCAAGTTGCTTGGGATTTTGGTACGTTGATGTTTTTCCTTTTTTCCCTTTTTTTTTAAGTCCGCTTCACAATGCGGACGGCGCTTCGTGAGCCCTAGCGACTTTCAAGCTCACAGCTGTGTCGATGGAGTTGAATTTGAAAGCGTCTTCAAACTTTTGACCGGAACGCTGCACAGGCGCGTTCGGTGCGCGTCGCGCTAAGGTGCGAATGCGCGTTTTGTTGCCATCGCGCGCGCGCGAGCGCGCGGGCGCTCTCTGTCGCCCCCTAGGTCCGCAGCGGCGCCACTGCGCTCGCCTCTTCTTTTCCACTCACTTTCTCCCACTTTAAAATGGCGGCGTTGAGCAGCGCCGAGTCTCCACCGCCCGTGTTTAACGGAGACGCCTCCGATCGGCAGCCGGGCGGGGATCGGGGCCTGGAGGAGCTCAGCGCGGCTCTGGATCCCTCGTGCGCGGCGGGGATCCCCGGAGGTCCGCAAGACGAGGAGGTAAGCGCTTTACGGCGGCGGTGAGGCGAGACCAGGCGAGAGATGAGATGAGATGAGATGGAGGGGCGGGCGCGGAAGCGGGGCTCCCGCTTGCGTGCGGACGGCGGAGGATGAGGGGCGAAGGCGACGCGGCGGCGGCGGCCCGGTGAGGCGACGTCCCGCAGCCGGACGGGGGAGCTTGCGTTCGGAGGGGTCGCCGCTTCCTCGGGGCCTTGCTCGCTCGCTCGCTGCGGCGGCGGCGGCGCCGCTGCACGCACGCACGCACGCCGCTGTCGACGCAACAAAGACGGGCAATTAACGGCGTTTTCGCCGCCGCTGGCGATCGGCGGATGGCGTCATGCTAGCTCGATTCGCCTCGAAGGGGTCTGCGGCTGCACAGCTTACTTTTGCCCATGCGACGGACCCCCCCCCCCCCCCCCCCCCCTCCAAAAATAAGCACACACTTGACCACGCAGGCCTCTGCACACAAACCGACCATACTTTTAATGATTCAACGATGAAAAGGACCCGTTTCGCACGTAAGGGCAGAACGGCGCCCTCGGCGGATCCTTGCAGTTTGCCTTGCAGTTTTGACATCGCCCTGCGCACGTTCAATTGCACTTTCCCCCCTCCCGCACCACCTGTATGTGTAGCGAACCTTCGGGTTGTCTCCGCCCGATAGCACGAGCGCTTTGACTCCAAAAAGAACGACACGCGCGGTTCTAGCATCCCCTTGCGATTCGATGCTAAACGGACTTTGGCCTCAACGCTCCGACTCCTCATTTAGCTCCCAGAGGCTCCGTGACTTGCTCAAGGACGCTTTGCCACCGCGGTCAGGGATGGAACCCCCATCTCCGTTGGGGAAGACAGTGGCCGTTTTATGTAGTCCTATAATTCGTCGTTTTCTACTTCAGGACGCAAAGACGAGGTCGGGTCAGGTCAGATGTGGGTGCCATACCGACGTCGTGCCATCGCCGCACGCCCGTTTTGTGAAACGACAGGACAAATGAGCCTCGCGGAAAATCCGGCATCCGACAAAGCTCGGTGCAGCTCTGCTTACCTTCGGTCAAATAGTCGTATTCCCTTCACCGACGTGCAGATTTGGAGTCGTTCGTTTGCCGTCGACGAATTCCTCGTTGATTACGTTGATAACTGGCTTTTTCTTTGGCCCGAATGGCGATGTCGATTCGGGCCCAAGCGCCAGAACCGCTGAGCTCGCACGACGCCAGACGCTTCTCTCGGGAGAACGGCCGATGCCGTTCCTTTTCCGTCCCGCGAGCCCGCCGCGGCGGAACCTCCGGCGGCGGGGTTACTCGGAGGCGTTCCGAGCGACGCGACCGTTTCCCGGGCTTTCCCCGCGACCGTCCCGTTCGGCGCGCCCCTGTTGTTCCGATGGCATCGAGAGCAAATGGATCGGAACGCCAAGCGGCTTTTTGCCGGATCTTTTCACTAGCTTCCCCCCTCCCCCATCAGATCTGGAACATCAAACAGATGATCAAGCTGACGCAAGAACACCTGGAGGCGCTCCTGGACAAATTCGGAGGGGAACACAACCCTCCCTCCATATATCTGGAGGTGAGATCGGCCGCGGCGCCGTTTCAGGCCGGGCCTTCGGAGCTGAGCTTCTCCCCCGCAGGCCTACGAGGAGTACACCAGCAAGCTGGACGCCCTGCAGCAGAGGGAGCAGCAGCTGCTGGAGGCCACGGGCAACGGCGCCGACTCCGCCTGCCCGCCGGCGGCCGGCGCTCGGCCTTCGCCCTCGGCGCCCAACACCCTGGCCGTCCTCCCCAAAGCGGCGGACGGCGGGCGCGGCAACCCGCGCTCGCCGCAGAAGCCCATCGTCCGCGTCTTCCTGCCCAACAAACAGAGGACCGTGGTAGGCGTCCGCGTCTCCGTTTTGCCCGCGCCGGCGGCTGAGAAGGAAAAAAAGCAAAGAAAATCCCGGTGGCGTTCAGGTCCCCGCCCGCTGCGGGATGACTGTGCGAGACTCTCTTAAGAAGGCCCTCATGATGCGAGGGCTCATCCCGGAGTGCTGCGGCGTCTACAGGATACAGGACGGGTGAGCGCGCCGCAAAACGCCGCCGCCCGACTCGCTCTCGGAATCTTGGGATTCCCGCTAGCGGGGGAGGCCCTCTTTTTTTTTGGGGGGTGAATTTTGGAAACGGGAGCGAATTGTCGGAACCTCGTTTGACCCGATGTGCCGTACGCCGCGTCAGAGAGAAGAAGCCTATCGGTTGGGACACGGATATCTCCTGGCTGACGGGCGAGGAGTTGCACGTGGAAGTCTTGGAGAACGTGCCGCTCACCACGCACAACTTTGTGAGTACCCCTCGTCCGGTGACGACCGGTTATTATCATCGATTGCGGCCATGGCGATCTTCGGCCGGCGTCCGTCATGTTGGGCGGACATCGATGTGACGGTGACGGAGGTTTGTCCCGCGTCCAGGTGCGGAAGACCTTCTTCACGCTGGCCTTCTGCGACTTCTGCAGGAAGCTGCTTTTCCAGGGCTTCCGCTGCCAGACGTGCGGCTACAAGTTCCACCAGCGCTGCAGCACCGAGGTGCCCCTCATGTGCGTCAACTACGACCAGCTGGAGTAAGTGGCCCGCGCCGTCGGGATCGCGTCGGTCGCCCCGTTTCGCGAGGGAAAAGAAAGAAAGCCCACGGTGAAGCAATGGCGTTCGGCAGCTTGTTGCTGGTGTCCAAGTTCTTCGAGCATCACCCTTTCGCCCAAGAGGAGGTCTCCTCCGAGGGGACCACGCCCGTGTCGGAGGCCTGCCCGTCGCTCCCCCCGTCGGACTCCGCCGGGTGAGCTGCCCCCCGCCCCCGCGCCCGCGCCCCGCCTTTTGCCTTTAGCTAACCGGCGCGCGGCGGCCGCCCAGGTCCATTTGCCACGCCGCCCCGTCGCCGTCCAAGTCCATCCCCATCCCGCCCGGTTTCCGGCCCGCCGGCGAGGAGGATCACCGCAACCAGTTTGGCCAGCGGGACCGCTCGTCCTCGGCCCCCAACGTCCACATCAACACCATCGAGCCCGTCAACATCGACGTGAGTCGGCGACGCCGCCCCGACGCCCTGCCGAGCGCCACTCTTTTTCTTTCCTTCAGGACCTGATCCGGGATCAGGGACTCGTCAGGTCGGACGGAGGTAAGGCTGCGGGTCGCTCGGTTTTTTTTCCTTCCCCTCCACCATCCCGCGTGTCTGCGTGCACTCTGGTCTTTTGTTTACGTGTGCTGTCTTGTGCGCGCTGTTTGACGCTTTCGTTCAGTAAATGGGAGCCGTCTTAGAAGGATTTCACGCGGCGCGCTATATCCCCCCGTGTCCCGGCCGCTCGGTTTGCGTCCGCCGCGGTTCGGAGCTGGCCCGCTAAGTCCAACGACGTCTCCGGGGTTAGCTTCTTGCCGGGGGGGGGGGGGGGCTCTTGCGGCCGGCCGTTCGAAGCGCACAAAAAACAAACGAGCGTTGATGCGGTATGCTTCAAATTTGGCGAAACGCTCGCAACGCTCAAACGCGCTGACAATTTTCCAAAGGTCTCCTATATCGTCCCGCCAGCGGTTTGTTTAATGTCGCGAATAAGTACGCAAGATTTTGGTCAGGTGAAATCGCACCCATAAGATTACACAAAATGTAATCTAACCCTAACCTTAATACATTTCATCCGCTTGAACTTTTTAGTCAAGTCTTCTTTTACACAGTTATTGATGAAACAACTGAGCATGAAAATGAACTGTTGTTTATATGGATCATAAACAAAAGTCCACATCAAATATTGATTTCAAATCAGACGTGACGTGTTATGATTTGGATCGGGCTCAAATAGAATGTCCTTAAACCCTTGTTTATAACGATAACAGTCCCAAATGTTCTTCTGGTATTAAAAGCGGATTCCTAGTTCGAAATACCGCAAATAAACGTGCGGAATTGGATATCTGTAAAGACGCGTCTTTGGGATTGAATGCGTGGAGGCTATCAAGATCATGATCCTCACCCCCCCCCAAATGAACACGTTGATGTCTTTCAAAGAAAAGTCCCCGAAGGAGGCTTGACGCGATACGCTTGGGACGGGGCGTTGGCGGCGAGGGGCGGGGCGAGCGAGTAGCAGTGACGGTGTGTGTGTGTCTCTCTTTGCCCCGCAGCCCCCCCGAACCACCGCTGCTTGAGGAAGCACCCAACGCGGACCTCGAGCCCCCTCCTATACTCCTACCCCAATGACATAGTCTTTGATTTTGAGCCCGTGCTCCGAGGTAGTCAGGCCCTCTGTGTGTTTTCGTCAACGTCGTCGCCCCTGTGCCGACCCCGTGTCTCCCCACCCCCCCATCCCATTTCACCGCCGCTTTTCCGCAAACTCTATTGTCACGAACGAAACGCGCCGCCGCGTTGAGCTTGACGCGCGCTCAACCGGCCAGATGAAACTCCTCAAATCACCTCGACATACTTAATGGTCAAGCCAAACGGCCCGGGGGGGGGGGGGCTTCACCTGAAGGCATCCATTCGAGCGCCCCCTCACCGCTCCTCTGCATGTCAGCGAACAAGATTGGGGCTGAACCAAAAATACAATCCTGATTTTGAGGACGGATAAAAAAATTTAAAAAAAAAAACGACATCAGAAACTGTCATCGTACCAACAAAACATGAAAAGCTGTTGGCACCGGCCCCAAAAAAAGGCCTAGTAAAGAAGGGGGGAAAAAAAGTATGGCAAATGTAATCAAATCCGAGAGAAAGTCATCTCGAAAGGCAAATTCAAATAAAAAGAAAACGGCGGCCCGGCTTTTAGCCCTCCGGCCGCCCTTTGGTTTGGGGCCGCTGGTGACCCGCGCAACACGATTTCGTTTTCCGCGCCCGCCGCTCCGAGAAAAACGGGCGGCTTTTTCAAACGTCTGAAGTCAGATTATTGGGCTTCCGGCAAAAGTCGGTAGAGCGCCGCCGCCGCGAGTTTTCTTCCTCGCCGCTTGGCGTCAACGGCTATGACGATGGGGCGCTCCCGAATTGCGTTCGGAGCCCCAAGCCGCGCGCGCTTCGAGATTCCGATCTGCCGCCGTTGACCATGAGTCAGTTAGCTTTCCAACCCCCCCCTTTCAGGGTCCACCTCCGGACTGTCGGCCACCCCCCCCGCCTCGCTCCCGGGCTCCCTGACCAACGTCAAGGTCCCCCAGAAGTCGCCCTGCCCGCAGAGGGAGCGCAAGTCGTCGTCGTCGTCGGAGGAGCGCAACAAGATGGTGGGCCCGGCGGCGCAGCCCGTTTGTCTGAGCGCGTCGCCCGCCGCGCCGGTTGTCTGACCCTGACCGCGTCGCCCGCCGCAGAAAACGCTGGGGAGGAGGGACTCCAGCGACGACTGGGAAATCCCGGAGGGTCAGATCACGCTGGGGCAGAGGATCGGCTCCGGCTCCTTCGGGACCGTCTTCAAAGGGAAGTGGCACGGTAGGCGCCGCCCTCGGGACGCCGGGTCGGAAGCGAGAGCTGCCCGGGCTCACGTGGGACTGCGACTTTTGCCTTTTTACCGCTTGCGACGTCCACAAAACCCTAAGGGGCCCTCCTCTGTTTGGCGGGGTCGGCGCCTTCCGCGCCTCCGGGCGTTCCGCGCCATGCTCCGAGCGACCCCGGGCGGGGATGATGAGATAACTCGTGTACTTTTTCCATTCAAAATCGGCGCGGGTATTTCCTCTGCCCGCTTCGGAGGTGCGCCCGATCGTCAATAAACCCTTATGTTTCAAACGTTTGCCCCGACGCGATCAGCGTGTCCAATATGACATATTTGACTCTGACGGTCAAGGTTTTAGGCGGTTTTCCCACGCGTTACCGAGCAACAAAGGACAATCTTGAACGAAGGGAAGGAAAAAGTCTGTGACGTAGGCCGCCGGGGTGACGCGGGCGCCTCGAAACTTGGATTTCGCCTCCGTGGCCAAAGGAAAAGGCAAAAGTAAAGGGCGCCGGTCCGGCCCGGCCCGGTCGAATAAACGGTCCGTCCTCCAAGGTGACGTGGCAGTGAAGATGTTGAACGTCACGGCTCCGACGCCTCAGCAGCTTCAGGCCTTCAAGAACGAAGTGGGCGTCCTCAGGTGAGCGTCCGGCTTGGGTCCCCGCGGGCAAAACGAACGGCCCGCTTTTTGTTTGGCCGTAGGAAAACGCGTCACGTCAACATCCTGCTGTTCATGGGCTACACCACCAAGCCTCAGCTGGCCATCGTGACGCAGTGGTGCGAAGGCTCCAGCCTCTACCACCACCTGCACATCATCGAGACCAAATTCGAAATGATCAAGCTCATCGACATCGCCAGGCAGACCGCTCAGGGCATGGAGTGAGCGCCGCCCCCCGTCCCGGCCCCGCCCGCCCCCGACTTCAACGCATTTTCTTACCTCTGAATTCTTCTTTCTTTTTCGTCCCACAGCTACCTGCACGCCAAGTCCATCATCCACCGAGATCTGAAGAGCAACAGTATCTTTTAAAGCTTTTTGGGATGGGGGGGGGGGACAGTGCATCCATATCAAACGCAACGAAGCCAAAGTTGTGCGGAGGGGTCAGTGTAATGCGCGTAGCGGCGCAGCCGTTTACGTTCCAATTAGCGGAAACGCCGTTGAAATTTCCCGGCGCCTTCCCCCCGCCGGAGACGGACATTTCCTTGAAGGCGTCCCGCCCAGATATTTTCCTCCACGAGGATCTGACGGTGAAGATCGGGGACTTCGGCCTGGCCACGGTCAAGTCCCGCTGGAGCGGCTCCCACCAATTCGAGCAGCTGTCGGGTTCCATTCTGTGGATGGTGGGTCGGCGGTAACGGCGCCCCTCGCGGCCGTCGGGAGTGACGGCTCCCCTATTCGCGCTCCCCTAGGCTCCGGAGGTGATCCGACTGCAGGACAAGAACCCCTACAGCTTCCAGTCGGACGTCTACGCCTTTGGCATCGTGCTGTACGAACTCATGTCGGGGGCGCTGCCCTACTCCAACATCAACAACAGAGACCAGGCGAGGCCGCCGCCGCCGCCGCCGCCACCGCCGCCGGCCGGGAAAGCTTCGCCGGCTTCGGGCGCTAACGGCGTCATTTGGCCGCCCAGATCATATTCATGGTGGGTCGGGGCTACCTGTCGCCCGACCTCAGCAAGGTGCGGAGCAACTGCCCCAAGGCCATGCGGAGGCTGATGGCCGACTGCCTGAAAAAGAAACGGGAGGAGCGGCCGCTTTTCCCTCAGGTGGGCCCAGCCCGTTCCCGCCGTCGCCGCCCCGCGTCCGCTACCACGGCCCGCCTTTTCAGATCTTGGCGTCCATCGAGCTGCTGGCTCGCTCCTTGCCCAAAATCCACCGCAGCGCCTCGGAGCCTTCGCTAAACAGGGCCGGCTTTCAGACGGAGGACTTCAGCTTGTACGCCTGCGCCTCGCCCAAAACTCCCATCCAAGCGGGGGGCTACGGTAGGTCGTCCGGCGGCCCGCCCCCGCCGCCGCGCACTCGCCCGCCCCCGCCGTAAAAGGCCCGCGTGTTTTCCTGTCGTTCAAGGGGAGTTTTCGGCGTTCAAGTAAGGGCCGCCCGCGCCCGTCCCTCCTCGCCGCTCCCGACTCCTCCTCTCCTTCGTCGCCGGGAAAACGAAAGCAAAAACGCAAACGCGGTCTTCAGCCCACGCGCCCTTTTGTCCCGGGACCGAGGACGGGATCCCCGGCCGTCCGTCGGGTCGGGGGCGCAAACGAACCCCGTAAGAGACGGCGGGCCCGGCGCCCCGACGCGTACCCGGATCCTTTGGAGGCGGGGCCGACCTCCCGGCCCGCCCGGCAAAGCGGCGGCGGCGCCCCGGGACGCCCGGGAGCTCGCCCGGAAGGGGGGAGGGGGGCGCCTCCCCAACCGTGACTTGAAAGCTACTTTTTCTGCGGCTGGCGCTTGCTCGGAGTTTGGGTTTTTGCCGTCGACTTTGCGCCTTGTTGCTTTTTGACCCCGACCCCCTCGTCAAAGGAATATTAGACTTCGAGCGACGAATCGGGGGATAGAAGCTCCAGTTTTGGGGGGAGGGGTCACGCTAGCTTATTTGCGCTTTTTTCCTTGGATTGAAGTTACTTTCTTTTTCACTTTGGTCGACATCCAAACGTTTCGCAAACGGAAGCAATATCGCCTGCAGTAAACGCAACCGACGTGTTTGGGGGGCGACGCGAGCGACGACGTTTTTCGGACGATAAAAGCGAAGCGTCGGAAAAGGGAAGCTTGACTATTTATTGGCGATCGTTTAATTGGCCGACGCAACAATTTTGACGATGCGAACCACATTTTTTGGGGCTGCAAAGTTGATTTTTCGGCAGCGCTAACATTTTTTGCCCGAGAAGAGTCCAAGCAGCATCTTCGCGCACCATTAGTTTTGAATAAGGACATTTTTGGGTTTGTTTGTTTGTTTTTTTCGCTGGCGAGGCTTTCTCCTCCCCTTTTTGGCGTCAAAGTGACGCGACCTCTGTCGGTCATCGCCGCGTCTCATTTGTCATTTTTGGGCGGCGATAGCATTCCATTTGTGAAAGTGGCGAGACAAGTTTTTCTTTCTTTCAAAGTATCTTAAGCTTTGGGGGGAATTTTGATCCGGAGCACATTTTTTGCCTGTCGTTTGATTTGTTGCGTCGGACGGCTTTAACATTGGATCCGCTGCGCTGTCGTTGGCTTTTGGCTCTGGCTAAGGTGAATTAATTCCAGGACGCGCGTTTCGTTCGTCTGTACGGAGCGGCAGTATTTATTTCAAATGTGTGTTTTACAAGCCATTTTTGGAAGCTTTCTCGCCAAGTCTGTGACTTCTAGACATTGCACTTTGTTAAAAATGAATCGAAGCGAGTGAGCGACTCGCCTCTTTTTTTTTGTTTGTTTTTCCTCGTCCCAAACATTGTCCGAAGTCGCGCAATTTGTGTCAGCCTGCATTGTTGTTGTTTTGTTTTGTTTTTTCGCCAAGTGAGCTGAGCTCGCCCTTTCGTTTGGGAAATAAGTCGTCCGGTTGCTACCATAAGCTTGTCATTGAGGATTTGGCTCCCTTTCCAATTCTTGCGTGATCATGTCTTATATAGCCTCTGTGTTTGGTGTTCGCTTTGATTTGTAGTCGAGTTCGGCGTCCCCAAAATGCACAGCCCCGCTGAAAATCAAACTTTCTATTTATGGTAAGTTTTATGTCTTCATGCGAAGTTACGTCTGTTTGGGGGGAAATTTTCCACAAAATGTCTTTGATTGTACAGGGAAGATGGTAAATGGACTATAGTTGCAGGTCAATGATGTGAGTTTGTTTTTGTTTAGTTTTCTTCTTGTAAACTGGAACTAACGTCCACAACAAGGGGAATCAAATTCGGGACGTGTTATTGGGTGCTTAAATGGAAGCTGCAGCAAACAAAAACCATGTTTGTTTTTTTCTTTTAATAGCCCATCCGGGGGGAAAAAACATCAGAAGTTGTTGTTTTGATTCCAAAAAAAACATAAGGCACATGCTTATTTTGTGGACGTGACTTTTTGTCGCTTGCGCCATTTGCAAAGGCTTGAAATGTTCCTTTTCCTTGCGATTCAAGTCCAAAAGCTACGATTTAATGTTTGAATACTATTTTAAGCACGGACTAAAGAGTTATCACTGTCAACATATCACAACATTAAAGTTTCATTTGACCTTTGTTTTTCCTTAACGTTAATTTTTCGGAATGAGCCTGCCTATAAATTGCCTTATTGTCCCCCGTGTTGTCTTTGCCGCCCGCACCTCGAAACTCATTCTGATCGGCAGAACTATCATGTGTTTAAAACCGCTTTTTGTTTTCCATTTCCTGACTCTGCGTTTGTAAATAGTGTACAAAGAAGAGAAACTGTCAATTTGCTAGGAAAGCATGGGAGAAGTACAACACATGTAACAAAGTCGAAAATGTCCGAAGGCGTTTTCGAAATGGTTGCGTGTACAAGAAAAACAATATTTAAGACTGTATCATAGGGACAAAGAAGTTCGTGTATTTGTTGTGAATATGAAACTGATATATTAAAGAAGTGCATGAAAACAAAGAGATGGAATTGTAGTGTTTCTTCTGGTCCCCGTGGTGGCAGCACAACACTCGCAAATGGTTGCGAGCGCTGGTGGTGTGTGTGTGTGTGTGTGTGTGTGTGTGTGTGTGTGTGTGTGTGTGTGTGTGTGTGTGTGTGTGTGTGTGTGTGTGGGGTGCTCTGGGAGAAAAGCGAGAGGCAGGAAAAGCGGAACCTCCTTTGCCACTTCCAACTGATATCCCCGAGGCTCGTCCTAATGATCTACGTCCACCGTTGTGTCGAAATGCCGCCGTGTCCTCCACTGAGGATTGTGGGACTTTCAAGATACAGAGCAAATACCAAAGCTGGCTTTCCGGAGGATCATACTTCAATACTAGCTATACGGAAATGGCCCCACAGTCATAAGAAGGAGGTGTTTGGCGCTCGCCTGGCAGCCGAAGCCGAAAACAAGCTTCTCCGTTTCCCTTTTCCACCATCTGGCCAGCCGCCAATTCTCCGTCACATCAGCGTCTTTTGGCAACTTGGAGGCCCCGCGTTCAAATTTGAGGAGGCGTTTGATTTCGTTCCGAGCGAAAAAAAGACTGCCTTGCTACCATCTAGTGGCAACTACCGGCGGCTACAGTACATATGTTTTGAGACGACTGTTCATCAGTGACGCATTTCCACTATTTGCAACCGCGTTTGATTTGCTGCGCCTGTGCCGGTGCCGGTGTTGCGGCGCTATGCGCACTCTATTTTTCATGCCCCCCCCCCCCCCCCCCTTCCCCCGAAAAAAAAAATCCCCAGCCGAGTCGCTTGCAACAGTGGCTGAAGGGTCCGACTCGCTTGCAACAGTGGCTGAAGGGTCCACGTACGGTTACCGCCTCAAGCCAGGGCCGACTCTCGTGGCGGAAAAAAAGGATGAAGTTTGCTTGTGGAAGAAAATGACCACCAAATTTGTCAACACACTGCTCGAGAGTTCAAAAGCAACGAGTTAGATAAAGCCATAGCTCTTTGATTTTCCTTGACAGATCCACATTGGGGGGGGGGGGGGGGGGACCCCGGGGGGGGGGGGGGACCCCGGGGGGGGGGGGGGGGGGTACCGGGGGGGTACCCATACACCCACTTGAGAACTGGCATGCAAAAATTCAACTCGGGTCGAATGTCAACACCGCACCCAAACACTGAGCAATTGAACTTGATCATGGTTTTTGTTTTTTTTTCCCCCTCGACTGCAATAAATGATAACAAATGAAGCCAATTTCACCTTCCGTCAGTTAACAATACCTGTCCAAACGCCTTGAAAAGGCGCAGCTGTGTACTGAAAGTCATTCCAGCTAAGGGTGACTCTGAACACATGTGCAAAGCCGTCAGAAAAAAAAATCATCAAAACATATTTTCATGAAGCATGAAGCAGTCTTTTTTTTTTTTTTTTTTTTTATAAGGCCATAGGCCATTTGGGGGAAACGCGACACGCGAAGAAAGGCAAGCGCGCCCAGCACTTTGCTTAATGGCCGGGCCGCAGGCTAAATCAGCCTCCATTTTGCTCCATTATCTTTTCTGTTGGAGTGACGCTGTGAAAATAAAAGTCAGACGAGATTGGCGCCTTAATCGGAGAGGGCGAGAACGGAGCCGGAAAGGCGAGAACGGAGCCGGAAAGGCGAGAACGGAGCCGGAAAGGCGAGAACGGAGCCGGAAAGGCGAGAACGGAGCCGGAAATGCGAGAAAGTCCTTTTGCGAGGAGCCCTTCACGCTTTTGCACGTTTGATCTTTTGCATAGTTCCTCAAATGGATTCCAGGGAGCCGGGGTGTTTGCTTGTTTGGGCAAAGGCTTTTTTTTGTCTTTTTTTTTTGGCACGCGCTATGTATGTTATATCAAGAGCGGCCAGAAGCGGCGCTAAAATACAGACGTGCGAAGTGGGCGTAGGCTGGCCCGGCACCAGTCGATCCACGGACCGGTACCAGTCCACGGACCGGTGATTTTTGAACCTGAGCATGAACGCCCTTGAGCATTTCGTCACGTCTTCCGGCTTCCGGCCGCGTGCGTTTTTGTTTCGAGACCTGGAGTGAACTTGATGAGGGGGGCGTGGCCGCACACCTGAAACGCATCAGCCGGGCTTCTTTAGTGCGCCAGAGACGCCAAGTCTACCGAGCGGTTTTCTACAGCGGCGCTTCGTCCCGCGCAGTTACTCTTTCGCTCTCACATTTCATTGAAAGCAAGCTAACGGCGTAAGCAAGCGATCTCTTGGACAAAGTGTCGTTTTTTTGTCCCAAATGCAGTTGTGCTCTTATGTTTCAGTATTTACCGGACTTGTTTTTTCTTTTCCTTTTGTGGCAGCGTGTGTGATTTGAGTCCATTTATTTTCCAGTGTTGTAAAAGATTCTGGAGAAGCAGCTGAAGGGGGCCCTATGCGACTTCTTTGACTTCTCCGGATGCCGCCGGCGCTGCGGCGGGGACGTCCGCACCGGCATGGCTATATGGTTCGGGTGAGTTCCCCAGGAGGAGGCGTTCGATTAAGAAGCAAGGGGAGAGGGACCGGCGCTTGACCTTCTCAACGCTTTCGACCCTTTGCACCTGCTCCCGCTGGCGGGGGCTACTTTTGCTCATTCGCGCGTGCGGTAGTAAGGTGGCCTTTGAAAGCTACGTTTGGCTTTTTGTCACGTGAAAGTAGCGCTTTTAGTCCCAACGTTCCGCGCTCTTCCTTCGGCGGCATTTCTCCTGACTGCGTTGCTTCCGCCCCATGTGCGTTTTTCAACGTTTTTGGCCCAATCCCCTTTCTGCCGCGGCGCCCTCCAAACGAGCCGTCGTAGTAGCAAAAAGGCCGTCGTATCTCGAACCGGACTTAAAAATTGCCGCAGACCCATCGACCCTCAAATGTTATCGCGGTTGCCCTCGGCTCGTTTCTCTCCTCACGAAGTCGGGAGTCTCCGTGGAACTTTTGGCGCTGCGAGCTCATCTTCTCAAACGCTGGTGCTAAATTCGCCTGCTTTGTTAACCAATAGGTCCGGCACCCTTTTTTCGAGCGTCCTTTTTGGCTGGGCAGTAGAGCTCAAAGTCCTCAGCGCAAGAAATCATTATTTCAAGTAGTACTAAGCTTCCTTTTTCTTCGACGTGGGTTGGCTTGTCTCCTGTCTCTTGACAGGGCCTTTCCCCCCTCCCATAGATGCTGTTTCGTGCTCATTTTTCTTCAAGCGAAACGAATCCAAGAGAACGGGGACAGGAGCTTTCAGTCCGGGATAATACAAAGGAAATCATTCTTTATTTGGGGTCTGGCCCGGTCGCTGTCGATCCACCGGGCCGCGACACATTCGGGCACCGCCGCGCTACGGCACCCAGTATATAGCGCACTGTATTCCTTTCGTAGCAGCTCTCTCCAAAAAAGTGACCTTGTTCTTTTTTTTTTTTTTTAATTTTTGCATGAAAAAATGTATTTTTTTCCGGTTCCACAGAATCTCAGTCCGTTTGTGGACCCAACTGTGTGTTTCCTTCCACTCTTCCTTCTGGAGCAAAATGTTGTTGCACTTTCATCTGTTACTGGTGAGTTGACTTTGATATACGGTACGCGTGTGTGTGTCAAATGAATATCATTCCGCCACCGTATGGTGTGTGTGTGTGTGTGTATAAGGTGAAAGTCATCCGGGGACGTTAAGTTCATCTGCTAACGATAGCCAAACAAACGGCGTGACAGTTTCCCCTCTGCGCACTTGATGAACTTTCTCCCTTCCTTCGCTGTCCGAAGCCGTACCGCCGTTTAAAAATGTGCGGCGTTGGGCGGACGTTTCCTTCACTGTGTCTGAGGTAGATAGTCCCATACATCAAGCAGACAGAGCGCTCCATCCTCCTTTTTTTCCTCCTTTTTTTCCAGCCGTTGGCCATTTATCCGCGGACCTTGGGAGGCAGCTGCTTGAGAGAGGTGCGGAGAGCAAGCGTTGTGAATCTTCATCTAATTAAATGCGGGAAAGTAGCAGGGGACGGGGACGCGCTCCAACACTCGAGGCCGGCCGCTCGCCCGTACTGGCGAATAGAATAACGAGCTCCGGATGGCGTAACATCATCTGTTTTCTTCTCTCTTCTTTTCTTCTCACGCTTAACTGGAAATGTTTACCCTTAAGTTCCTCGGATAAGTAAATGGCCATTTTAATTCCTTTTTTATGTACCCAATGAAACCCCCGCAAGAGCTTATAAGAGACTAACTTGGCAAAACCAGTGTATGTTATTGACCATCTAAACATTCAGGCCGAGCGTGAAATGACTTTGACCTGTAATTATACTCCCTCGGCAACGTCCGTATTTCTTGGCTGCCGTCACGCGCGCCGATGGCGTAGTCGACAATCGGAGCGCCGCAGTCGCCGGGCGTGTCATCGATCGCCTCGCTCGTCCCGGGAGCCCGTCCGTAATTGTTTTTCCGAGCTCCGGCGCCGATAACGGGCGCGAGGGGCCACTCGCTCTCCCCGTAATCGCCGCGGGCCGTCCGCGCAAACGCCGAGCGTCTTCCCGCCGCCCCTCGTCGCGTGGACACGGGCCGGAGGTGACGAACCGAGCCCGGCGCGCTCCCGCCTCAAACCGGCGAGGTCGTTTTGCCAAAAGCTAACTTGCTCCCGGCTTGGCAGGCGAGTTTCAGCGGGACGTACTGGTCTCGGCGAGGGATCCCGCTTCGCAACTTTGAAAAGCGGGATTCTCCGATGTCAGTCGTTTTCCGATAAACCATATACAGCCGAGAGCCCCGAGGCCCGGCACGTGGGCGCGTCGGGCCGGAATGGAATGGAATGGAAGAGCGAGGCCGAGTGAGGAAATGACGCCCGCCGTCATTACCCCGACCCGCGGCTTCAAGTCGTTCCGGCTCGTTCTACGAAGGTCACCTTTTACGCTTTAGCGTCTCCCCGATGTTTCTCTTTTGTTCCCGCCCCAGCAGGAAATATTCACCGAAGCGACGCCCCGATCGCGCCGTATTCACCAGCCGTTAAATTGCCTCCGATGCGAAGTGAAATTGCGTGTGTAACGCGATCAATTAAGAGATGCGCTTTGGGAAGCGGCGCCGTCCTGCTCTTGTTTTTCTGGGATGACAAATTGACTTGTGTGAATAATGTTTTATTTGCTCTGGGGGGGGGGTTAGGGTTCAGAAAACAACTCAAGGAACTTTTTCTTTGCTTCACGTCCGCTTTGCGCTCAGAGGAAGTGGCACTTATAGAGCGCGTTATGCAAATGGGGGTCACCGACGCTAGATTCAAGCGAGGGAGGAGCGCGTGACTCAAATCCATAATGATGCGGAAAAAAAGAGACGTGCTCCGATCGGGTCACATAAAGTTACTTCTCTCTGACGGGACGGGTCTCAGTTGGCTCTAAAAATGAGGGGGGGGGGGGGGGGGGGGGGGGGGAGTCATGAAGTAGCTCATTTGAATTTGAAATAAGTATTTACAATGAATCAGATGGGACAGATTATTTAAGGTGATGTCAAAAATTATTAAATGTGTATGGAAAGTCGCTCATTTTAATTAAAATTGTTTATGTACAATAAATTCGATGGGGACGGGTCAATTTAAATGAGGTTGACAAAAAATGAAATCTGTATGCCATATAGGTTTGAATGAGATTTTGTTTAATTTTTGAATGACTCAAAATAAAATATATGTGCACAATATACGTATGTTCTAAATGCACCCGTACACACACATCTATCTGTCTGTGTAGGTTTATGTATGTATGCGTGTAAAGAAGCGTTCCTTGCATTATGAAATGATCGCGGAAGTGACGTAACGGCACGGTGTAGTACCTGTAGCGGGCCGGCCGGCAGCATGTGGTTAGTGCTGCGAGGAGAGCGTGCTAGTTAGTCGCATCGTCGGTGGTCCGGATGAATGCGCAATTGTCCTATTATTTCAATTTGGGGTTCATATGCTAATGTGTAGTGTGTTCGGATAGTTTTCTCACTTGTTATGAACCCACCGGTTTATTTCACGTCGGTTATAAAAGCAGTGTTTAGTCGTCGACGTTGGAGTGGTTGACCTGTCGCTTCTGTACAGTTGGTTGAAACTGTCTCACCAGTACCGGTTGCCACACTGTGTTACAGGTAATGTTCTCCTCTTTGTTTTATTTGACTTTTCATGATATGTTTCGCGTTATTTGTTCGGTCGTGTTGCCGTGGTTCTGGCGCGAGTTTACGGGTTAGCATATGTGCGCTATAACGTGTGATGCGTTTAAGGACACTCCGTTAATTAGAATGTTCTTTTTCTGCTTTGTGTTATAAAGAAAACCTACACGATTACTGTTAAAAAGGTGTGTATGTATATATGTAGACGTAGATATATAAGTATGTATGTATGTAAATATGTATATATATATATATATGTACGTATATATGTATGTATGTGTGTATATAATATATGTGTGTATATATATATATATATATATATATATATATATATATATATATAATGTATGTATGTAGATATGTCTGCGTGTACGTGGGTATAATATTCCAGGAATATGGACATTTAAACGCATCGGTCTGTGTACACATACTGCACGTACAGTAAAGATGTACACAGTATGTGCGTTGTATAGGTTGAGAATACAGAGGAAACGCCAGCTCTGAGATTTTTCTGCAGCCAGTACCAATTCCTAATTAGATACGGCGCGCATTTGGCATACTCCGGAATAAACGAGCGGCTGGCCAAATGTCATGTTTACAACTGTAAGAATGCGCCCACACCGCCAAATAAACGGCGCCCGTTCCTCACTGCATATTTATGCTCCCAGATGGACATTTGTTGAGGCCGCCCAGAATATCATCCATTCTATTAGCGGGAATTAGTATGCCGATGCAAGTTTGTGTAAATGTCAAGGCGGATTCCGCCGCCTAATCCCCCCCTTAATTGGCCCATAATTGCCGCGCTCGCGCTCCAATCGATGGCCGGCGCTTAAGGACGGGGCTCTCCCTTCCATACTGGACATATGGACTCGAACGGCCTTTTTAACGCCCTGTTGGTGTATGTGAAGGCCCGAGCGGCATCCGCTTTCTGAATGCGGCGATTTGCCACTTTAAACTGGCAAACGCCATAAAGCATAGCGTTCATTATATTCAATAGCGTACCAAACCTTTGGTACCCCCCAGAAAAAAAGACGGTGCTACAGATGGGATGCTGCGATTTGACAATGCCAGCGTCGTCCGTTTCTAATGAACGGCGCCTTTGATTTGAAAGCGGTATCGGTGTCCCAGTATCGCTGCCCTTTTTTTCTTCAGTCCCAGTCTGGCTTCCTCCGCACACGACTGATTCCGACGCCGGGATCGCATCGATGCACTCCCGCCAATAAAAAAAAGGCAGACATTTTCTTCCTAAAGATGTATTTGATATGATTGTAACGCGGCGCGCTCAAACCCTAAAGCCGAGTTCGGCGACGGAATGGAAACGGGGCCTCGTCAAAGGGAATCTTCCCGGCAAGGTGACGTCCCGTCACGGCCGCCGCTGACAGTTCCGCCCACCTCGCCAGCTAACCTGATTAAAGCCTCCGAGCCGCCGGCGAATATCGGCCACTATCGGCAATCCTAATCCAACGCTTTTTAACGCAGTGACAGAAACCACAGTCTTCTTATCAAAATAAGAGCAAATTTGTTGGATCATCATGCTAACTTGTTTATATTGACTCCATTTCAAAAGCCATGCCTTTAAGGGACAGCGTGTAAGATTTTTTTCATTAAAAGGAATAAACGCTTGCCAAATTTCAAAAACTTGCAAATGAATGTGTTTTTCTGTTTTAAATATAATCGTAGGCCACGTTATCGTGAAATGTTAATGCATTGGGGGGGGGTGTTAAATGCAGCGCCTCCTGCTGTCCGTAACGAAAAACGGTCTAAATCTCGCACACTGTCCCGTTAGGTCGCTTAGTCGTAAAACATTTTTAGTTACGCTGACCCCTGGTGGCCAAGGCGCGCGCACCAGAACGAACGCGGTCAATTTGCATTTCAGCATGGAATCACGGCGCCCACGTCTCTCTACTTGATTGTATTTCACGGCACGAGAAGAAAAATAAGCAATGTGCATTTTATGATACACTTTTATACCTAGGAAGCAATTTTGTAAGTATATGCGCCAGAACGAATCCTATAAGAAAATATCGTAACGTTACGCTTGTGTGCTGAAAAACACCGGGAGATTAATCGAGTATAATTGCTATAATTATTGAATGCAAAAAAAACCACGGGAAATAAATAAAGCATGTCAATGTCAGCGGGTATAGCGAGCGAGGCAGGCGTTTTTGTTTTGCCGTTCCTCTGGAGGAATCTCATGATTATTATTCAGTGGCAATTTCCATCTGCATCCCCGCTGAATGTAGGTTAGCCCCTCGCTCTCTTTGCTGCTTGTGCATACGACAGGTTGATTAGAAAAGAAAAAAAAACCCACAAGAGTTTCACTTAACTTGGTAGCCCGACAGGTAAACAATGAGGCCAAACTGCGTGCAAAAGTCCAAGGCGGAGGAGCCGCGCGGTCTACGATAAGGCCCACATGTCACACCCTTTCAGATAGACGCGCAGACGAAAGGAAATCCGTCGCCGCCACAGCCGAACCTCTTCTTCAAATTGCCGTTTCTTCAGTAGCGGCCTCGTATTTTTGCACGAGGGCGCGACAACAGTCGGAAAACAAACAAAAGATAATCGCATCAATCAATTGTGTATTTGTGCGCGCCGGCTCATTATCTCCCCCTCGTAAAGCGCAATCAATACGTAATGGGATCGCTCAGCACTAACGGGAAGCCGGCGCCCCGAGGCACGTCTTACTCGCCGCGCTGGCAAATGTTTCCCGCTCTTAATTGACATCTGTCAACGCCCGCGCCAAGGTCAAAAGCTTCTACGATATGGATTTGCGTCGCCGTGGCGTCGCCGCTTTTTCAAGGGCCGCTCGGGCTTGCCACAAGAACCCAGAGCTTGGCAAAGCCCCTCGCCAAAAGCTTGGCAAAGCCCCTCGCCGAAAGCTTGGCAAAGCCCCTCGCCAAAAGCTTCGCGGAGCCCCTCGCCAAAAGCTTCTTTCCGATCCGGCCTCGCAGCCGACCTTTCCGGACCGGGCCGAAAATCTCTCCGTCCGTTACCGGCGATTGGGACCCGGCGTCACCGTCTCTTTTTCTTTGCCGGAAGCTAGCGCGCCGGGGGTCGCGGATTGGCTCAAACCGTGCGCCGCAGGACACCCGGGCGTCAGAGCCGTACTTTTGACAGCGACTCTCGCGATTCAAAGGCGTTTTCGACTTGGTAAATGGCTGCGGGGGCCTTTTAGCTTTGATTCAACACAAGGTATGTTGTTGATTGAGTTTTTTTTGGTGAGGGCTAAACACGCTATTTTGCTTTTCCTAGCAAATGGAGCACAAAAAGACATGAAGTGGCATGACACAAGCGGGCGCGCTCATAATTGAAATCAATGATGCGCGCCCAGCTCGCCGCCGTTGATGAATGGAGCTGATCAGCGGGGACCGAGGCAAATAATGCGCTTTCTGATTCCTCCGGCCTGGATGTGACACTGAAATAATGTGAACTCCATCAGCGTAATGAGGTGGCCCGACCTTCTACCAACAAGCCCCCGCCCGCCCGCCCGCCCGCCCGCCGCCGCGCTGTCGCCGCCGCGCACACCGGAGCGGCTTTCATCCGTCTCAATTGCTTGTTTCCCCTCTCACCTTCCCCAGCAAACGTCCCGGGAATAGATATTCGGATTTAATGCTCATGATGCTCATCTGTGTATTTCCTTCCGTGGGAATTGTGATTACGCTTTGGTTGTTTGCTACGCATCTCGTGGAGGGCTCTATATGTATGTGCATATGTATAGCATCCAATTATAGCTGTTCTATATTTCAGCATTTGCTAGGGAAGGTTTATATATATATATATATATATATATATATATATATATATATGTTTGTGGGGAAAAGAATTCTAGCCTCTTCTGACATGTTGCGGTCATGAAAGAATTGCAAAATTCTAGCCTTTGGCGAACCTCTAACAAGTGACGGCAGCGGGCTTGCGCGGTCGCCAATGGTGCGAGAAAAGCAAAAACAAGCAACGCAAAGGTCGCTGCTTTTTCTGTCCAATCCGTGGCCGGCCGGCGGTGGCACCGGTGCGGTTTTGCCGCTTTCGACACCCGTAACAAGGCGGCCGCTAGTTGGCGCCGGTAATAAGAGCGCGGAGGCTTAGCGGCGCTTTGCGTTTTTGGCGAGCGGATGTGAGGAGTGCGCCAGCACACTCGGCGTCGATTCGCAGAAGACCCGGCAAGCGAGAATGGCTGTCGGTCTGGCCGCGGATTATCAGTAGCGCTTTCGGGGCGCGCTTGGAAGTCGGTCACCGTCCGACAGGTCCGTAATTGAGCCCTTCTCAAGTACGTAGTCCCTATCCCACCGCCTGTTGTTAGGTTTTTCTCTTTCACTTCTTGTACAGTGTAGTACAGTGTAGCGGTTTTCTTCACTCAAACTTGATTTCAAATTGACACTGGCGAGAGGCTAGCATTTTGAGCATTTGGACAAAGGAGATCCCGAAACGATGAAGCCGTCATCCAAAACGGCCTTCGCTCAGCCGAGTCGGCGATTGTCGACCCGGTCGGCGCGGCCTCCGATAGCCGGAGTAAGTTGCGTATGCCAGGACGCTTTGGCAAAAAAATGGTACGCTTGTGTCTGACGTTACGGTCGGTGGCGTCAGCCGACCTCATGACCTAAACTCAATAGGCTAGCTACACGCCCCCGCTTGCAACAATTGCGGAGGCGGAGTGTTTTTATCTACCGATCCCCAAGCCTTTTTTTTTTCCGGTATGGTCCAACTTCCCCAATACGCGCGGCGTTTGCGATTTGGGAATTGTGAGAAATGTCATCTTCTCCCAGCAATGTTTTGCTCCTGGCGGAGCCGGCCGCAGCTAGCTCATTTTGATGCGGTCTGGCGGAATAGGTCAAGCGGAAAAGCCCCGGTGTTAAACAAGCTGAAAGGGGGCGCCTTGCCAGACGCGCGCAAGCGGGCTAAGGAGAGACGTCCGATTAGTCAGTCCATTCCCCGCCCGCCGGCCCACCTGCGCGCGGTCAGCCGTACCCCGTTCCGGCCAATCGGCCGCCCGTCCACCCGTGTCCCGTACGCTCGTTAGTTGTCGGCACAATTAGTTCCGTTCTTTTCCCCTCTCGTATCCGCGCCGCGCCGCTCTAAGGGGAAAGTGAAAAGCATCCGTTTGGCTTATTTTGCCATCCGTAAGTATGTACCTTTGAGAAGTATCAACATTTTCAAATCCATATTTTATCAGTGACGTTGAACGCGCGGCCAGTTGCCGCACGCCTAACGCGGGGCATTTTTGAAACAAAAAGCGCAATGATATTGTCCCATTTCTGAGACTTTGGAACTACTAGAAATAAAGTGATATCTACTGTCATTTATTCAGCGAGGTCAAAACAGCATGTGCTTCGTTTCTGTCCCGTCGCCATAAAACCGCCTCAAGCAATGCGCGTCCGTGGAATACTCAAGCAACTGAAGGCATACTATGCCATTCGGTGATAATCGGATCCACGTTGCAATTTTTTTGCTCTTAACGCGAAAAGGAAAATGTCCCATTTCCCTGTGCGGAAAGCCTTGAAGCGCCGCAAGTACGAGCGGCGGTCTAGCGAGTCGATCCGTCGCCACGTATAACGGAAGGTAGCGTCCGTTCGTTTTCATCTTGCCAAGTGAACAAAACCTCCCCGATTGTCTGAAGGCGTTTGGCCTTTTCATTGGCGCGGCGTTCAATCCGTGCAAAATGTCAGATGCGGATCGAAGGGTCGGCGTTGCCGCCGAGGCGCCCCCGAGCGGGAAAGCCGTCGGGTCGTCCGCTCGCCTCTCGTTTGCCGGCGGTCCTCATCCTGGCCTTCGCATTGACAGTTGAGATTCCCGCAGTCTCGCACGCGCGCACGGCCTGACAGCGTTTGAACGTAAATGCAATAAGACGGGCCAGCAGGCTGCGTCCCATCCATTTGTCCGAACGAATATACCGTAGTGTAGTGCGCAAGACGGATTGATTGTATCGGTGCGCCATGTGACAGGGTAGTGTGCTATGGCGCGTGCGTAAATGAGGGTGTCCGGAATGAGTGTTGTCAAGAGCGCATCTAAGTCTTGTTGAAATCTTTCGTAGCCTACGATTGGATAGCATCTTAAACCGCAATCCAGAGGGCTAAATTGGTTCACATCCCGCGCATCCGTTGTCCTCAGTCGTAGATGGCTGGCTCGCCGGCGCCTATCCCAGGTGCCCGCGGGCAACGCGCGGAGGACTCCCTCGAGCGTTTTTCCAAATGTCTTTAAGCCGCCTCGGCTCCCGCCGCCTTCCTCCCGCAGCGTGAAACGAAACGGGACTTCCGGCCTCACGGATCCACTTTGTGATTGGCCGGCCGACACGCGGTCACTTTTAAAGGCGACGCGGCTCGCGGCGGCGGCCATCATCAAAGCTTCGTTGAAATGGCCGTGTCCTCGCTTGGCTTTTGAGCATTTCTAATCATTTGACAATTGTGTAACGATGACGCGAACGACTTTCAACATTATTTGTTAAAGTTTGGTGCCAATTTCATCCCTTCCAAATTTGCCAAGTGCAATTCATTTGTCTTACTCACGTAAACGCGACCGAACAAATGCTGTGTTATTAGTGGCGGTGTTATTAGCAATTCTAATAATGATGCGGATGACCCGGTGCAGCCGGCGCCGGTGCTGTTATCGTCTGTTGCCATGGCGACACAAACGCGTGGCCTTCACGCGAATTTATTATTATGGCTATGTATTTGGGTTCGGTTTTGCGCTCGGCGTGTTTGATCACGTTCTGGACGACGTCGGTTGCGGGCGAGGCTGTGGGAGAATTTTTTGGGTGGGGGGGGGGGGGCACGGCGTTCGTTATCTTTGGGAATTCACTGTGTAGCTCCAATGCTGTAAATGTTAATTGTAAATATTGTTGTAAGTACTTTTCACGGTGTTCCGCGTGAGAGAAAATAAAAGCCATTGCGAACATCGGCAATAGACGCTTACGATGATTCCTTCTCTTCTCAGGTCCTTCCTCCCGTATGGCAAAAGCTCACAAAATGCAAAGGCCAGAGGAAAGCGTTCCCGTTCTTCAAGTAAGATGAAAGCCAATGAAGGTAGGCGTCCTTTTCAGAAATCATTGAAGATGGTTATTTCCGATTGTTTAGATTGTTCAGATTGTTATTTCATGTCACGTTCGACGGTTGAAAAGAAATGACGGAAGAGGTTCGGGAATATGCTTGAGTTATGTTTTCGAACCTGCTCAAATCCCCGGATTCCTGTCGCCTTTGAGCGAGTATCGTCTGACCGAACTCCTTGCTATTCATCCACTGGCCCGCGTTATGAGTCGGCCCCAACCCGTTTGGCTCACCGCGGCGTGCTCGCTCGCGTTTTCTTAAAGCCTTCGCGTGTTGTCCAATATCAATTATGACCGTGCGCATAGTAATTCCTTTTCCCGAATAAGTAACACCTGCAGGCTGGATGAGATCCAAAAGTAATATGAAGACAAAATGACCTCATACTTCAACTGAAAGCCCATTCCGCTGGCGTGTCGTATTATGCCGACGGAGATAAAACCAACGTCACCGTCGTAGGGCCCTATTTAACAGTCACTTCCCTCTTGACGGCGCCGTGCCTTTGAATCCCCTTCCCCCGAGCTTTTTGTTTGTTTTTTTTTATTCTTTCTGCTGAGTCTTGCTCCCGTCAGCCATCTCCGCTGCGCGTTTTCCCTGACTGTCCCTGCGGGCCTCGGACCCGTCAAGACACCAGCCGCTTGAACGGCGCTTCCCGTTCAATCGTTCTCGTCTTTGGCGCGCGCGATTGATAATTGACAAGTGGCAAATGAGCCGCGTCCCCGGGTACCATCTGTCAGCCCACCGACGCGCGCCCTCTTCTCTGCGGATTGCGCCTACCCTTTAATCAGTAGTTTGCAGCAAAAGAATGCAATCCCAGCGTTGCTCGGCGCACGGACATGCAACAGAGAAAGACTTTGCGCGCTTGCCTCACAGTTATGCGCACTACAGTCACGCCAAGTCCAAAATTGTGCCTGGGTAAATGTTTAAAAGCTACGTAAAAATGAAGTATAGCCATTTCTCGGCTATTTCCTCCGCATACCGCCAGCTATTCCGGAAAACGATCAACGTTGACCCGAACGTTTTGATGGTTTACTGCTCGTCCGACTCATCGGCGGTCCAAGAAACGAGTCGAGGGGAATCAGCATTTGATAAAAGCGCGCCTTGCATCTATATAGCGAGTGTGGGCGCCTTATCTGAAAAAGCAAGGTAGCGAGCACGGGCGGGCTGAGCGGAGCAGCGTTAGCTGCAGATTGATGACCCGGGCCGCCTGACGGATGGCGCTTCGGCCCTCCGCCGGCAGCCTTTCCGTCAGCGTGGCAAACCCGTACAGTTTATACATGCGCCGCCATCCTTTCGTTCAAACAACAACGGTCACGAACGCCGACCGGATAAAACACCGGGTCGAGATTTCATGTTTATTACGCTTTCCGGCAGTAGAATTCACAGGCACATATTCTTTATCCTCCGATCTCCGTCTGATGCATTAAGATCCAGTTTAACTGGGCTGTCGGCGAACGAGTCAAGAAGTTAGTCCCAAAACGCACACTGAAATAATAAACCCCTTTTATGAAATAATGCAAGTAAGGCTGCTTGAGGCAAAGTTGACCAAGTCGGGCAAGTTGCCTCTGACGATAGGAAACTTCAAATATCCACTTTGAAGCTCACGCGCGACAATCTGCGCCACCGTTTAGTTTTTTCACTCTGAGTAGATTATCAAAAAAATAAATAAAAAACAGGGGCTGGGCCTTGACTCGATTACTTTTAGGAATGACCGTCGCCTTTTAACAGTTTGACAGCGACTGCCCTACGGATAAATGCGAGCAAATGCTACTGGAAATGACCACTAGAGAGCGCCCTCAGCAAGCATGGCTAAAAGCGCATTCCGTATTTGAACTTTGCGCGCCCCGACCGTGCCATCCCCCGACGCCCGGCCCGCTTCCCCCCTTTCATGTTTTTGAAATCAAGTGGGGCATATTTATGATCCCCTCATACGTTATTTCCTGGGCGCGTACGGCGACGAGTGGCTTTGGCGCCCGTTTGGTGCCCCGGGACTGGCTGGCGAGCGGGCCTTCGGCCGACTCCACTAAATAAAACCAACCGAAATGAAAAGAAGTTAAATGCAAACCTCCCGTGTTTTCCGATCATCTTTTCCCTTCGAATGAATCGGAGAGGGCGCACGGTCGTGACCGTTCTTCCGAGTAAGGGAATGGATACGTTCCTCGGAAATTCGCATCCTAATTATTTGATTGTAATTTAAAAGTCCTCATTTACATATGCGGCAGAATGCAACTTTGATTTGTGTCTGTTGATAAATAAACAATTCTCTTCTAATCATGTTTAAATGAACGCAAGGCTGAGGGAGCTAATTTATTTCCATTTGAATTAGTTTTGCTTGAATCAATTTGGATTCATGTTGTTTTCGTGAAATTTGAACGTCATACGCCATCATGAAACTTTCACGACAATTCGCGGGCTTGTTGCTTTATTTGTTTTTGTCTGCGGCATGGAAAATGACAAGACGTTTGATTACGTGCAACATTTCCGTCACCGTTTCATTTTGTCATCAAATATCATACGGGACTTCATAGATAAAGTACGAATGGCCAACTATTCGGTGATTGGACTATTCGGGACACGCTCCTGATAAAGCTGCAGGCCGCTAACATAAAAGAAGGCGCAAAAATGATGCGCCGCTACCCCGCGATAAAAGTTTCCGAGCGGAAACCCTTTCTCGTCGAACTAATGACGCGCGAGATAGAAACAGATGGAGGTAAGCTCTTGAGGGGGGAAAAAAAAATGGCGGTTCGAATGCCAAGACGGGCAAAGGTTCACGGAAACAAACGCAACGGGCCGCCGGCCGGATAAGCGGCGGGGGCGAGAATAGTGCTGGGGTCTCAGGGGAGGAACAAACGCTCGTCGGAACGGTTTTCATGACCCCGTCCCTAATACGAGTCCTGAGGACCTTCTTTGCTTTGTCGTGGTTCAAAAATAGGACGGCGGCGTCAAGGGGACAAAAAGGATTTTTGGCAGTCGGTAATTGTTTAGAGGCCTCTCCGATGAAAATGTGTCCAAATTTCAGCTTCTCAACACTTTGAAATTTGATTCACCGAAAAAGCGAATCGCAGACTTTTGTTGCTGGCGGCCCCGACGGACGGGAAAAAATCTTCCGGACCGGTAACGGATGCAGTCCACCTTTTGGCCAGAGTTGCATCGGTTCACCGGCAGAGTATCTATTTTTTTTCTTGGGGCATTAACGCTCCGTCAACGCTTGCCGGGACCCGGAGACCCCCTCCCGTCCGCCGCCGACTTTTGCCCGCGCTTTTGAATGAATGGTACCCGCTAACGCCGCGGCAGATGTTCTGCTCTCACGGTAATTGGAGCAGGCGGGGAAGGGGGAAGCGAAGCGAGTCGGCGGAGCGTGCCGAGCGCATCCCGGCTCCATCCGGTACGGGGCGCCCGAAAAGCGAGCCGACCCTTGCGATTCATACGACTGCTGAGGTTTATGAAAAAAGAAAGAAAAAAACACTCTGGGGGGAAAATGCTGGCATCTGGAAGATAATAAGGCGCTCAAGCAAAGAGGAGCGGGGAACAGCAGGTAACGGCGACACCAGCCAGCTCCGCCGCTCGGGACCGTTAGCTACGGCCGCCGACCCCCGTCTGAAGCCCGCGCCCGCTTCTTCCTCCGTCCTCTCTGAAAGCGCGATGGGCGCGGCGCGAGTTACGCTTTCGAATGAAGTTCCACGCGCCTTTCCGGAGGCGGCTCGGTTTGTCCTGGTGGTTGCGGGGGCTCCTCCGATACCAGGCGTCGGAGCCGGCGTTCCAGCCGGCGTTCCAGCCGGCGTTGGAGCCGGCGTCCCGCATATTTTTCCGCGCGCCCGATGCCGATGAGCTCATCGTTCGAATCGGCCGTGTTTTTAAGGGGGAGGCGTGAAAGCCATGCACGGATGCCTTCAAAATATAGTTACCGTTGAGGCACCCCATATAATGAATATTTGATGGGTATTTATACTTCCGCGATTCCCCTCAGAGTCCAACTAGTTGCCATCGCGTAGCAAATGTATTTTTTGCTTGCTCTTCCAAAACAGTCAGAGGTCAATCAAAGTTTCGCATGAAGCTCACGTAGTTCTTGGAATCCGTCCCAAAGGACAAATTCATCATGCTAGAATCGGATCGCAAATTGGGCACCAACAGACTTGGAGAAGGGGCCATGACTTTTTCATTTCAAAAATAATTTGATTCATCGATTTAAACGCAAATTTAGCGCTACTTTGCACGCAGCGGATTGTTTTAATGTGTAAAGTTGAGCCCATCCAAAAAGGCCTTTCGCATCAAACCGTTGAAAGGGAGCTGAAAATTCACCCAGATGAAAACGTGTCGTATCTGAGGCACCGGGGGAGTGCCATCCCCGGCTAAAGAAAACAAGCAAAGGTTCTCTTTCGGGAGGCACTTTTGCACTTTGGCTCTATGGAGATCGTCCCGGGAAGGAGCTTGCGGTCAATTCTGCCGAGTCATTTGAGAAACGGGGCGACGCGTCCGAGACGATACGCCGCGGTCGGCTCCTGTTCCGCCGCGCCGGGTTTTTCCGCCATCCTGCGCCGAGGCTGACGGGGAGGGGCTCCACGTTCATGGATTGGACGCTTCCTGGTTGTCAGGATCCGAGCAGGCCGGGAAGAAAGCTTTTCATTCTTGCGCGTTACCACGGGATACGTAGCGGGTCACGCAGACACTCCGGACCGCTCCGCGCCGCGTCGCTTGCGCACATGCTCTCTGTTTGCCGGGGGGAGGGGGAGGACCGTCAAAAGGTATTGCTCAAAATGTGTTGGAGGTGATGGATAATGCTCACTTTGTTCCAAGTCATTTCTTGTCCATGTCTCATCTGGCAGCGCAGATGGCAAAAGGGAATCATTGAGCAATTGGACTGTTATTGAAAAAAACAAAAAAACAATTGCAATTTGGCTGATAGCGCTGACGACCGTCTCGTAGCTGAGACCAAGGTGCGTTTACGTGGAAAGATGACAAAGTTGGGTTGTAGTTCATCGTGAAACAAGCTGCCCATGACGCTAATCCTCTTCGTCATCAAGTAAATAATGGCCGCCGCGTGGAACGAGGGCTTTTTCCTCATCCGATCAACGATTGGCTCGTTAACGGAGGGCTGACTAAACCACATGTCGCGGGTTTGTCACCCGCTGAACCAAAGTTCAGCAAATGCAAACCTATCCCCAAAAAATACATTTGAATGAAAACAGAAAGAGTCCAGAACCGGATTCCCGGGGCCACACGAGTGGCCGCAAATATGCCGTTTGGGTTAGCGGCGGTGCTAGTAACTCAATAGGCCTCAGTAGGCCACTCTTTGTCCACTCTTTTGGAGGGGTACGTCCCGTCCCCCCCCCCCGTCAGCGCACGTCCTGATTTAATCCCCGTTAAAAGGAAAGGCAAATAGAATAACAACAAAAATCAACCTGCTCCAGTCTTCAATTTTGAGTCCGGCGAGATGTAGCGAAAAGAGCATCTGAGAATCGCGACCAAACCCGATTTCGCGCGGCAGTTTATGAGGTCCATTTTTCACGAACGAAACCTGGAATGTTAAAATGAGCCGAAGCGAACGACAGACACGCCGACTTTGTTATATGCGACCCTTTAGCAGAAAAGAATGGAGTCCCCTTGGAAAAGCCATTTGCACCTTAAGCATCAGGAAGAAAACGCCGGTCTCCTCGGAGAACCAGGATGCAGCGCGCCGACACCGTTTTATCGACGAGTTTATGAAATGACTCCAAGTATTGACTTGGCTAGTTTCCACGTCTGCGCCCTATGGCGAGCGTCGCGGCAGCTCATATACCGCGCAAAACCGCCCCGCGTATACTGTAAATAGTCAAAGAAAGGCTCTTTATTGTCGAACGAAACCCCTTTCGCTGGGTCGTCGGAATGGGAGAACGCGCTTTCGTTTCTCACGCCGTTCGTAACGCCAGCGTGTCGGAAGAGAGTTTTACGGGGCGCGCCGCTACGGCCGCTCATCTCCCGGTACACGTACATCTTTGGCCGGGCGAATGAGCTGTATCCCGCAGCGCGCCGCATCGGGGCCGGCCGCTATTTATCACAGCCGTCCGGCGGGCCGGCGCGCTCAATCTATTACGCTGCCTTTTTGTCCCCTCGCGCCAGCCCGCCGGGTTTTGTCAGCCGCGTCACCGACGGTAAGCCGCAAGCGATCGAAGCGGGGCCCATCGGCGTTCCCCTTACGCTTCAGCCAATGCGCCGTTTAAGCGATCTAAATCGGGGCTTTGATATATACCGTCGGCCCGTTCCCTTTTCACCCAGCGAACAAAGCTTCGCAACTGCGAACGGCCGCGATACATACAATATACATACAATGTGTAGGGGAAAACCCAAACTTGAAATGGCTTAAATGGCCCCGGATTTCTCTCGCCGTCCTTCCAATGGGACCGGCAATTGCTGCTTTCCTTTGGCGGCGCGCTCACTTTTCTTGCCCCGCGTTTAGACCGCGTTTCACACTTTTTGCGTGGACACAACACATCTATGCAATCCAATTAAATGGGGTTTAGACGCCGCCGACGCCACCAGGCCACGTAATGCTATCTCACCGGTGTTTTTAGTTAATTACGCGCAGATGCAGCCAATATTCAAGTGTTAAATGAACTCACCATCTGTTGTCTTGAAAACCCCTCTTTTTTTTTCTCTCTTTGTTTGAGCACAGGACTAAAAAGTCACTACTGGGCGGGATACCTTTCACAGATAATGCGTTTCTCAGTCTCGTTAAGCACTTTGAAGAAAAACCCAATTCCTTCCCGCCACCTCCTAATGCGGGAAACGATGCCGCAGATACCCCGAATTGCTCATTGGACACGGTCTTCTCCGCTCCCGGTTCCCTTTTGCCTCGTTGCCCTTTGAGCTTGGCATTTTGAAAATCCCGTTTATGAACTCATTAATACCAATCCCTCCCAAACAATCTTGTCTTTGGTGGCCGCCCGCGCCGCGCGCTGGCCGCCGCGCGCCGTTCAAAGCGCGTTCTGCCGCAAAATTGCACCTGCCACGCGTCAAACTGAGGACAGGAGGAGAGATGATGGAGGAGCAAGTGGATAATAATGAAAGCAACGTCGAGGAAATACTCGACGTGCGCGCGAGACATTCGAGAACTTGCAAAGAGAGAGGAAGAAAAAAAAGAAGGCTTCCTGTTTATTGGAAAGAAAAATAGCCCGGCAGTAACCGTTGCAAATAGGGCAGTCGGCTGCTTGGGAGATTAATTACCACGCCGGCATTTGAAGAGTGCCCCCTAAATAATTGATGAAGGCCATATATAAGCAGTAAGTGCGCGTTAAATAAGAGATGAAAATGCATGACAGCCGCTCTTGTCACATTATGCCTCAAAGTGAATTACGTTCAAAGTGAACGGGAGATAAGGGCTGGCGGATCACATGGCTGCCATAATGTCAGGTGACTTCATAAAAAAGATGCCCTCCGTATTTAAAAGAGCCTCTTATGACGCCGTCAAAAAGCAATTACAGTAGAATACATAGTCATTTATTCCGACCGCGAGTGGAGGGGCTACATACGATCAGTGCGCGAATAAGCCCGAGCTTTTAATCTTCTCCCTGTTAGGGGAGGGCTGTCCAAATTGTGGCCCGGGGGGCAGCCGATCACATCCCATGGGGCTTTGACCACCTTAAGTTCCAGCTTGTTGCGCAGCGGCCGCGGCGTATGGTTAGCCCCCGGTGTTGAACATTTAGCGCCGGCCTTCCCTCGTCTCCGTTATCGCCGCGCGGTACTTTTTTGGGGAGGCGTCCGGACGCGCCCCCGCCGAGGCGCTCGGCCCGCTTTTTCCTCGGCGACCGTGCGGTTGGCCCACGCGGGCGGCTCTGTAAAGAGAGGGGGAAAAAAAAGGCAAGCCGACGGTGAACTGCAGCCGAAGGGCATTGGGCTGTTTTTGGACCGGGGGCGCTCACCTGCGCTCCCACAAAATAGCCGCTGTGAAAACGCAGGCGGCAAGCTTTTACTTTGGCGGCGAACTTTTACTTTGGCGGCGAGCTTTTACTTTGGCGGCGAGCTTTTACTTTGGCGGCGAGCTTTGACTTTGCCGGCAAGCGTTTACTTTGGCGGCGAGCTTTTACTTTGGCGGCCTTCAAACGGCTGCGGCAACGCCGCGCCAATACAAATCAACTCCTAACAGCAAACGCTTATGGGCTCCATTTGTAGTTGCGTGTCCGTCTATTCTTCCCTAGATGGATGCACGCCGATCTGTCGACGGGCTATCAGCACGCAGCTCGGCGCTAGCGCGAAGCATTAGCGTCAGATGCGAAGCCGAGGTCCCGTCTCCATTTGCTATTCCTGCGCACAGCGTGATCCCCGCTTCCTATTTTTTTTTTTGCACGATTTGTTTTTCCGACAAATTGAGCTTTCTGCTGCGGTCGCCATAGTTATGTATCTCCTTTGAGAGCCGAACCCCAAGACGTCGGCATCCCAATCCTCGCGCCGACGTCAAAAACCCGTTGAGTAAGAGCGAAGCCAGGGGCCCTTCCGCATTCCCGCCTCGTCTTTTTTCGCGCGCGGATAAATCCCCGCAAAGGAAGGAAAGGCCGAAAAGCCCGAGCGAAGATGAATGATTTCTACGTCTTGGTATCAGGCGGACGTCCGCGCTGTGCTTGCCGCGTTATTAGTGTGGGCTACATTAGGGGGGAGCTCCGCCGCATCACTCAATGAAGAAGTTTGCCGCTTCTGTCAGTTTGACTTCCAAGGGAACGCTCATAAATCTGCATCGGCATTCTGCGAGCGCATCTCGCGTTTTGCCACGGCGCCAGAAAAGATTCCCTGTTTGTTTTTTTTCAATAACCTTCCGCCATCGATTCAGCCCAGAATTTGGGCCCGCCGTATTTGCCGCCCCGACGTCCCATTGGGGTTAGGCTCCTTTTGTCTGGTTTTGTGGCAAGCCCGCCCATGTGCTCGTTGGCCACCTGTAACGATGTCCCCGCGCCGCAGATCGATACGGGCCAAAAAACCAAAACTCGAGTTCGCCAGGAAAGAGCCGGAAAAATAGGTGGAGGTGCGCCCTATAATCCGGCCTGCCTTAGTCCTGCATTTTAGTCCGATGGAATGTTGAAAAAATAAAGAAATAAAAGCGCAAACCCGGGAGGGACGAATTTCTTTTCCATTTCCTAAGAAATTATATCGTGCAAAAAATAATGAAGAATGTTGCGATTTATTAGCCGGTGGCGGTTTATGGTTTTCATGGCTACTGCCCTTTCTGTACGATCGGTTTAAAGGCCGGTACATCATTTGAGCGTTGGCAGGCTTTTCCGGTCCGCGGCAAACTACAGCGGGCTTTTCCGCACTTTAGGGCGTATGTTTGCCTTCGGGCTATTTTCTTTTAACAGCGAAAGCTATTTTATGAGCGAGGCACTGTGGGATTCATCCCCTCCAAGTCTGGTCTTTCCGTAGTAAAAAAAAAAAAAACACAAAAGCAGGCCAACGCACGTCGGTTCGCTTCTCGCGCTGGTCTTTAAATGCATAGTGAGGATGAGCCGTCCAGGAAACGGATTGAAATGGCAAATGGCCGCCGTATTCCCAGCCAAGCCGCGGAACGCCCGCGTCACTCGCTTTTCATGTTTCAAGTAAATGGGACTGAATGTCCCTTTGGTCCGGTTTTCAGCATCAGTTTTTTACCAAGACCCTTTTTCAAATGTAGCGCGCCTTTGTCATTTTCCAGCTAGCCTACAAAGTTTCAGTGCGCTGGGCGGACGGCATCCTGGCCGCGGCAACCTCCAGCCGTCTTTGCGTTTGCGCCGCAGCCTCGGCGGCAGATGTTGTGAAAGCGGGTCACGCGTACGCTGTTTTCAAACGGCGGCTGAGCCGCCCGAGACGGGCCGGCGGGCGAGGCGGCCGCAGATCCCGGCCATTACAAATTGATGCGCTCGCAGCAACGTCCCGACGGCTCCTCTAGCGCGCGGATGTCGGCGGCGCGGAAAAGACCGGACGGCTTGCGCCGGGCCTCTCGCTCTTGCCTCTTCAAGCCCCGTCAACTGTTTGCTTTACTCTGTCGCCTGTGGGATTTCTGGGCCACGAAGCAGACTTTGCCAATCGTCTATTGCTTTTTTCTTTTCTTAATAAGGATGCACTTTAGCTCCACTTGCACAACTTTGACGGACAGCGTTCTTATTTTTAGTCAGTGCGGCGAGTGGGCTCGTGTAAAATGCTTTCGCTTTTTCCAAAATATCACCGGTTCGCAGAAACTTCGTATGCGTCGATTTTCTCGAGACGGAGCGGGACGCGCCCCATCCCCATCCCCCAATCATTGCGTCGCTATCAGGGGAGCGCCAACGAAAGGGCGCTGACGGCGATCTGGCGTCAAGGCGTCATGGCATATCACGCACGTCATGAGATGTTTGCTGGCGGCGGATGAGCGTCTCCTGCCTGTTCAAAAGGAGGGAGGCTCTCAAGCTAGTGTGGCGTTCCCCGCCGCTGCGGCAACTTCTTTTTCAACGGCTCTTTAGTGTCCTCGTGCGCCCGGTTCCCTTTTTGTCCCCGCCGGCAGCAGATTTCTCAGTCGTTTGCGGCTCCCGACGTCGATTTTTTTTTTTTCAGCCGAGTACCCGCCGCAAATTCGGACAAAGTCCATTCGCGTTCCGACGAATTTGCTCCCAATTTCAAAATACAAAAGGCGGTTCCTGTCACGGGCCGTTTGAGAAGCGCCGCTCCACCGAGGTGTTTTTAATATCCGCTTTGGGTGTAGTCGCGTCGGGTTAGTCCGCCCATCCGTTTTCCCCGTCCGCTCGTGTGACGAGCTGCAAAAATTCAAAAGTCCAAAAAGGCTTATAGTAAGAAATATACAATTGTCGAACGATCGCAGCAAACGAAAAGAAGGCGAAAGGGGGCGGAGCCCGGCCGCTCGCGCTCTCCGACTGCTAGTCGGCTGCGCGGCGCTGCGATCGGCGGCTGATTTCGGACTAATCTGACCGGGCGTTAGCCAGCTCGTCCCCCTCATCAGTTTGAGGATATTAAAAATGATGAAAGTCAACAGGCCGAAAGCCGGCACGAACGCCCGCTCTTCGTCCCGCGGAAGGCTTTGTCCGTTTTGGAGATATTTGGAGAAATTGGACAGAGCAAGCGAATCCCAGAAGGAACGAAACGCGAGTTCCCTGTGTTGCTCTGATAGTCAGTCCGACAATTACGTTTGTTTCAACTCCCAATTTTTCAATCAATGTTGCTTTCCCGTTGAGATGATTAATTAAAGGGCGGCCTCTCTGAAGTCAAACAATTACGGACGCAATCATGTCTCGGGGGGGGGGGGGGGGGGGGGGGCAGCCACGACCGATGTACTTTTGCACTGAACATTGAATCGCTTTGCAGAATTCTCCAAGCGGAAGCTTGAAATTCTTCTAGCAACCCTGACGCTACTCAGAGCAGTTGGCAATTCTCTTTGGACGACCAACAAAAGCTGCAGATATGCTGAGGATTTTTTTTAAATGCAATCAATTTCAACCACCCCCCACCAAATCATTCAGAAATAGCTCTAATAATAAATGCAATGATTGCTAATCATAGGAGCAGTAATATAAACAAAGCAAATGTAGGAATTCGGGCCGCGAGTCGAGGTCGGAGATTAGATCAAATCCGAACGCGGTAGCGGCTTAATAGAGTGTCCACTCAGACGACGTTATCGTGACGGCCCTCTTTAGTAGCCAAGTGCGCTTTATTAGGAAAATCCATATTTAATATCCCGAGTCAAGCCGAGCTGCACTTAGCCGTTGAGTGTGCATGAAGGCGAACACTGGAACAGGCGGATAGACGCGGTCGAAGACGCGCCGGAAATCGCGCGCCCGTTCTGCTCCGTTCCCGTCGACTCGCGCCCCTGGCCCCTGGCCCCGCGGCCCCGTCTTCAGCCGAAGAAAAATCCCCGCGCGCTGGGGGGCACCCCCAATCCTGCCATGCGCGCGAGCCAGTCGGCTTCTGTATTTTTTCTGTTTTTTTTGGGGTAAGGGGACGCGCCTCGCATTTTGTTGAAAACCGACCATAGGAAGAGAGCAATCAGGACGCGTGTTGGGGGTTGTTTTTCCGCGCCTCTCCTGCGTCGTCACGCGCGCGCGGTGGGTGGATGAGTCATAGCGCGGTGACCTTTTGACAAGATAATGGTCAGCGAGAGGCGGAGGTTTCCGTCCGCCTTTTGAAAGCCGTCCGTCACAGGCGAGGGACTCGAGAGCGCGTGCGTCTCGTCCTCACGTAAGGCGTCCGGAGAAAAGGTGCTCCGAAGGTTCAGTCTTTGCCACTCGAGCGCAACGAGGCGCCTTTCGAGGGGAGAAAAGCTCCCTAACGAGGATAACGGTATGAATGAAAAACCCAAAGTGCCCGTTCCCAAAGCACTCGGCCATCTTTGACCGTCTGCGCTAACGCTTCAACTGGTTTCGGAGCCTGCGATTTCCGGCGTCCGATATCGTCGCGGGATGGGGCCTTTGTCGCCGCGGATTTAGCCTGACGCTATCATCGGCGGCCGCGACGGACAGGACGTGCTTCCCGATCGTCTGACAGTACGCGGGAAGTAGCTCTAAAATTGGCCGCTCAACGGGGGGGAAACCTTGGCGGCAGTCTCCGCTTCGCGCTGAGGTGATATTCTTAAATGGTACCCGCGGCGGAACAGCAATTTCCTTTCCTCGGCGGCGCCGTGCCCCCATGGACTTGGCGGTCCTGGTGGCACTTACTGTCCCAGAAATCCAGAAACATTTCACTTTTTTTTTTTTTTTTAATCTCCAATTCAGCACAGCTACTCTGGCCACACGGCCATTTTCACGAGCGCCGAATCCCCGCGGACCGGACTTCACAATATATTCCATCCGTTGAGCGACTTCCTGCGCACGGCGTCTCATCAAAAGCGCCTGCCTCCGCGCCAAATGGAAAGTCATTGGGCGGAACGTTCGGTTTAATACACAAGACATACTTGAATAGCTTTTCCCGCCTCCCTCCGTCACGTGACCTTTGCCACTCTGACCCAATTCTCAGCCGAACCGCAATAAAGCTTTGAATAATAAAAATGAAACTTTCGTGACGCTAACGTGTGACAAAAATGTTTATTTTCCAACTGTTCTTCGTAGCGAGGAGCGTTTTAGTCAGCGACCAGAAAAAACGCTAGATTACGACTGTAGTCTATGGCTCAAGCTAATAAAGTGAGCGCGCCGCCATGAAAACCAATCACCCTGCGGCATTTGACTGCACTTTGCCTCATTTTTTTGCACTTCGCCTTCGTTTTTTGTTGCGCCGCAGCCGCCGCGGACAGATGTCCCTTGTAGCCGCCGTCCCCTTTCGTCGGTCAGCTGCACCTCGGCTCCCGCCTTCCTCTCGCCTCTCTATTTATGCCCGGCGCGCTTCTCTTTATCTGGCTTGTGTACTCAAAGCCGCCGCCCCCCCCCCCCCGTTCACCTTCTCCCTCCCTCCCCCTCGCTAGATACGGGCGGCGGAGGCGGGCCCTCAGGCAACGCTTCTCCTGCATGATTTATCGCCCCTTCCCTCCCCGGGCCCTCTTTTGCATCCTCTGGCTCTTCCGACACGAGAAATGAATCAAGTTCCGCCGCCGGGACATCATTTGGGCTAAACAATGGCTTTTGCCGGCTTAGGGCTCGGTACCCGCGGATTTTCCGGGTCGGCGGTTTCGGAGGCCGGCCTCCCCATCTCGAGCGGGAGCTCGCGTCTTCCCTCCGACCTTCCCGACCTTAAAAGCGTTGCCGTCTCGCCCGGCGTTTTCCGCGTCATAAAAGCAAAGCCAGATGTACGGAAATCAATCAATTAGGAAAGAAAACAACCTGGATATCGCCACGGCTATTCATAAAGGACTCCCAGTGGATCTTTGAGTCCGATGCGGAGTCCGCGCGGAACGGGCAACGCGCACCTTCCGGAATGTAGTTGTTTTGTTTTTTTTTCCGACGGCGGTCGACACGGCGGACCAACTGTCGCTTCCGGAAGTCTTTGCTGTATTGATATTCCTACTGTCCTCCGATGCCTTATTACGCTTACGCTACATACCTGCTGTAGCAGTCGCCGCTTAAACGAATCCCTTTTAGAACACGCCCACATTGAACAATATAGGGAAGCGACTGCGCCCACGTTGCTAAATATATTCGCTGGAGCCAAACTAAAGCACTCTTCCGCGTAAGGTCAAAGCAAAATGTGTGCGGGTTCTGCTTTTTGCGTTGTTTTTTCTTCTTTTAGTAAAACAAATATTTCGTTCCGACAGCGGACGGCTTGAGAGCGTCCGCCCGTGGCCGCGCCGGGCGCTATACGAGCGAGCTCACGGCCTTTTAGAAAGCCTTTATCTAGCTCAAGCGCGGAGGGCAGAGTAGGCCTTTATGCGGATTTTTTTTTCTTTTTCAAAGCAAAAACAACGGGAGAGCGCCGAGGAGCGCCGGTGCTTAAAAACACCATCTTTTCTGGCTGCCCCTCTTGATGCAAAGGGATCAAGGCTGCGCCCGCTCAACTCCCGTTTAACGCTTTCTAGATGGAGAACAACCCGCATGAGCTGAAAAGGCTCGATGTAAAAAAACAAGCGGCAAATGTATGAAAACACCATTTTGAAAGTTTTCTTTCCGCATTCTCCGTGTCCCCCGCAAGAGGCCCGCTGTCGAAAAAAGCAGAATTCAATGCTCCGTCCATCCCGTGCGAGGCCCGCCGTAACGCTATCCGTCAAATATTCAAAGAGCAAACTATACCGTCGCATCCGGCAAAGCTTAATGCTTACGCAAAACTAGCGCGCAGAAACCATAACCCTTCAAACAAGCGCCGGTTTTGACTTCATCCCCGAAACGTACGTTTTTTTTTTTTTTTGCTATCTGGAGGGTTTGCCGTCACAAAGGCGTTTTTTTGCGCGGTAAATGATGCTCAGCTGTCACAAAAGCAAAAAACATTAGCGCGAAGCTCAAAGTTCAACATTTTCTTCCCGTCAGAAAGCGAGACGGTATTCAGCGTGTGCGTTTTGAAAGGCTTTTGAAATCGTCTCGCGACGGTAATACTTTGTCAACTGGTTGAAGGGTTCTGGCGCGGTGGTTGCGGCTCACTGGGCTATGTCAAGCTAGGGCGGGCAAAGTAGCCAGCTCGCTAGCTCCTCATTTGTAGGCTGCGCACGCAAGCGGGCTTTGCGCCTTTGTTTGTTTGTTTGGCCTCATAAAGGCACCGGCGGGGAAATATCAACAAACGGAACAGGGGCCGCTCCGGTTGATCCGTTTGCCGCCCGGGGGTTTCGGCGCGAATGACAGAGCCCGCGCATGCGGCGGGCGTACGGCGCCCTCGCTCCCTAAGGTGCCGCGACAGTCGGAGGGCCGGACGACGCGAGATCATCGATTCGGTGAAAATGCGAATGCTGCCGCCGCCGCTGCGACCGGGGGATACTGAGACTTCTCAACCGCCTTGGCTTGCCTTTATTTTTCGGGGGGTGAAGATCAAGCTTCCGTAGCCTCGTTAAACCGCGAAGGCGATTCCATCGTTTTCAGCGGCGAAACTTTACTTTGACTTTTTTCACCGTGTTCGCCGTACCGCAAGGCGCAAGTCAAAGATTGCTTGCGTGTGTAAAAATGTTACGGTGCCATTTCCTGCTGACGCGGCAACTCAAAGCGTGGGCCTTGTTCATTGCGGGCAGCAGGAGGTGTCGCATTTAGCGTCGTCCCTTGTCTTACGCGCTGTGTTCCCGTCTATTGGCGACCGCGAGTTCGACATGAGGTGCGCCGTATGGTTCCGGTCCGGAAAAAGAGCCGCCGGCGTCGGATTCTCGCGGGGTTTTTCAGGGTTACGAAATCCCAGACGACGCGGTGCGAAAGCCGAGCCGAGGGAGACGGCATCGATAGGAATCTCCTTTGAAAAAGCCTTTGCGAATAAATCCGAGTTCGGCCGGGCCGGCGGTACCCGCGTGCCTTGCCATCGCTCCTCCGTTGATTTTCAGTCCGGACTTAAGAGGCTCGCACTTAATGCCGATGAAATCGGGCTATTTAGAAAAGTCGCGAAATGAAGACCGTCGCAGCGCCGCGTGGGGCTAACACGCCGCTAGCGAGGGCGTGACCCCAGCCCGGCCGCCGCTCCAGGGCCAGCGTCGTTTGCATCGCCGCCAAGTCCGGCGCCAACAAACACGAGCGCGCTCTCCCCTGGCCGCCGGAGGACGTCGCGCTCCATTTCCGCAATAATACCAAGGGGCTCACGGTTGGTTACTGACGACGACCGATTGCGTTTTGGGCCTCCCGACGCCAATTCTAAATTTCTCCCGTTTTGTGAGTCTTAAAAGCCCCCCTAGTAGTGAAGTCTACTGTTATCTTCCAAAGACAAGCTAGTATAAAATCGCCTTAAAGGGGACATATTATGGAAAGTGGACTTTTTAAGCGCCGGTGTACAAATAGCAGTTTACCTCGAGCGCCTGCCCACTACAGTGTGAAATTAAACAACCGCGTAAATCTTTTTATTTGCCCCTTTGTAAAGATGCGCTTGCAAGTGAGCCCCATGGGGGAAGATTCAGAGCCACTTTCATCCTCATGCGGGACTCAAAGTTGAGCGGCGCTGCGCGCTTTGCATGAACTTGCTCATGTTTGCCGCATGACGATATGACTGGGAAAATGCCATCAATGTTGTGCGAAAAGAACAGTCACTTGTTGGCCTCACATATAAAACACGTGCGCGCAACCTCGTGTCTTTGCAATGCGCCCGAGGGACTTCCTTTGCCTTCATATTACCGAGCTGTTTGCCATCGCCAAGATGGTTTCCTCCGTACGGCGAAAAACATAGATGAGAGTGCGCCATTCTTCCGCCGGACTCCTTTCGCATCCTTGTAACGCGCAGGTTTTTTTGGAACCCCACGCAAGACGGGATTTCCTTTAGGCCGTACGGGAGCGGGAGCCCAGGCGGCGGCGGCGGGTGGGAGCGCTCGTCCCGCCGGACGGAGCGCGCTCGGCGGGGAGGGGGACCGCCATCTGTTTTCATCATCCGCACGAAACTCATTCATTCACTTGCTTTCATTTGAGGCCGACGTCGCTGTTTGAAAAGTTCCGTGGAAAATCCTCAAATGAATTCACAGCAACTTTTGAATAGTACGTCGCGCGGGTGGCTTTTCTTCTACGTACGTGTGTGCGTCGCGCATGCAGGTAGGGCAAGACAAAAATGGCCCGGCGTGGCGGCCGATCCGTCGTCTCTGCCATTGGTCACACCGCGACGTTGTTATTCAAGTCCGATATCGACCATCTCGGGTCAACCGGCGCCGAAACGCCGGAGGAGCCTCGCTACGCATCTGTTGGACATGACTCATGCCGCTCCGCTCCGCGCCGCGGCTCCGACTCAGCCCCCGCGCGCCGGATGCCCGGCTTAGTCAGTAGCGGTCATACGGTAGTCCTACGCTTTTCCCGAGCAAACCGCAAGCGACCGGCACGATCGGGGCGTACCGAGCGAGGTGTGACGACGCGGCACGGTCGGAGCCAAACGCGGGGAGGCCAGTTGCTCTCAAAAAGAATCGTCTGTTACGGAGATGACGCAAAGACAGTCTGGACCGCTGGTTCTTAACCTTGTTGGAGGCACCGAACCCCAGCACTTTCATATGCTCTTTTAATGGTGTGGCAGTCAAGACTCAGACAGCGCATTACCCAGACCGGCGGCTTTAGAGAGCGTGGTCTTTTTTTTTCTCCGTTGTTCGCAGCAGGAGCACATTCCGCTACGCTCTTTTTCAAGTAGCGCGCGGAAACAAATCTTAAAGCGGATTTGTGGTCGGACGTCTACAAAGGCCGCGGTTTCTCGCCGACTACCGATCGTAGCCATCGGTCTTGATGGCAAATCCTCAGCGCGCCCGTCCCAGACCGGGCCGAGCAGGCCTGGGATCACCCTTAAAAGAGGGTCTCGAGCCAAATCCGCCGTAGATCGGTGGGGGCGGCGCAGGGGTACGCCCCCCGCCCGACCTTCCAAAGGCTTGCGCGGAGCCGGATTCCTCCATGGGCGCCGTAATGCCCTGGAAGAACTTGACCCAAACACCTGGTAGCTTGGTAGCCTGGTAGTCACTTGATCTCAACATCACGGCTAATCATGGCAGCGCTGCCTCATTAGTTGACTGTAATACATCACCTGCGCGTCCCCGCTCCTTGTGTTCCTCGGTAATGACCGCTAATAGAATTAGCTCCTATCAAGCCAGCTGATTTTGCGCCATCCCTCCGCTCGGTGTCACAGCTGCGTCTTTGCCCACCGCGCGTTGCTTTGTCACAAAAGGCTCCGGTGCGTTCCATGCGCCAAAGTGCACGGGGAGTCCAAAAGTTGAAGCGATGGAAGATCATGTCATGAAAAAGTGCTTGACGTGTAGCGGCTGAGCAAGGAGACGCCCCACGGGGCGCTTCATGAAGCCACGTTGCCCTGTCACTCGATCATATTCCTCGCGTTCTCCGGAATCGTCCCCGATTGAAGGCTTTCCCACGCCGAGACGGCGCTCGTATTAACCTCGCCTAAGTGAGGTTCCGTTTGGGATCGGGCCAGCCAATTGATCAAAGGAGGGAAGAAAATCATTGGGGATGGATGCGAATCAAGACGACTTCTCCAGTCGCGGTGGTAAAGTCCGATCGCACTTTTGGGAAATTCTCTCAAGACTCGTGTTTCCGTTGAAAATTGTCTGCCCTTTATCCGTGTTTTTCCGCCGTCGCCAAAAGCTTCAAGTACCGTACACACAAGTTCAGTACTTTAGAGCTGAATAAATGCTTGCAAAGAAATAGTTGCCCAACATCAAACTGAAGTGGACTCATTTGTGTGCGTGTGGGTGGGGTATGAAAGCTACAAAAAGAAGATCCAAATCTGAGGGAGAACGTCGCCGTTTGAAACCCGCACACATGAAAAACAGGCTGGACGTTTGAGGAAAGTTGGCCCGTACCGTTCCGCGCTTTGCTTCGGGCTCGGGTCCAAATTGGCTGATTTCCACCTTACCTTCCACACGCGCGTGCGCGGCGCAGAGTACGCAGCGTCCCGTCCGTCCCCGATGTCTCATCCGGCCGTCGGAATGGCGAGCGGATGGCGGCAAGGTATCCTCTCAAGCTTTTACAATGCCGCCGCCGCCGCCTCCTCGTCGATGCGTTAAGAGTAATAATAGCGTGCGCTGCCATGGAAACAAATACGGGCCTTATTTATTGGCTGATGGCGCAGCGTGAGGAATGGCTCGTACTCAAGCGTGTTCCATTACATAATGATTGCGGGGGGATCAAACTTTGCAGTGGCGAGATGCTGACGGCGCGTCGGATAAGACGCCCGGGGCCTTCCCGGCAACGGCGGGCCCGCATTGCAAATGCGTCTCCGCCCGCCCCAAACGGGATCGATAGGCGCCGGAACGTTATCGGATCTTGCGAGCCGGCGAGCGCCGCCGTCGGACTCTATTAGCATGCCGGCGGTTCCATTACTTGCTGAGGCGCGGCCATTAGAAGAGATAAGCGCTTCCGCATTAATGTTGCGATAGCTGCGCTCGCGTGCGCTTTGCCTTTATGGCCTTTGTCGGGTCGCTGTCGGGACCGCTTTGTTTCCTATGAATCACCTCGTTGCCGTGCGGTCGCCGCGGCCAAACGGCGCCGCGGGACGGACGTCTTCGGCGAGTCCGGCGGTCTTCCCGGTTTCCTTCCGGGTCTGGTGTCCAAGTCTAATGAGCCCAGTCCGCTTTGGCGTCGCCTTTGCTGCGATGGGGACGACCTCGATTTGACCTTTTCCTTTTCTTTCTTCGTGGGCTTTTACTTTTTAATGAATTTGTCGAGTCCCTTCTTTCGAGGAACTCGACAAAGGTATGTTTCGGCAACTCGGCGTCCGTTGGTTTCCGAGCGTCTGCCTGAAAGGTGCGAAACTCCTGTAGCGACGTCGCCTGTTTAAATGTCAGGCCTTCGAAGGGCCCTGGTTTGGGGCGAGTTACTGTCCCCTCGGCCCCGCCCCTGCTCGCTATTGCCGAATACGGGGGTGGGGGGGTGGGGTGGGGGGGGCTCTCTTCCTCACCCCGATCCCGTAGATCCGCTCCTGAAATTGCGGGCTGCCGCTCCCAACGCCACCCTGCGATTGGCTGCCGGCTGCCTGGCAGGAAGAAAGAGCTGCTGTGTCGAGGCCGAAAACTCGGGCACGATCTGGAGCGGGGGACGACGACAAAATACCTCGGTGCGAGATTGCGCGTTCGGCCGCTCAACAGGAGACGCCACAGGGATCTGTTTTTGCTTGGCGCGCTCGTGCCAGATCGGCTTTCGGCCGTGATTGCGCGCGCGTCGCCGCGATCAAGTCCCTCCACTCTTAATGAGACTCGGTGTGCCGTCTGGAGACTCAAATCTTTCCGCGGAGGACACATAGCTGCGGCGCTTTGCAGTGATCGCAAAAAAAAAAAAAAAACCTCTTCCGTGGCAGCAACTGGGATGGAGGTACCGTAAATATTCGCGAGCGGCGGAAGCGGCGGCGTGGGCTTTTTTTTTTTTTGGTCTTATTTTTTTTTTTTTAATCCATCCCGGAAGCCTGTCTTTAGTCGGACTCGAGCGTCTTCGACGGCTCCGCATCAGGTGAGTTGAAATCCGCAGTTTTTCTCGAGCCGCTAGCTCGGTGACCTTAGCTCACCAGCAGCCCTTTGAAACGCTGCGTTATTTTGGGGCCGCGCTTCTATTTTCCACTTCCACGGTCGCCTTCTCGAGGCGGGGACTCGAAAGAAAAAGAAAGGTGCCTGCCTATCCGTTTTTGCGAAGCCAACCTCCGCGGAGCAGTCAGTAGACCAGGGCGAAGGGACGAAAGCGCGCACGGGCTTAGCCGGCTGTCCCGCTCCGAATGCGTTCGTTCGTTCGTTCATTCGTCTGCCCTGCACGTCATTTCGAAGCGTTTCCCCAAAACGTGCGCATTGCGTGTCCCGTTGTTTATTTTTAGTTGTTCTTTTGCGGGGATCACCGGCTGACGTAAGACGTAGCTAACAAGTGGCACGGCGATATTTTCTATACTTTATTGCCGGTCCTCTTAAACGGAGACATTCCTAGCATACGTCATGTCGTAGTTGTGCGCGATGTAACGTTGCGGCGGAATTCTGCCCCAAAGTCTCCCGCGAACTTCGTTTCGCAGTCCTCTCAAATCCACAAAGAGTCATGAAAAACACAGGAAACAAAAGGGCTCCGTTTATTTTTATCGCCACACACAAACCATCTCAAATCCCGTCTCCCCATTGGAATGACCGCAAGTGCTGTTATTCCGTTCCGGCCGTGCGATTTAGCCGCCAGGGGGCGGGGTTCTCTTTACATTATCGGGCTCTCGTAAAGGCGGCCGTTAATCGTCCCGACCTGACATATTTTAAAGTCCTTGGCAAAAGTAGTCGGGGTATCTGCATCAGAAAGAAATGTTTGCCATTTTCGTCCGGGTATAATTCAGTCTTGCTTATCCAAAGCCCTCGATGCGCCCGTGTCGGCGAGCCGCCGAGGCAGAATAGTAGACGCGACAGAGGACGAGTTTCCACGGACCTCGGTATCGGTCGACGGGACGGTTCTCACCGACGTTACGCAACTAATGGTGAAGTTTAACAGTCAAATGACTCCGTAAACAACGTGAAATTCCTGTGAATATCGCGTTTGCCCGCATGCACGCAGACGCTGGCTGCAAATATGCATCGTTTGAAGGGCTCTATCGCTGCAATGTCATTTCTACTTTGGCTAGCATTTTGCATCAGGCGTCAGCGTGAAGCTAGCAGACTTTCTCTAGACACTTATGTGCTTCTTTTTGGTTTGTTTTGGTGGTTTCTTCAATCGAAACGAAATAAGAGGAAAACACCTTTCGTCGTTCCCATTTATCAAGTCAAACGATTGGGCGATTGGGCTGAAGCAAGAAAGCTTCGTCGCAACGTTTCGCTCGCGACTTTTCAGTTGGTCGTCACGGAAAACGGATCGCGTATATACCAATTGTCGTGTCTACGGGTCAGCGCCTTCTCTATCGATTTGCTTTCGGATTACAGGGCGCACTTTTTATTTTTGACTTGGATAATAATTGGGATAAGGGAGGTTTTTGAGAAGAATATTTCGCCCTTCCCGTTTGTCCGCACCTGAAGAGAATCTCATGATGGTGTTTGAAATGTTTTTGCGCCCCCTTTTTCGACGACGCAAGAACCGTGTGACTTTTAAGGTCCTATTTTATGCCAAAACATTAAAAAGTCTTTAAACGCCCTCTCAACGTTAATGATGAAAGTTGCTTTGCGGATAAATACAACTCGGCCGATTTGGCCTTTAGCCTATCGGCGTCTTATTAGCATGCGTTTTTTTTTTCGTTCCACTTTTTTTTGTAGCATTTATTTTCCGCTTGATTTTGGACTGACAAAATAGAGCGAGCTTTTCTCTTTGTACTCGTAGTAGCCATGCTTTCAGCATCCTCTGTGAGAAACGTTATTAAAGTAGCTAAATTCTAGGCACATCACAGATAATGGGTTTTGTGCGGAGTGGCAGTTTGCCTGTCAACTATTGACCCGGTTCTCCAGCAACGAGTTCCTTTACCGCTTCAGTTGAATCATACATTTTTCAGGAAACAGTTCTGGTCATCGGGTTTTGAGATCCAACTTTATATTGAAATGATTAAGTCATCTTATTCATCCTAATGAAGCATGTTACATCCACTTAAGGAGAAAACAATATCTACATATATTTAAGGAAAATATATTTCACTTTTTTTTTTATTTCCATTGATGAAAATTGTCCCGTTTTTAGGAATAGTATTTCAACCACTTAATAATCAATTCTTTCTTGTGTAATATTACTTTCCAATTGCAGAGGCAAACAAAGTCGGGCAATAGCTCAAAAATAAAATAGTGCAAAGTTTTTAGCCTGCTGTAGCGTTAGCCGTCGGGCGGCCAAATACTTTTGAACGAAAGCATATACTAGCTGCGGCGGCTGAAAAGAGGGAACCTAATCTTTGAGTGCTTTTGCGTTTGGGGCGGAGCCATTGAAAGAAAATCACCCGCGGGCTACGTCATCTCCGCGGCTACAAATCCAAGTTTCGTTTAGCTCCTTCGCTCGCCTGGAGGCGGCGGGATGCGAGCGGCCGTCCCGACGCCGTGCGCCCCGGCGCCGTATTCTTTCCGTTTGTCTTCGTGAAAGAGTGTGTCGCAACTCGGCTGCGGATGCCCGGCGCCGTCAAACGCTGGTGCGGCGCGGCTCGCCCTCGTACCGCTCGCTTAGCGCTAATTATCCTGGCTCGTTTTGCGCTTCTTGGATCGCTCGCGCAAAGCGGGCGGCGCCTCGTCCTTCCGTCCCACTGAGCGTGGAGACCCGAAGTCATTCGCCAGAGTTAACCGCGTGTCCCTCGCCGGAATCATCGCACCTGCCAGATTTCTGCCACCGCGCCATTGCCACGAGAGAGCCGTCAAAGTTGAGGGATCCCGCGCGACGTTGTCTGTTACGACGGCCGGGCCGAGGCGGGACGCGCCGCCGTCTCTCGCTTAAATCGAACAAACGCGTCGTTCGATCGGCGCGTTCACCTCGGCGGCAAACGGAGTTTGGTGCGCCCGTCTGTCCGCGGCGCCGGCGATCCGATACGTCAGCGCGGCGAGACCGCCGAGTAGGAAGGATCTCATCGAAACTTTTCAGCAGACGAACTGCGCTCGCCGGCGGCGGAAAGGCTTTCCCGGGCCGTCTGCCGCCGAAGGGCCGTACCCCGGCGTTTGAAGGCGGAATGAAACGAAGTGGCTCAGATGGCGAGCCGCTCTTAGATCAGAGGCGAATGAGCCCATTTTGAATTTGGACAGAAGGCTAATGAAGGCCCGGGCCGTCCCAGAGTCTTGCGGCCGGTTTCGAAAACGCTTCGCGGCCGTTGGAGCGACAAGCTCTGCTGGGCCGCCGCACTTTGTCAAGGCGAACTACGAACTCCCGTCGCTGGCGCGGAAATCCGGGCGAAGCCTCCGCCCTCCGCAGCAAATCGAATCGGGGCCGTGACGTTACGAACCGGGAGCAAAGGGATCGCTAACGAACGTCCCGGGCGCAAGGAAGTCCTTTGAATTAGAAGCGAAAGCGAGTTCAGTCGCCTCTCGAGCGGTTTCTCTGCCGAAGCGCGAACTCGGCAATCGGTTGCAAACGGAAGCCAAACGGCGAGCGGCGGACGGATCGACGCGGATCCGATTCAGCGCGGCGACTACACTTTAAAACTCGTGACTCCAATCGACCGTTTGCCGCTTACCTTTAGAAGAGATTGCACACGTTTTGTGAAATGTACTTATCCGTTTAATTTTTTCCTCCAAAAAGGGTTCATCGCCCGCTTTGGCTACTGATAACGGCTACTGGGGAAAAGACGAAAAGAAAACGGCGTCTATCGCCAAAGTTTACTTTGCCGCCTATCTTAGAGAAACTGAAATAAGAGTAGAAAAGCACGGCCCTTTCTTCACGAGTGGCCTCGGAAAGCAACAAAGTGACTGGATTCCAGTCGGCGAAGGCACTCTGAAAAGATTGCCAGTCACAAGGTTAACGCGCTGCGAGACAAACATCCGCCCACGTATTCGCACGTACAGGCAGGTTTGAGTCTCTAATTACTTGGCATACGATACACATTTTTGTTTCGCTCGGGGAAGCTCACATCCCACTGTGAACCAACCGCTGAAACCGTTATGCATATTTCTCCTTAGTACATTTGCTAAATGGACTTTCGCTTTTCTACTCAAAGCGCTTCACACTAACTAGTCGTTTACCTCCTGATGTGGCGGCAACTCAGGCTTCGGCGTCTTGCTCAAGGACACTTCCGCGTGGTCCCTGGCCGGGGGATCCCACCCACGGTGGCGAGCCATGCCGCCCCCATATTTATTTGGATATACCGTATGTGATATACCTACATGTATATATTTACATATTTACGTGTATATATACATATATATATTTACATATTTACGTGTATATATATATATATATCTCATCCGGTGTTTACGGAAGCGCTCGGGTCCTAAAAGTCAAAGAAATGCTTGAAAGGATTACTAAGAGCCGTCGCGTGCTCAGCACCCAATCCAGGCCACAACACTTAGTACGTGGCGTAAAGTAGGGCACCAGACTAAAAACAGAAACGTAGCGGCGGTCTTCCACACGAAGGCCGACTCTTCCGACCCAGGTCCGACGTTTCAAAAGAAAAAGGTTGATCCTTTTCTGTCCGGGCGATATGGCCGTCATCCAGACAAGCCGCAACAAACGAACACCAATCGTTCTATGAAGCGTTACGTGAACGGCGCCGCCCTTATCCGAGGAGCGGGGCGCATCCTCCGTCAGACGGCCGGATGCAAGCATTAACAAAGTGATTTTCCCGACAGCCCGAGATGCGCAGGCAAAGAAAAGAAAAGAAGCGCGCCTTATTTCTCAAGGGAGGCGGATTCAATCTACGCCTTGTGGTTTTTTTTTTTTGTAATCGTATACAATTAGAAACCTGAACGATCATGTGATCCGCAATAAAGGAGGGTAGAGCGAGGGGGCTGCGCGCTAACGGTGTCACGCCCTGAAGGAATTTGGCAGGGAGAGAGCCGGCACCTTTGCGGCGGGGCTCCATTTCCATATTTTCGGTTCTTCGGATTCACGGCTGGCGAAGCGGCCCGCGATCGCCGCGCTCGATCGTTCCGGAAGACGACGCATGACGACGACCGGGAGAGGTCGGCTAAGTTGGGTGAAACCGGATGGTAAGCTGGCTGCGGCAGAAATCCTTTCGGAGACGTGCCGAAAGGGGGAGGGCAAAAAAAAAGTGAGCTAAAGTGACCGTGATTTCAACTGAATCTTACCTCCGAAGACTGTCGCTTTGCATCAAATAGCGCCGGAGCCTTCTGCGCCGCAAGTCTCTTCCGTTCCCTTCCGTGCGCTCAACTTCCGTGATTGCGTTTGAGGCCCCGAGTGCTGTCCAAACGCGGCGCGGCGCGGCCTTGACCTCGCGTCGGGCCGCGCCGGCGACCGAGTCTTCTCCTGCGATTAGTTTGCGACGTTGACGGCGAAGAAAACGACGCAAGCAGACTTCCTTTCGGTCGACCGTTTATTGTACGGGCCAGGAAAGGACCGAGACATATTTGCTTCTTCTTGAGTTTTGCGGCGCGCGTCGGGAGAAAGGTCAAGCTGTTGCTTGATGTTTTGTTCCAACGGCCAAAATTGATGGCGGCGGTTCCAAATGCAGGTTGGGGGCAGCTTCGCCCCCGCTAAATGGTATCAATGGTGTCCTTGATCAAGCTCTGATTTGATAGTCTACCCTTTGGCGTTTTGGACAAATTTGTTTTAGGACGCTCCGTAAATGTTGGTTTACCTTCACGGAAAACCTCCGTCAAACCAGGGGTTAGGGTTATGTATGGCGATTATGTCTGGGGAAATAAGGACCGGGCCGGGATTAGCGTCGAATTTTGTTGTCGGCCGACCGCCTCTTTAGTTTGAACGAAGACCCTGGCCCGATCAGGAACGGACGAGCGCAACCGAGGCACGCGGGCCGCCTCCAACTCTTATTGCGAAAAACATCTGGTGTGACCGGCTCGGTCGTTTGAGTAACGTCTCGGAACAAAAATGTTCATTGTCCGGAAGTAAAAGTAAATATTCATCAGTCCGCTTTCTTCCGGCATGAAAGAAATCTCAGAATCTTTTCTGTGGGAAGGCCGGCATCCGTTGCGTCGAAACAATTCATTTCCTGTCAAAAAAGACTCCATTCGTTTGTTCGATGATAAGTTGTCATTTTATCAACTACGTCATCGTTGGAAGAAAGGAAAGCTTCGAATACATTGGCGGGAGGATGAAAACGCTCGACGTCCGGAGAGGCCGATTAGTTTTAGACGCACGCGGCGGCTTTTCGCCGCTCAGTCCTTGGCAAAGAATCAACGAGGCAAGGAGCCCCGTTTGATGACTCCTTTTACAACAGCGGTCCGACGGCCACTTTTTCGACGCGACCCGAATTTTTGGACTCGGAACACGGCGTCGGCGCCTTTAAACAGCGGTCGGCGTGACGCGGAGGCGGGCTTCTCGCCCGTCGGCCGACCCTTTGAAAAGGGTTTGAAATTCGTCAAAGCGGGTAGTTGACGGCGGGGTGGAAGGACACCGGATCGAAGGGCTATTAGCGGCGGTCCGCCTCCTTGGCGCGGGAGGCCGCTCCTGATTTGGGATTTTGTTTTCACCTCCAAACGCCTTTCTGCACTTCCCCGGCGACATCCGTAATGTTAGAGCCGCCTTTGTACGTCCCAGCCTACCGTGACAGAATACTGATGAGTATACCGGCCTAATGAAACCGGGACAGCCCCCCCTGCGCAATCGATAGATTTTCCTCCGCTGTCTGTCATTCAGTCCGCACGCAGAGCCGGGATCGTTTTGACCCGCGCCCGCCCTCGGTTACGGTGTCCAACGTAGCGTTGCTCGTGAAGAACACGTTTATTTGGCAGTTCTTCAAATGTATAATCGTTGAAATCATTGCCGTCTCGAGAAAAAGGCTCTAAATCTTCCCCCCTCTGTAAACGGACTCCCGAACGTTTGCGCTCGTGCCATTGCTTTCAAAAGCCGGCGCCGGATTAAATTGCGGTCGATCCGCATCCGAAGGAATCTACCGCCGCTGGTTTTTTGGGGCGTAAAACAGGGTGTCACCTCGAGCTCTGAGATCCGCCGCTAAAAGTTTCACTTTAACCGCGACGGTACAAAGGGACGGAAGAAAAAAATGCAAAAAGACCAGATTAGTTTTTTTCCGAGCTATGAAATTAGAGGCTGTTCCCATACTTTTGACGGCAACCGACGGGAATGAGCCCTCGCGCGCCGAACCCTTTCCGGGGTTATCTCGGGGCAGAGGGATTTCGGAGATACCGCCAAAGTGTTTCATTCCAGTTTAGCAGGCGCGGCGAATGAAGCGAGCCGGGATAGGGCCACGCTCCAAAACCCCGGAGGGAAGTCAGGTGCCCGCCGTTTGGCCGGGGCCGTCCAATGCGTTGAAACGCGAGCACGCCGCGCCCGCTACCCTAAGCCGCTTTGTCTCGCCCCCGCCTCTTTCAGTGCCATGAATCATCGCGGGCGACGGGCGCTCCCCACATAGAGGTCGGCCGCCTCCCTCTCCAGGATGTCGGGAATGTGCCGCGGACGCAGGAAGTTCCTGGCGGCCGCCCTGGCCCTGCTCTTCGTCCCGGCGCTCACTTGGCTGTACCTGGCGGTGGCCACCTTTCAAGGTAATCCGTCCCCCGACAGCGGCAAAGAAAGGGGAACCCAGGGGAAACCTTCCGGGCGACGCTTCAATTATTTTGCCGAGCGTCACCGACGGGGACCGAAGCCTCGCCCTGACTTTGACCCTCGCGGACGCGGATGCTTGACCTAGCTAGACGCCGTCAGCAAAAGTTCTTTTCTCGGTATTGTCACGTGGGTCCGGGCAGTAAATGTGCCGCCTTTGCCTTTTTCAAGACGGAAGATTTGAAAAGGAGCGAAATGGCCGTCCGATACGGAAGCGCTCATTGCGGGCCAGCCCGACGCCCGGACCCTTTTTGGCCGACATCCGGATGGCTGAAAAGTGCCACTGCAAAATTCCCCCAAATTTCCTGTAGCCCGAGTCCCCCTTGCCCCACCCCCAGTCCGCGGGAGGCGCGTTAATGAAGCGGCCAAGCCTGTCCAAAGTTGATTAGCCGGCGTCGGGCCGAGGCAAGTTCTCCCGGCCGTTTAATGACTGCGCCTCGCGGGGTTGAAATATTGCAACGGCGCCATTATTAATTCCGATGAAAGTGACGGCTTTCACTCGGTGGAGAATATGCCGGGATAACGGCCAGGCCCGCAAAGTCTATTGGATTTATCCAAAGCGTCCGGCTGCCGCCGGCAGCGGTCCCGCGCGCTCTTCTGGTGCCCGCCGTTATTTTCTGCCTTGGTCTCCGCTGTCCATTTGTCCGGCGGAGTTCAAGGGACGGCGTCTCCCGGGGGCTTCCCGTCCGCATCGGCTCGCGCGGGCTAAAAAGAAGAAAGTTGCACGGACGGAGGAGAGAAGAACGCGCCCCCCCCGAGACCCCTTTCACGTTTCTTCTCGGGCCGGGCGCGAAGTACGGGGGGACTTTGAAAGAGGAAACCCCCGGACGTTCCGCCTTTCCTCTTCGGCTCGTCCTCGTTAGGCTCGCGTATAAGCGGAGGCCGGCCGAGCCGGCTGCGTCCCCCGCGCCTCCAAGAGTCTGTGAAATAGTCGGGAAAAGGAAAGGCTCTTTCCTTTTGCCTTCCTTTAAGTCCCAACGCTCCTTTTCCATTCCGGGGGTCTTTGCGGCAAAGGTCTTCTTGTTCTCAACATATTCTGTCTTCTTGCCGCTGCCAAGGAATACACGGGAAGCGCACGTAAAGCCACAAATGGACGAAAGAGCCGACCTTGGCCATTTTCTTTCCCTAATGGGCCATCAAAGCGTCTTAGCCTGAGCTGAATTGCAACGAGAAGTCCGTTTCCAAACAAAGCAGAGTTGCGTATTGATGAACCGGAGAAATAGACGGCACAAACGATGCCGACGCCCGTCCAAACTTAGGACGGCTTCCTTGGCTGGGAGGAAGATCCCAAAGGCGCTCGTTTCCGCGCACGTACGTTACCTTTTAGCTTTTGGACTCGTCCGCATCTGCTTGGTCTAAATTTGGGAGCGCAATCCACATATGACGACGCCGATTTGGAATGAAGTTTAATTAGCGCTAGTTAATAGAATCCGCCCTCAGAGACGTTTGCCATTTGAGAGCGCAAAGCCGGAGGCCGGTCGGAGCTAATGAAAGGCCCGCCGCCGTTACCTTATCGATCCGCTTATTCCCCCCGATTAATGGCGAGACAAACGATGTGCCGCCAGGCTTTTGCGATCGCCGAAATGGATGTGGAACCCGGAAACGTCGCCGCCGCAAAGTCCTTTGTCTAAAATGGCTCTCGGCGCCAAGGGAAACCGGCGCCGACCTATCTGGCTTCGTCGGTCGGGATGCGCCGTTCGCGGCGGTCGCCGCTAATTCAAGCGTGGAACGCGTCGCTTCCTTTTTCAAAGGCCAAAGAATATCCGGGTCATTTTTCTTTGCGTTTGATGTTTCCGCGCGCCGGCAAGCGGAGCAAATAGCTCCGTCGCTAGCCTCCCCCCATCGGCGTGACGGCGACGGACCTTTTCCTTTCAATCCCGTTTCCTTTTCCGCAGGCCAGCGCGTGCGAGGTGCGCATATTGGATCGATCCGACGCTGGCTATACGCCGACTGGATCGCGAGCCCCAATCAAATGACCGTGACCTAACGACATTAGCTCTCGGGGGGATCCTTTTTGGAAACGTCTCGCGAGTACCACGGTCGTTTTTTCGGGCCTCCGGAGAAACGTCCTACGTGCGGCGACGTCGTCGTTGTTTTCTTTGATTTTTTTTTTTTTTTTTGTCTTCGTTCGACAAATTGTCATCTAACGTAAGATTAGGCCTAGCAAATGCGTTTTCTCCACGAGGCGGCCGCCAAATTAGGTTTGGCTTCTCCGGAAGAAGGCTTAGCCGCCTTCCGTTCCAGGCCGCCTTTATATCTCGCAGCCCCGGGAGACAATAAATCACTGGGGAGGAAACAACAAATTTCCATTATCAACAACAAACGAGCGAGCGGCCAGGAATTTTCTTTGCGCCGATTCGTTGGAAGTGGCTACGTGGAGGAAAATGTCAAATGGCCTTTATTAGCATACTCCCACGCGGCGTGTTGGGACCGGCGTTATTTATCCGGCGGGGGCCCGGGCCCTCCCCGCGAAAGCGGACGGTCGCCGCCCCGAAATGACGGATGGCAATCGAAGCTCAGTCCGCATCGTTATCATGGTAGTCGTTTGACGCGGCGCTAAATCTGTGCCGCCGCGGTGGTCGGCGCGGGCGCGGCGGGCGCAGTGATTATTCCGCAACGAATCCATCGATCGTTTTTTGCCATCGGCCGTCCGCGGTCCTAAAACGCCCCTCGGAATTTCAGCCCCTCGACCGTACGCGTATTCTTTTATTTGGTCTTCTGTGGAAGTCCGTCGCTTATGGCCGTCAACTCAAAACAGCCGCTTTTCTTTTGGAAAACAATTGTCAATCTATGAGTCTATTTTCTGCCGACCCAGTCATCGAATGATTAAAAAAAAAAGGGGGGGTTCTTTTCTGCTCTCAATTTCAGAAACTGTTTTCATGACAGTTTTTTTTTCTGTGAGAGATGAATGAACTCAGTCGCTGCCTGTCCGGTTTAAAGGGGCCTTTGACGCCTGCGGCCGTCCGCGGCGGCGAACGAGTCGGGACGTTACACCGATTTCAAAAAACACTTTGCTCTTCAATCGGCAGTGAAGCCCCTCCCCCCGTCGCCCTCGGAGACCCAGTCGTCCGCGCCCGATCGGCAGGCGTTGGAGTCGCGGGTGCGGGCGGCGGAGGAGGAGAACCGGGCGCTGCGCCGCGAGCTCAGCCGACCGCCCAGGAGCCCCTCGTCGCGCCTTCCCTTCGCCGGTCGCCGCGGCAACCAAAGCAGAGCCCATTCGGAGGAGGGCACCGGCGATAACGAGGGCCAGAAAGCCGCCGGCAACGGCTCGGACTGCGTCCGCCGGCCCGTGGTGGATAAGTGTGAGGTGAGAAACGGAAAGCGAGGACAAAAAGTCTTGCCCCCCCCCCCCCGCATCCCGAGACGGCCGCGCGTTATTAACCCACGTATCGCCGCTTTGACTCGGCGCTGCCTTTTTCAACAAATTCCTCGGGTTTTCCTGGTTTGCACAGACCATCCACGTCGCCATGGTGTGCGCGGGCTACAACGCCAGCCGAGACGTGGTCACCCTGGTTAAATCCGTCCTTTTCCACAGGTAAGCTTCTCTATCCGGGTTTCCTTTTTTGAACAGAAAGTAAGACGTTATGGAGCGAGCCTGAGCAAGCGAGAGCGTGCGCGGGGGGGCGCCGTTGGTTCAGCTTTGTCACAGAACGCGCCGTCCGTTCATCATGCCGAAAAGAAATAGGACCGTTCCTTGCGTGGCGCCCCAAAGCCTTCCAAGGCTCTGATACCTGCGAGAAGGGCCCCTGAGGCGACTACCCTATTTGCATATATGCTTTGTGTCCACCGTCGCCTCGGCGAAGGAAGCTAACGCCACCTCCGGCGGGGATTCAATGGGGCCGTCTGTCGGGAGGACGCGCGCTTTTGGCACCGGGCCGCTTCCCGCTCTCTGCCGTCCGACGCCTAAGTGCCTTCCGGCCCCTTTGCTGAAATAACGGATGGCGGCGCATCTCCTTGGTCTTTGCTTCATTGAATTTCTCCTGGCAATTAACGGATCCGGACGGAGTGCGTTACGGGCCGGCGCCCGGGGCTTGTGCCAGAGCGGCCGCTCAGGTGTGGCTAAAACAGCGAGGGCTTGACGAAGCGGCCTTGGGGAGGGGGGGGGGCACTTTTGGAGTAATTGGGTCGAGCGCTTTTCATCACGGGAGCAAATGTCCTCAGCGTTTCCTTCCATTAGGCTTTTGATGAATTCCCTCCCATAGAGCGGCTAGGACCGGGCTTAACGGGAGGGGGATCAGCACGAGTGGGATTTCTTTGAAAGAGCTTCTCCGGAACTTTCTTCCGACCCGTAAGCACGTTTGACCCTGGGGGGGAGGGGGGGCGCCCTGGCAAAGGCGCTCTGCGTGCGTCGAGTTAACCAGGCAAGATTGTTATTGATGGGCGCGATATGATTTAGACCTTCTAAAGGGTAAGCTGACTTGAAGCTAATGGGAGGTGACTTTGGCAGGACAAACAGAACCGTTGTGCTCTCAAAGCAGATGACGAGTTTGGATTTGGACAGGAATGACCTTTTTTTTTTAAAGGCGCGGAGCGGGCTGCGTCGGCGCGGCTAATATCGGAAGAGCCCCGGGCAGGCGACGTCGAATCAAAGGAGGGCTGGAAATGTTGACTCGCTGTTGTTGTGCCACTGAGTGACAAGCATTAGAGCGGACGGCGCCCCGCCGGAGGGCCCGCGTAGGCCTCCGGCCGCATAGCGAGCGCCACACGCCGCGACGAGACCAGACCGAAGTGCGGTAAAGCGTCGTTTCCCGCGTCGCCTTCCTGCCGTCGAGCCGGAATTGGACATTTGACTTTCTCGTCGAGCCCCGTCCCGGTCCGGTCCACGAGCATCCGGTGATCCGCCATCTCAATTTGCCGTTAAGGCGAAACTCGGTCCGCCCGCAGACCCGTTTGCCCGAGCGGATGGCTATTTTTCACCTATTTTTTTCTCTTCAAACGCCTGAGATGCGCGGTCATTTGCGCATGAAAACGGCCGAATAAACATTTCCCAATAGAAAGCAATTTTTCCCTGATCATTTGCTGCCATGTATTCTTCAAAGTAGGACGCGCGCGCGCCTGACAATGCACCTCATTTGATCATGGCCGCGCGTTTGAAGTTAGGGAAGGCTTTGAAGTTTGTCCGAAAGCGCATAAAATGTATTGAACGGCGGCCGCGTGTCCGCAGGCGGAACCCGCTTCATTTCCATTTCGTCACCGACTCCATAGCTCGGCAAATCCTGTCGTCTCTGTTCCACACCTGGATGGTTCCCGCCGTCCGGGTGGACTTCTATGACGCCGACGAGCTGAAGGTGAGAAACTGCGAGAAACGGCCGCTCGGCTTCCCGCCGCCTCGTCGCGCCGACGGATCGTTTGCTTTGTTTCCCGGCCGCGCCCGTCATACAGTCGGAGGTGTCGTGGATCCCCAACAAGCATTACTCGGGAATTTACGGCCTGATGAAGCTGGTGCTCACCAAGACGCTCCCGCCGGACCTCCAAAAAGTCATCGTCCTGGACACGGACATCACCTTCGCCACGGACATCGCCGAGCTCTGGGCCGTTTTCCACAAGTTCAGAGGTGGGTAAAATCGCCGTCGTTTCGGGGCCGCGCTTCCACCTCGACCCGAAAGGAATTATCCGCTATCGCCCGTTTCGGTCCCGGATCGGGCGCGGGACGCGTCGAAACGGCTTTGGAATAGCGCAAATGTAAAGTCGTCGGGTCGGCGCTGGGACCGGACGCCCCCTCTATGCTTAAATGACCTGCGTGGCGCTCCGCCGTTGGTGTTCGGATGTTCTCCTTCGAAGGAGTGCCGCCCCTTGGTAGAGCGTATGCCAAGGGGTGCGCGGAGTTGTTCTGGCCTGGAAAATTTGCCGAGCCGGCCTCCCATTAGCAATGCCGTTAGTAAGGGCCCGACTAAGGCGCGAGCTCAAACCGGAGTCGGCGACCTTTCGATACCGCTTCCCTAACGTTGCGCGGTCCTTCTTGGAAAATGACAACTTCTTCCCCCATATCGCTACGGCTGCAACTATTTTCCTTTCTAGCGTTAGAACCTGCTGGGTTCTTTCCCAAATCATCATCTAAAGCGTACGGTGCGCATTTGATGAATGAAAGCGTTGAGTGCCTTTCACCTGACGGCTTTGTTTAAATCCAGACGCCGGCGTGAGCCCTTTCTTTCCGTTGATTGATTGATTGATTGATTTTTTTTTTGATGCTGTCCTCGCTTCCTTTTCTGCAGTCTTTGTTTTTTTTTTCTTTTCTTGAAATTTGACAGCAAGCCCCACTGTTTCCCCCAACGAAAAGTATTTCATTGTCGTAATTGAAGGAGGCGGCAGCGCCAATTTGTTTTTTTTTGTTTCCCTTTTCAGTCCCGTTTTCCTCTCGACTTTGCAGCTCTCCGACGGTCGCCTCGGAAGAACAGCGGGACGCCGCGCAATTTAAAAGGCTCAGTAATTAACAGTTTGGTACTAAGAAGGAATTAATGGCTAAATAAATGTGCGCCATGCCTACCTGTTCCAGCACTAAACATGATTGACGACAAGCTAGTTAAGTTTAAGCGTCCACATTAAAAGGCGCCCGCGGTTGCTTTTTTGCCTTTACGTTCTGTTTGTTTATATTCACTATAGTTAAACACAGTTTGCAAAGGATGTTATAAATGTGTCTTTTATGAATGAGGAATGTCCAAACACTTTGTGGCGTTGACATCATCATTTCGGGCTTTCTAGCTTTTTTTTTTTTTTTTTGCCTCCTTGGAAGTTGGCAGTAAAATGTGAGCATACTATTCATAAAACGTATCCTGTGGAGATCTCGTGGCGACGTTCCGTCTTTTCATGGCATCATTGCCCAAGTGGTTTTTGTCACGGAGGTGGCTGTAAAGGCCCCCCCCCCCCCCCAAGCCACCTTAATAAGGGGATTAAGGAGCCCCTGAAGTCTTGGCCGCCGATCTCTTCGGACAGTTTTGCCTACAGTAGGACATGTGACCCCCAAAAGTGCTCTGTTTCTTGGATGTAATGCTTTACTGCCATCAGCAAACTAAGAGGATGTCAGTTGAGGAGCTTCATGGCGGACCGGCGGCTCTCAAATGGGGGTATGTATTTTTCAGACATAAAGCGGTTGCACAATCCGTCTTCTCAAGTTGCCGAATAAAATCCGTCCGACATACGGAGCCTCTCAAAATCAGACGCGTACGGCACAGCGCCGGCTTGAAGCCAATGAAGCCGTTTCACGTTTTGGGTTCTGGTCTAAAGCGGCGCATCTCAGGGTTTCTGCAGGTGTCTGCAAATCTAAAGGAATGTTTGAGGGGGTTTTGTTTTGTACATGATTATTTTCAAATGGAGAGCAACATCATCCAAACATGTTTTGCTGCCATCTTGTGGCAAAGTAACCAGTTAGGGAGCAAAAGGTTGGGGGGGATCTCAATGACCTTTAGTGGCTTGCGGTCAAGACTTTTGTCAGCGCAGCCATAACCAAGCGCCGAAATCTGAAAAAGTTTGTGAAAGACCGCCGAGAATTAGATTGGGGGCCGGGGACGCCAGAGTGCTTTTGGGTTTGGATTTGATCAATATGATGGTTCGAAAGTTGTATTAATGCAAAAAGCAGTCACTGGATGCTTGAAAGGTCAGCGTCAATACAATCCGAGCCGCAAAGAACGATGAGGAGATGAGCGTGTCCCCCCCCCAGCTAAACAGGGCAGCGTACTTAGTCTGTTGCGTTGAAACGTGCCCGTCACTAGAGGGAGTGAGAGACTTCACCGGATGGGCTCATCCTCAACCCTGACCCTAACCCTTTACCGTAGGTAGGAATAGACGTCCCTTAACTTGGTTAGTTGGTCGGGAATGAGTCAAATGGCTCACGTGGATATTTGTTCTGCTTTCAGGCCAACAAGTTCTGGGCCTGGTGGAGAACCAGAGTGACTGGTACCTCGGGAACCTTTGGAAGAACCACCGGCCCTGGCCTGCCCTGGGGCGAGGCTTTAACACCGGTATGTACCGAGGTGCCTTGTCACGCCACGTGCCACACGCAACAACAACTAAAAACACGCGGTCACGGCGATGGTTCTACCGATCCCTGCGCCGCCATCACTTACCCATACGCGACACTTGCTTTGGCGCGTTTCCGTTCCCCGTTTTCATCCGGGAAAAGGCGCGTTTCCGTTCCCCGCTTTCATCCGGTTCCATTTTTTTCTGTCTGACAAAATGCAATTGATGCGAAAAAAAAAAAATGAAAAAGAGCAGAATTGCGTCAGGGCTATTTGTAGCAAAAGGTTGCACGGCCGGCGCCGGCAAAAGACAAGTCCGAGAAGAGTCTCGCGAAGGCTCCGTGTCCAAAACCTTTCCTTCTTTTCCCCTGCGGATCCTCCTCGCGCAAGGCTTGTCAAACTTTTTTTCCCCGGACGACCTCAGAAATCATTCAAATAAGAACGAATTGCAGCCGCCGCGTCCGTCCGCGCCTTTCTAACCAAGGCGTCGCCCGCGCGCTTTGCAGGGGTGATCCTGCTGCTCCTCGATCGACTTCGGAAGCTGCGATGGGAGCAGATGTGGAGGCTGACCGCCGAGCGGGAGTTAATGAGCATGCTGTCCACTTCGTTGGCGGACCAGGTAAAATTTCAAGGCCGACCTCCCGACTTGAGGCTTCTGACCGCGCTCCCGTCCGTCCGAATTTCAATGGGTCCACGTGGCGCTCATGCGCTTGCTTTTTACGCAGCTCCCTCGCAGACGCCTTCCCTTCCGTTCCGTTTCCCGTGCATGTGGGGGAAACGAGCACTCAAACGCTTTGGCCTCGTGACGCTCGGCCGCGAAAAGCCGCACTCTGCCAGACGCGTTTACATTTGATTTAACAAGCGCTCGGTCCGGACCTTTTCCGCGGCGACCGCGCCGACATCCGGCCGACGGCAGCGACATCCCCCCCGCCGGCCGGGCTTCCCTCTCTGGATCGATGGCGCGCTTGGCCATTGGGCGCAAAAGGGCGCGTGACGCGCCGCCGGCGGCGAGAGGCCAAGAAATGTGCTCGTGCTGCTAACAACGGAGCGGGGGAACCTCGCCGCCATTTTTAAAGAGAGGCCCGAATGTCGCCGGCTATAAATCCTTTATTAACCCCGATTGTAACACGGGCACAAGTTGGCGGCCCCGAGGTCGCAGCCGCCGAGTAAGGACGCCCGCAAGTAAGGCCGGTACCGCTCGGCGCGTGTTCGGAACCGCCGCCGCTTCAGTCTTGGCGATTAGGCTTTGGGTTAGGGTTTGATGCGCGCTGTTTGTGTACGATGCTGTAATTTCCCAGGCCGCGAGCGTTCGATGAACGCGACACCAGTCCAACGTCAACAAGGTCGTTTTCTCTTTTTCCTCGTCCGTGACATAAATTGAAAAAGTTGCTCATAATACACGTTCTAGCGCATTTGCGATTGTCTGTAATGAAAGGTGAGTTTATTTCCTTGTAATGTTCAATTTGGGTGTTAGTTGTGTGTTATAGAGCAGGTGGTTGCTTGCGTGTGACGTCCTGTACATTGAAGTTGTTGTACTAGGCTAGCATGCTAATTATGCTAATGGAGCGTAGCATTTATTGGTGTTTGGCCAGCGCCGGATGCCGCCTGTTTAGAAGTTTAGAATGTTATGCTACTGACCGAGTAGTGGATTAAATGGCGTATGTACAGTACGTGTGTATGTTAATATTTGTTCTTTTTTTGTCCTTTGCGCTCAGGCTCGGATGCATTTTGCCCTTATTTGCTATCTGGGCGGATAGCAAATAATAGCGTGGATATTGATTTGGCGCCTTATGGATATCGCCACGGTGTAATTAAAAACCGAGCAAAGTCCTTTTTGAAATTTGTTCAGAATGGGCTGCCTCTCAAAATTTGACTGGGGCTCCCCCTGCTGGGATTCTCATTCTGCACGTGCCCTTTCTTGTCGTTTGACTTAACGGTATTTGTTGTATTTCTTTGTTTGTTTGGTTTGGTTTGGGTTTTTCTTTTGGGGGGGGACTCTTCCATCCGTGCGTGTGTCTATCCTATTTGCGCACTTCAAAACGTCCCGGCAAAACCAATTAAAAGCCATTATCGTTAATCGGGTCAGGCCAGCCTTTGTGTGAAGACCGGGGAGCAATCAATGTCATCTGAAGCGCGCGGGTGTCTGCAGGATATCTTCAATGCCGTGATCAAGCAGAACCCCTTCCTGGTTCACCAGCTGCCCTGCTTCTGGAACGTCCAGCTGTCCGACCACACCCGATCGGAGAAGTGCTACAAAGACGTGTCGGACCTCAAGGTGAGAGCGGAACTGTACCGCCGCCCGTTCGCGCGGGGCTTCCGCGCGCACTCGATCATTCCTCGGATAGTTTCCTGGGTTACGGGGATCCGACTTAGTTTAAGATCCGACGCGCCCCGAAAGCTCGGAACGCCGCCGAATGTTAACGAAGCCCCGAGGCGCGGCTGAAACTGCAAATGAGGCAGTAGCTTTATATGAAAGGGCGTTCCGTCGGCTGCCGGGCAAAGCGAATATTGGCCATTTAAAACAAAGGAAACTTGGTAGTCTGTTTCCAATACAAATGCACATAATTTATCATCCGGCGTAAAAGCGGTACGTGCGGTATGTCGTCCAAAAAAAAAAGCGATCCCACGTTCCTCGGTTCTCGTTCCTTGGAGCGACCCCAATGTTCCCCAACATGTTTTTTTCACGGTTATTCCTTTGAGCCGATTTTGGGGTCGACGCCTGTACCCCCCCCTGAACCGGCCCAAAGTCGGACCCGCCCCCCGAAACCCCGTCCTTTGCCGGAGCCGGACCTTGGGTCGCAAACCTGCCCCCCCCATCCACTTGTTTTCCGAGCAGGTCATCCACTGGAACTCCCCGAAGAAACTGCGGGTCAAGAACAAACACGTGGAGTTCTTCCGTAACCTCTACCTGACCTTCTTGGAGTACGACGGCAACCTGCTGCGCCGGGAGCTGTTTGGCTGTCCCAGCGAGGCCGATCGCAACAGCGAGAACGTGAGTGCGCGCCGAGCCTTGCCACCAATTCGCGGCAAGGGAAGGTTGTCGTCCGCGTCGCCGTTTTCCAGCAGACGAGGCAAAAATAAAAAAAGGTGTTTCGCCGCACGCCGGGAGATCCTCGTCTAACTCGAGTCGAGGCCGAAACGCTCCGCGCCGGTCGGGCGTGGTCGGCTGAAGGATATTTCGCACCGTCGGAAAAAGGTTGAAAGCGTTTGAGGTGAAGTCTCTTCCGAGGTCGTCCCGAAGCGTTGCCGCGGGCAAAGAACTCAGCTTCTAAAACGTAGCGTCTGGCCGCTCATGAAAAAGTGTCTGGAAGAGTGCGATTTTTTTTTTTTTTTTTTTCTCCTCCCCCCCGTAGCTCCAGAAGACGCTCTCCGAGCTGGACGAAGACGACCCGTGCTACGAGTTCCGCCGCGAGCGATTCACCGTCCACAGGACGCACCTCTACTTCCTCCACTACGAGTATCAAGTCACCCCCGACGACGCGGACGTCACGTTAGTGGCGCAGCTCTCCATGGACAGGTGCCCCCTCGCGTAGCGGCGTCCTTCCACCCTCGTCCCGCCCGCTCTCGCCAGTAATCCGAAAAGGATAAGGCCCGGTCGGTGCCCTCTAAAGAGCGATGAGGAGAGCGCGTTTTCATTGGCGGAAGCGCGTCGGTGGCGAAGGTCCCTGACGGCGATGTTTTGGCGGCCTCAGGCTTCAGATGTTGGAGGCCATCTGCAAGCACTGGGAAGGCCCCGTCAGCTTGGCGCTGTACCTGTCGGACGCCGAGGCCCAGCAGTTCCTGCGCTACGCCCAGGGCTCCGAGGTGCTGGCCGGCCGAGGCAACGTGGCCTACCACGTGGTCTACAAAGAAGGCCAGTTCTACCCGGTCAACCTGTTGCGCAACGTTGCCTCGCGCCACGTCAACACGCCGTACATGTTCCTGTCCGATATCGATTTCTTGCCCATGTATGGCCTCTACGAGTACCTCAGGTAAGTAAGCGCCCGTCGGTCGGGCTTTCTCCCTCGCCGCGGCGCTCGGCTTACGGCTTTGTCGGCAGGAAGTCGGTGGCGCAGCTGGACATGGGCGACAGCAAGAAAGCGCTGGTGGTGCCGGCGTTTGAGACGCTGCGCTACCGCCTCTCTTACCCCAAGTCCAAAGCCGAGCTTCTCTCTCAGCTCGACATGGGAACGCTTTTCACCTTCAGGTGAGCCGGGCGCGTACCTGCCCCGCCGGACCCCGCGCGACGCCGGCGAACCGGGCCCCGAAACGCCGGCCCGAAACCAAAAAAACGGGACCGGCTTCGGACTTACTTCACGCGGGGGTGCGGGTTACCGTCTCCAAGCTCTCGCGCGACCTGGGAGGAGGGGGGTCGGAACCCGGAAGCGGGCGGACAGAAAAAACAAAACAAAAGCGGGTCTTTACCCACCCAAGCTAACAACCCGAGCGCGCGGCACGAAGCGAATGGGGCGCCGCGCTCGGACGCGAGACTGGAGCAGGAGGCTCCGAAAGTAGAGCCGAACCTTCGAGCTCGTAAAATGAGGAAGACGGCTCGGTGTTTGTTTTTTTTTTAAACCCCCCCCCCCCTCCAGGTACCACGTGTGGACCAAAGGCCACGCCCCCACAAACTTCGCCAAATGGCGGACGGCCACCACGCCTTACAGGGTGGAGTGGGAGGCCGACTTTGAGCCGTACGTGATGGTGAGGCGGGACAGCCCCGAGTACGACCGCCGCTTCGTGGGCTTCGGCTGGAACAAGGTGGCGCACATCATGGAGCTGGACGCGCAGGTAAAACGGCCGGCCGCTTTCAACGAGACGCCTTTGCGCGGCGGCGCCGTAAATGTCCGTCTCGCGCCGGCGAATAACAAGCGGCAGAGGCCTAACGGCAAGACGCCCCCGCCCATCCTTCCCACGGCCGGGGAAGCGGCCCGCAAACACAAATAGCAGGATTTACGGTCGGGCCTCCCGAAAGCTCTCCTTCCTGTCGCTTAGGGAATGGGTGGAAAAGGGCGGCCTTCCCGCGGGGGGGGGCGCGTACAGTACGATCGTTGGCCGCCGCCCGCTTTCGGCCGGCCGGGGTCATCCGCCGGTTAGGTCCTTGTAAAGTTTTTCAGCCGGACGGCTCAAAAGCGGCTCTGCCATGGCGCGCTTCATGCCGGGCCGCACCTTTAAGAAGGAAATAATCCCATGGAGTTTTTGCGCAGGTGCCGAAACTAACGATCCGTGACTTTACGCAGTAAGGCAAACGGTTACTTTCGGCGGCCGCTTACTTCTTCGACTCGCTTCCCGCGTACGTAATTTGCAGACTTGTCAAATTCCCCCGAAACGAGACAAAAGTCCCCGAGCATGCGCTTCCTCGGCCTTCCTCCCGTTCCGGGATGGACCCGCCTCGGCCGCGCGCTCCGCCAGACGGCAACGAAAGGGCCACTGACGGGAGCTTGTTTTTCCTCTCCCCCTCTGGCTGCAGGAATACGAATTTGTGGTGCTCCCCAACGCGTACATGATCCACATGCCGCACGCGCCCAGCTTCGACATTACCAAGTTCCGCTCCAACAAACAATACCGGGTCTGCCTCAAGACCCTCAAGGAGGAGTTCCAGCAAAACATGTCGCGGCGTTACGGCTTCGCCGCCCTTAAGTACATGACCGCCGACAACAACAGCTAGCCGGCCGGCGCCAGGGAGACGACGGCCCTCGGCCGGCTCGCCGGACCTGACTCGGACCTTCCCCGAAAACTTTGACCTCAAGCGCGGCGGGCGGGGAAGGAGGGAAGGGAGGGAGGGAGGCGGGCAGGCAGGCAGCTCGGCTTCCGGGAAGTAGCCGCCGTACGCGTGCGGCTCCAGGAAACGGGGATGGCGCGCGGGCCCGGCGCCGCCGCGCCCTCAAAAGCATTTTTGCGTTTGTTTTTTGTTTTTCCCGTTCCCGCTCCTCCAAACGGAAATGGGCAAGACCAGCCGCGGGGAGCGCGCGCCAACGCTAATCCGTCCCTCTCGCCTGCGAGGAAAACGCTCGTACTTTCCAGCCGCTTTCCAATTTCATCCCGCCTCTGGTTTGACAGCATATTTGTGTGCGTTTTAGATGATTTTTTTCTCCCCCCTTTTTGCTCAATCTGCTGGTTGGAAGTGGCCCGAGTCCGCGTCCGATGAAAGACGAGGCACGAAAGGGGCGGGAAAAACGGATGAAGACCTGCTTAGAGATAGATAAAGCTTACTTCGGGTTTGAAATGAATCACGTTTATTCTTGTACTTGGAGCATTTCGATTTGGTATTCCGGCGTACGCTTTATTTGAAGTTGCTTTAAACGAACCTTTTTTTGAAACTGGGGGCCCCTCCCATTCACCGGAAAAGAAAGATGCAGAAGAGCGGGTGTGTGCGCGTGCGGGCGCGACATTTGTGTGCGAGGTGAACGGGAGGGCGGACTGTTGCTGCTACCTGAATAAAATGAAAAATGTCAAAGTTTGAACTAGTTCTCGCCGTCGTCACGGCGAAATGATCTTTCAACAACACGAGCCGGGGCCCGGCGGTCCCGCGGTGCGCGACGGCCCCGGCTCGTGTTGCGTCGCCCGGCGCGACTCTTCGGTAGCCGGGACGTCGCTCTTGATCTGCCGTTCGCGGGCGTCAAAGTGCAACCCCTAAAGCGGAACATAAGATTCGGTCTGCGGCCCGGTCGGTCTGCGGCCCGGCGCCTTACTCCTCTTTCCATCCCATTCCCGCAGCTTTTTATTTTCGTCGAAAGCCGTCGGGGCTTTTTCCCCGTCGGGGCCGCGCGCGGGTTCCGTGTCGGGAGCGCTCTGGAAACTGCTGAAAACGTTCAGGGATTTGACTAAGCGGGATTACGCAAGAAGCTCAAGCAAAAGGTGACGGAGGGAGAACAACAATAGCCGTTTGAACTTTGCTGCTAATCAGCCAAGGTGTCCACATTCTGATCACTCCCGCGATATAATCCCCACGTCCACACTGCCCGCTGGCGGGTCCGTGTCGGCGCCGCTTAAAACACCGCGTTTGCGAGTCGTCTTTGGCATTTGGATCGTTTTTCCCCCGATCTCCCTTTTGAACCCTTTTTGCCGTCCTCGAAACTAGTTGGGAGTGCGGCAGACGCGTATTTGATGGGCGGCGGCGGTCGCGGCGGCCCCCCGACGCAAACCCCGGCTTACTGTTGGCGCGCTCGAACGTCACTCGCCGTTTAGCTCGAGCCAGAATTTGCCTTTGCCTTTGTCTTTCCGCGCACTTTACCACGATGTGGCTCTTTGTGCTTGGACTCGTCCCGATTTTTCCCGCGCTAACGTAGTTGTCATCTTTTACGCAGAAGCTCGGAAAGCCACCAAAAAAGGTTCCTCGGCGAGAGTTGCCTTTTACAGCCTTGGAACGCAAGACTTTCCATGTAGAATGGTCCAAAGTCTAAGAAGCATCTCAGTCCTTTGGCCGTACGGGCGGGAAAAGGGTCAGGCGAGACGAGGAAGTCGAGCGCGGACCGCAAGTAAGTCGTCGTTTGCGCCTCCCGATTTTCATCGGTCGAGTCTCCCGGCTAAAGGCGGGTCGGCCGTCGTCTCCGCCCCGGCTTTCAAGTCGCCGCCGATGCGCTTGGTTGGCTCCTCTCCTTTATTGGCCGCGCTACGTTTTGCAAAAATGCGCAATTCCGGAACTCCTTCGCTGCCACTGACGACCGCGGGCGGCTTTTTGTCCGCGGTTTTCTATTTTGTCGATTAGAAGAAGAAGAGTGAGGACCGACGGAGGTTTAGATCCGGGCTTGCGTCATTTCGCTGACGGGTCCCGAAATGAAACGCCCCCTTTGTGCACACCGACGCGTACGCGGCGGCAGATTTGCGCAAAGCGGGCAAATTGCTTAACCACGCTCACAATCTGATCAAGTCTGTAATCTTGAAGTATGCGCCCAACATGACAACAGCACAGCACGCGTGGATGCCATTTATATTGAGCCGGCGCATCTCTCCAAAGACTCAAACTGCCGGCGTCCCTCTCCACTCGTGGCGCACGCGCAGCGCGGCGAAGGTGGCCGAGGAGCCCGGGGCGGGAGGAGGCCGCGCACACCGACCGACCGACCGGCCGGCCCGGCCCGGCCCGCCGCCGGCCATCTCTCCTGCCCGCACCCGAGGAAAAAGCGCCCACCCGCTGTCGGCTCCTCCGGTGATTGAGCATGAGCCGGCTGACCTTTCCAAATGGGTAAGTCGCACTACCGCGAAAAACCTCAACTTATTAACCTCCTTCGCAACATGTAATCTCAAGCCTTATTGCATCTACCAAAGATCTCCTTTATCAAGACAGTAAACGTTATCTTTGGAAAGAGACGCGGCCGCCGTGTTCTTTATGGCCCCTTTATTTAGCGGCCAAAACAACGTGCCTCCATCGCGCCTTCCGCCAAGGTAACGAACGTTGCACCGTTGCGCAATTCCGTCGTCGCCGAAGGCCACTCGGCGTCACGCTCGCCGTCACGCTCTGGTCCCTCACATGGATAGCGGGACTCGATAGCGGCCTGCCGCCGAGCCAAAGTGCGACGGAAACCCCAAATGAGCGCGCGCGCGCTATTTCGCCGACGAGCGCCGAAATTGCCGACGGGGCGAAAGCTGCTCCGCAATGCGTCGCTAGGGGGCCTCAAACAGCGTTCTCGTAGCATGATTCTTGGACGTGGGCCTCGGGAGGAGATTTTATACATATATAGAAACAAATACATACGTATGTACTTACGCGCATGAGCCGTGATTGGTCGGAATCTGCAACCGTGATATCATTTTCAACTAGTGGCCATAAGTATACCCAAAACAGTATCCTTTCAATTCAAGTATTTGTATATTCAATTATTTTCAAAAGTGTTAGGGATAAACAATGTCTCCAAATCTCTGCTAGCAACAGAGTTAAAAAATAGACCGAAATTTTGAAGAACGTCCTCCACCACAAAAAGCTCGATTAGGAATACATGACTAACATTAATAACAAACGGTTAGTGCGTGTCCTCGGAGATGAATACCGCCAAATCTTTCTTGCTTATCACCGCGCGATAACAATTCTTTTAGTGCACTGCACATGGTGTAAACATTACACTACGTCCTCACGTCGCGCTGCACAAAATAAAGAGGGAAATCCTACCATCCAGCGATGTGGTGGTAGCCTATCCTAATAGCGGGCGTTGTCCTTCGAGGCCTCACCTCGTCCTTTCCTAACACGGCATTCGGAGGTGACTGGCTTCGTTCTTTCTAGTTCACGTGATTTTTCTAGGCCGGACAATCATGGAAGCAAACGTGCGGGCGGCGGGGAAAAATGTTGGCCTTGGCGCTGTCCAGGACGGCGTCAGCGTTTATCAGACATGAGTCATGCGTACTCACCTCATGAGTTTATTTGATCTTAATAAACTGGGGGGAGGTGGAGCGAACGCCCGCGTTTGCCGTGAGTTGAAATCGCTGGAGTGAACCGCTCCATTCCGAGCAGGCGTCTCGGGAAGGTCGTTGGCGCAATTAACCGCGCGTGCGTGTTTGCGTTCCGGCGAAAGTCGTCAGCGGCGCCCGCCCGCCCTCCCGCCCGCTGATAACATGCGCGCGGAACGATTCGACATTTGGAAGATTTCCAAGTAATATGTCAAATCCCGTTGGCAACGTTTTAACGGCTTGTATAAAATGCGGTCATGGAGTCCCGCAAGGCTCTATCCTCAGTCCCCCCACCCCACTAAACGCGGCACCTGTTTGATTGATCGTCACGAAATCGAACCGCCGTGTCCACCGCGATGGAGCGCAAACGTCTCGTGGAGCCATCCCCGAACTCAGGCGGGAAGTCGCTCATTTTCATCTGCAGAAGCCCACTGTTGAGAATTTACCAAAACGGGAACGCGGTCCAAGTTGGATCGTCGTACGGATGAGAGCGTACGTACGTTCGATGGGACCGATCGGCGAGCGTAAAACAAACCGAGAGCCGATAGATGAGATGGCAGGAAACGTTCCCGTAAGTCATCCATAAAAAGACGCTGAATTTGTGGAAGCGGCGGTTGAGGTTTGTCGACGGGCAAAGCGCCGCGCCGCCGCTCGGCGACCTCGCGTGAAACGGCGAGCGTCGGCCCGTTCCCCTCCATTCTAACCACGTCAACGTAAAGTCCCGACCCAGCCGCTATTTTCTAGTTGCTCAGAAAGCCTGCGGGTCCGCGACGGAGACGTGTTTTGTCCCGTGTTTTGGGGGCCCGCTCGGCAGCGGTTCCGGCTAGCGAGCGTCCGAAGACGGTGCTGCCGTTGACCTTTGGCAGCATTCCCCCCCCCCCGCCCGCTAAAACAGCTCCTTGATTTCCACCTCCCAACAATGGCCCGTCCCGTCCCGTCCCGTCCCTCCTCCAGGGGCGGGAAAGCGCTGAAACGTTTCAAAGGCAGATAGATATCAGTGAGAACAATGGTCAAGGATAAGGCGGGCATCCCAACCGGCGGGATCCCTTGCTCATTACTGTTAATAATTACAGTCCGGGCGTCGTCCCCATTTACTGACGGCCGAACGGCCGGCCGGCGCACTTGCCTTCCCGGCGTCGGAGGGGGAACGTTTGGACTTCTAGCGCTCGCCGGGTAGGTGACAGCACTACAACGGGGGCTTTCTTTTCACGGCTTCGGGGAAAAGCGCGCTCTTACTGTATTTACTTCTTGAGGAGCCATTATTCTCGTCCGCTTCCCGCCGCGAATATCAACATTTTGACCTCGGGTCCAAAAGACGGGATGTCATTTTCTGGTAACTAGTTTTTGTTTTGTTTTGGCTCCTCTGAGCGCGGGCGCAGGACGAACGTTCCAAACGCCCGACGTCGGGGCGGACCTTGTCCTCGTCCCGTTCAAAGCGAGGCGCACAAAGGCGCTCGCTCTCCAGAAAGCCGTTGACGGAAAGCAGGCCTCTCTGGCGCGCCTCTCTACTTGTAATGGAGATGCAACGCGACAGGCGGTCACGCGCTTTTGTCCTCGCAGCCTCAAAGGCGATCTCGGGCTTCCCGCCGTCCTTAAATGCACCTGGGCGTCAGCGGGTCCGGAAAGGTAACGCGAGCGGGCGCCATGCGAGAGGGGGCCAGCAAGTACGCGGTGGAGCGCCCCTCGTACTCGGAGGAGGCCTTCGCCGAGGAGCACCCGAAGCTCCGCAGGCGCGGCAAGGGCGCGCTGGACCACGTCAAGCAGTACTTCACGTGAGGCGACTTTGAGAGGTTCCCCCGTTTCCCCGCCCCCCGGTCACCCTCCGCCGCTCGCGGTCCGTGCAGGTGCGACGCCCGGCGCGCCAAAAACGCCCTCCTGTCCCTCCTGCCGATCGTGGGCTGGTTCAAGATCTACCGGATCAAGGAGTGGTTGCTCAGCGACGTGGTGTCGGGAGTCAGTACCGGACTGGTCGCCGTCCTGCAAGGTCGGCGCGCTTCGATTTGGCTCCTTTCGAAAGGCCGGGGGAGGCGGGGCTTCCCGGCTAGCGTCGCCGAGGCCGGGACCGACGGGGCGCACCGGCGGGGGGTTTCCATTGTTTGCTTTAGGAAGCGACAAATTCCCGCCGCGCGCCCGCCCTCTTATTTGGATGAGCGAGCGAGGAAGAGTTTTCATCTTTGTCTGTCTCGCGGGGCGCGCGGCCTTAGGTTTGGCCTACTGTCTCCTGGCTTCCCTTCCGCCGTGGTACGGCCTCTTCTCCGCTTTCTTCCCCGTGGTCATCTACTTTTTCCTGGGAACCTCCAGACACATCTCCGTGGGTAAGGCGCTTCTCCCTTTCGCCGCCGCGCTTGCCGGCGAGCCCGCGTGGCGAGGCCCCTCCGGCTTTTTGCCCAGGTCCCTTCCCGGTGCTGTGTCTCATGATCGGCTCGGCGGTCACCAGGCTGGTGCCGGACCGGGGCCCCCCCGCCAACGTCACGGCTTTCGAAGGCCTCACCAAGGACGAGCAGAGGGTGCTGGTGGCCTCGTCGGTGACCTTCCTCGTGGGGATCATGCAGGTGAGCCAGTTCGCTCCCGCTTCGTTCCTTTTTGTGCGAGGAGACGTGCTAGCCGCTCTCTTACCGAGACGGATAGAGGAGCGCGGCGTTTGCTCGCACGCGGGCTAGCTCTCGGGAGGGGAAGGGCGTCCGCTGGCGTGCGAGCGAACGCTCACGGTGCGTGTGTGGCAGCTGGCCATGGGCATCCTGCGGGTGGGCTTCGTGGTCATGTACCTGTCAGACACCCTGGTGTCCGGCTTCACCACCGCCGCCGCCATCCACATCCTGGTGTCCCAGCTGAAGTTTGTGCTGGGCCTGCAAGTCCCCGGAATCAGCGGACCGCTCTCCATTATCTACGTGAGCCTAGAAATCGGCTCGCGATCGGCGGCGCCTCGCGCTAACCCGAAGCCTGATAAAACAAAACTTTTTCCTTTTTTCGCAGACTTTGGAGGTGATTTTCAACCAGATCCAGGCCACCAACGCGTGCGACGTGGTCATCTCCTCGGTGATCATGGCGGCGGTGTTCGCGGTGAAGGAGCTCAATGAGCGATTCAAAGCCAAGCTGCCCGTTCCCGTCCCCATAGAGGTTATCATGGTGAGGAACCTCTCGCGGCCGGACGCCGTTCGTCGAGGTTTACGCAAACGAATGTGTTCATCAGACTGTCGTCGCGTGCGGCGTTTCTTACGCGTTTGACTTCAGGACCAAATACGGCATCGACGTGGTCGGTCACATCCCAAAGGGGTAAGACTTTTGCAGGCGCGCTCACGCAGACTTTGACGTTTTCCGACTCTGCCGTTGTTTCTGACGATGTCTCCCGCGTCCCTTTGCTTGGACCGCGGTTATTTTTGCCGTCTCCGCGCCAACCGAGCGGCCGGCTCTCGGAAGGTCCAAGCGTAATTGCGCGCGAGCCTCATCCGCCCGACGTTGAAACGGATCGGACGTTTAGGGTAACCGTCCTGGAAACCGTTGCCGGTTTTGCCCGCGATCCCATTTCCTCCGTCGCCCGTCTCCAAAAAGAGTGTTTTTCCGATTGAAAAGGAGCCGTTTTTGCCGACGATTCGGTGGGCGGCCCGTCGGGCAACGGGCGAAAGCGGCTGTCCGCGCTGAAAATGTTTCCAGACGGGCGGCCGACCTTCTGAGCGTTTCGGGGTCCCCGGCCTCCAAGACGAGACCGGGCCAGCACGGTGTCCTGTCGCTTTCCTTCTCAGGTACGAGTCCCCGACGGCGCCCAGCCCGGACGTTTTCCGAGAGACGGCGGCGGAGGCCTTCCCCATAGCCATCGTGGGTTTTGCCGTGGCCTTCTCGGTGGCTAAAGTCTATTCCGTCAAGCACGACTACGCCATAGACGGAAACCAGGTGCGTGGCGCAACAACCCGTGACGTAACAGTCCGTGACGCCGAGTCCGTGACGCCGAGTCCGTGACGCCGCCCCTTTTCCTTTTCTAGGAGCTGATCGCTTTTGGAGTCAGCAACATTTTCGGCGCGTCCTTCAAGTGTTTCGCAGCCAGCACCGCCCTGTCCCGGAGCGCGGTGCAGGAAAGCACCGGTGGAAAAACTCAGGTGCCGCCCCGCCGCCGTCGCGGACCGCGCCGAAGCGTCAGGGGACCCGAAGCTGATTTCGTCGGCTTCAGGTCGCCGGCGTGCTGTCGGCGCTCATCGTGATGGTGGTCACCTTGGAGCTGGGGTTTCTCCTGGACCCCCTCCCAAAGGTGGGCTCGGCCTCACGACCCCTTCCCCCGGACCGGGCTTGACCCCCGTTCCCCGCAGTCCGTGCTGGGCGCCGTGGTCATCGTCAACCTGAAAGGAATGCTGACGCAGTTCCGGGAGGTGCCCCATTTGTGGAGGCGGGACAAGCCGGACTGCGTAAGCGCCTCCGCGCGTCGGCGGGAGGATATCCATCCGGGTCGTATTCGTACCTCGTTTTCTTTTCCCGCCCAGGCGGTGTGGCTGGGCACGTGTGCCGCGGCCGTCTTGCTCGGGTTGGATCTGGGTCTGGCCGCCGGTCTGGCCGTGGAACTGCTCAGCGTGGTCCTCAGGACTCAGTTGTAAGCCGTCCGTTTGGTCGCGCGGGTTGACGGATCGAGGGGGCGCAAACGCCTTTTCGTTTCCGTCCTTTTGCGGGATACGATCTCGAACGAAAACTTGCGGTACGGGCCGGCGGGAGGTGGAAATTGAAAAGTGCAAATTTTACAGGGGGGCGAGAAAAGGATAAGAAACCACCGGGCGACGTCGCTTGCTTTTTCGCCCCATTTTCAAGCAAATTCAAACATTTCGCTTTTGCCTTTTTTCATAAACGGGTCTGGAGTTCATGGATGGGTGGAAAAAAAGAGGTTTTTTTCCACCCCTGCCTTTCGGGTCTTTGTTTCCCTACATTCTACGAAGAAAAATGAAAACTGGAGATGGACCTTTTCTTCCGCGGGTTGGAAATGTTTGAATGCGGCGGGCGCACGCACGGCATACGGGGAACGGCGTCCCCCCGAAGACGCCTGCGCGTCCCCCGCCGAGCGCTCCGGGCCTCGGGGAAGCGAAGGCGTCGGCTCCGGCCGCCGTCGTTTCCGGCCGCCGTCGTTTCCGACCGCGTCGCGGGAGAGCGCCTTAAAATGCTGCGGTTGTGGTTTCTGACCGCCGCGTTCTTGTTTTGACGCAAACGCACGCGCCTGTACCTCCGGCGGCGCCTTTCAGCCCCCGCTGCAGCGTGCTGGCCAACATTCGAGGCACCGACATCTACAAGGACAGAAAGGACTACGCGAACGTGAGCCGGCGAGCGCGCAACCCGTAACGGAGAACCTTCCCTTTCCGACCAAAGGCGCCTTTGTCCTCCAGATGTACGAGCCGGAAGGGGTGAAAATTTTCCGGATCCCCGCGCCCCTCTTCTTTGCCAACATCGACTTTTTCAGAAGCAAGCTGACGGAAGCCGTAAGCGCCGCCGTCTTTCCCCTCCTTCCGAACGCCGCGCTCGACGGCGCGGCCAGAATGACCGGGCGCCTCTGGGAACGGCCCTCAGGTCGGCTTCAATCCGCTGAGGGTGCTCAGGAAGAGGAACAAGGCGCTGCGATCGATGCGCAAACTTCTAAAGGGAGGTTATCTCCGGTGGACGCCGGTAAGCCATCGGCCGCTTGCGCTTCCCGCCGCCCGCCGTGCGGTCGTTCCGTTCGGTCCTCGGCCAATAGGCGCGCGCGTTGTCTGGCGACTGCGCGGTGCCAAGCGCTCCCTTTGCGGGAAAAGGGAAACCGGCAAAGGTTGCGCTACGGATATGTTTTGACCCGCTGATTTTATAACCAGATGGTAAACGTCGCCGCGGCGGCCGAGACGGCATCATAGTCGGCCCGTGCGCCGGGTTGCGACGGGTGTCTCGGCGGAAAAAAAACAAAACGACAAAAGCCGCCCGCCGTCGTGGGGGCAAAAGACCGAAGGCGCGAGGCCGCCGTCTGTTCTGGGACCGCAGGACGGCTTCCTGAACGCGGCGGGCGGCCCCGCGGAGGAGCCGGAAAGCCGGCCGGAGGACCTGGACCTGCCCGTGGACTACGGGGACCTGCCGGCCCGCGTGGACTGGAGGGCCCCGCTTCCCGCCGGCATCGCCGTCCCCCCGGTGGACCTGCACAGTCTGGTGCTGGACTTCGCCGCCGTCTCCTTCCTGGACGTGTCGGCTCTCAAGGGTCTCCGAGCGGTCAGTTGCGCGCGCGTCCCGCCGGGCGGCGTGTCCTCACCGCGGCCTCTGTCGCAGGCCCTCAAGGAATTCGTCCGCGTGGAAGTGGATGTCTACATCGTCGCCTGCGACGGTGAGCGCCCCCTGACGAACGAAGAAATACGCGAACGTTCCGGTCGACGTTTTCTCACGTTTTGGCGAAGCGAGGGGGGACTCCCGGCTTCGGTAGGGTCAGCGGAAGCGCGGCCCTCGATGAGAAGGAGCCGGGTCGCCGAGGAGGCGGCTCCCGAGCTTAGCCTACCAATGCCAAGCAGTAGCGCCCGCGGCTAACGCTGGCGAACAAAGCCTTAGAAAATTCCCGCAGGAAGCAGCGGCGCTTTTCTTTGAGCGTTTCTCAGATGTCGTTTTGTGTGTGCGATCGTAGCTTCCATCCTGGACAAACTGCACCAGGGCGGCTTTTTTGACCACGAGGTGCGGCCGTCCATGTTTTTCCTGACCCTGCACGACGCCGTGTTGCGCATCTCGGACAAACACCCGCAGCGCTCCCAGAACGCGTCCGGCCGCGACAAGGTTTGGGATTTTTGTCGTCTCTCCCCCTCTCTCAAAGATAGTCATCGCATCGAGTACAGTTCTGTCGAATCGTCTATTTTTGCATTTAATCTTTGAGCCGTGTGTCGTAAAGCTGCGTTTCCGGATACGTTTCGGACTCATTTTTTTCCCGGTTAAGCCCGGGCGCCGAGATCCAAATTTCCATTGTCGATGCGTTCTAATGGCCAATTGATTTCCTTTGCAGATTGGAACCACGGCCACCGTCCACTATCATGCAGGAAATCTCCGGAGCAGAGATAAGGACGTACGGGTGACACTCTCGCTCTCACGCACGCGCGTTTGTATAGCAATTCTTGTGAGGACAGCCTTGCGTTCCGTGTGGACTTCGAAAATGACGCTAACGTTTTTACCCACAGGTCCTGGATCATGAAACCAGGTTCTAACTTCTGAGTGATTTTTTGTTGTTGTTTTTTTGGCCTTCCAAAAGGACAAGTTGTTCTTTGGTTTTTTGTTTTGTTTTTTCCGGACGTGGGGGGGGGGGGGGGGGCTCATCAGAGCACAGAACACTAATTCTGCATGTAAAGCTTTTGACAATCTGTATGTACGTGCGCCTTTTAAAGCATGCAAAGATGTAATTCCATGTTTTCATATTGTACATAGCGATTCGTGGACTTTTATATAGCTTATTATTGGGTCTATATTTTCAGGATGACAATAAATTCCGTTTTTCTAACACCTTGTTTTGAAATTGCTCTAGGGTGCAAAAGTCAGCTGCAACAAGGATCTGAACACGAGACGGGTGTCGAATAAATATAGAACAGTCATACAATTATGCTAACTTATATCCAAAATGATATTTAACATAAGCTACTGGTTTGTATTCACAGAATCCGATGGAATGACCAGATCTAAATATTGCGTTGCGCAATTAGTGCAAAGGGCTGCAATTTGTGCGGCCCTCAACTTGCATGTAAATGTGCTCTTCGTAATCATTGAAACGTTTGAATATATATCACTTTAATCGCGTAATTGGGAGTCTTCGGCATTCCCTTTTTGTCCCACTCCAACCCCAGACGTATATTTACAAATGACGTTGGTGATTTGACGTAATAAGGTTTTGTTTCCGGATTTTGTCGTCATACGTCTCCGTGTGCGGCTAAGATGCGCAAGACCCTTTCGGCCAAGCGATTCTTCCTCGTTGGTTTTGCGCCGTCGAAGTGAAGCAGGCGTTTCCGCGGGAGGCCGAGGGCGTCGTCACGACGGGCCGCTGGGGGGCGCTGATGTGCGAAGCCACATCCGGCGATCCAGCAGAAGAAGAAGGTCGACCCCCCCCCCGCGAATGCGAACGGGTGCGGCGAGATGGCGTCCGACCGCTGAGTGAGGGTAAGTTTTCCTTCCCGTTTCTCGCTGACGTTCGGGAGTACAAGCGCGACCCTTTCTTGAGCTCGATTTAGTACATTTTGTTGCCAATCGAGCTTTTTCCCGGTCGCCGTCTGATACGAAGACAACCTTGCTCGTTTTTTCTCCTTTGAGTGGCTCTACGTTTGAACGATCGGAATGCTCGCAGGTGTCATTCGATCACGCGCATTCTTCATACGTCCGTATGGACAATGGATCGCTGTTATTGTACGAGTGAATTATTGCCGAGCCCGTGGTTTTCTGATCACTTTTGGCTACGTGAGTCCATGTGTGTTCCGAACGACCGGAAAGCCGCTTGCTCGCGAGGGGTCACGCGTTTATCGACGCAGATCGGCAATCCGAAACAATTGTCTTCCCTTCCTTTATTTGATTAAAGGCGCAAATGCGGATCCGAGGACGCGGAAGCAAAGACCCGCACGACGTCCACCTTCTGCGCGAGCTGCCGGGCCGTTGCGCCGGACGCGTCCTGGGAGTCTTGGAGCCCGAGCCTCATCAACGTCCCGGCGGCGTCCGCGCGCTGTCCGATGGAGGCCGTGTGGAGAGCTTGGGGGGGGTACAGAAGGAAAACTAGCCGCACAAGTCTCGGCCTTTGCTACGCGAGGAAAAGAAAGTCCAACGAGCGGCCATTTCTACTTCCGCGAAACAATGCTCTCTTTCCGTGATCGTAGTACTGCTTGAATCGGATCCCGCTTGTTGAAAGGCGCGAGCGCATAAGCGGTTTTACCCGTCCTCCCCTTTGTGTCCCGAACGCGAAGATCTGCTCCCAGTTCTACCAGCGTCTTTATAGCGGAAACGTGGCCCTCCTAAAGACGCACAAAAAACGTTTTGTTTTTTGTGATTCCACCCGCAAGCTATTTGGGGGGGAAATGGCACGGTAGTTCTAATCTTACCTTGGCGGCATAATGCAAGGGGGTGAGCCGCAGCGCGGTGGCCCTGCAGTTAACGTCAACGTGAAGCTCCCTCACTAGGAACCGCAGCGCCTCCTCCTGGCCGGTGACGGCCACCTGGTGCACTGGCTGAATCCCCAGAGCGTCCGTCGCAGTCGGAGATGCCTGCAGCCGAGTTAGAATAGCGTCAATTTCGGGCGCAGCCACGCCGCTTTTTCCTAGTAATGGCAACCGGGCGTGTTACTGTCGCGTGGGTGCGCTATTCTAACCGTCCGAGCTCGTCGGCGTTACGCTGAATGAAAATTCCTTACGCTGAATGAAAATTCCTTACGCTGAATGAAAATTCCTTGCTGCTGCTCTTCTTCGGCAGGCATGTTCAGTCCCTGATGAATGTGAAATGAATAAATACAAACAAAAAAGCACTGGTGTGGCCCATAACTGATGAAAATAGATCTCCCGTCAAACAGCTGCCGGTGCGTTTTATCGTCCGGTGCCGTCCGTAATCCGAAAAATACCCTACGTCCTCACTTGCGAGCCAGCTAAAAACGTCGGCGCTTTAAAACCTCCGCGTGAAGTATTGACTCGAGGCGTAGAAGGTTTTGCCGCGGAAGGGATCGGAGCGGGGCCTGTTCCGGTTGATTTGCTCTTCGTTCGGAAAAGGGAACGTCCCGCTCTTCGAGAAGCGCTAAAATACGCCCGACGGAAGACTTTCCTGGTGCTTTGCCAAAAGAAGCTTGGCCAGCGAGATGTGTCCGTTCCTCAGCGCGTCCATGAAAGGGGTGACCCCACAGCTGTCTCGTTCGTCCGGGGCGTAGTCACATCTGGACAGCGCATTATTTGGCTCGCGTTAGGTCACGCGGAATCAGCCGCTTTTATCCGGCAACCCCGGAAGACGGCGCCGTCCGCTTCTTCTCGCGACTTCGCCGGGAAGCCCCGCCGCGAGGGCGCTCAGCTCACCTTTCCAGCAAGACGCCAACAACCTCCCGGCGGCCGTGCATGGCTAGACGACGGGCCGACAAACCAGACGGTAAGGCGGCGACGTCCGCTTTCTCCATGGGAGACGCGACCGAGGAGCTCACCCGCCGTGTGCAGGGGTGTCCTACGCGTCTTACTTCGGCTCCTCCAAACTTGGGGAGCGGCGTCCAGGAGGTAGCGGACCACCGGGGGCCGGCCCTCCCTGCAGGCGATGTGGAAGGCGTTCCAGCCGTCTTTGTTTTTCAGGAAAGGGTCCGCAGAGTGCTCCGCCAGCTCCCGGATCACGCTCAGGTTCCCGTGAGCGCAAGCCATCATCAGAGGAGTCCTGCGAGGGTCAATGGGATGGAAGGTGTTTCAGAAAAGTTCCGGCTATGGCTGCTAGAAGGTAGTGAGAAAGCATACACTATAAAAACACAAATGGTTGCAAAAGCTCTTTAGCCTCCGGGGTTTTACATGCTATTTCTCGAATCGCCTTTTGTCGCGGTGGCTCGCCCCGACGGCGTCAAATGTGTTTTAGTGGCGTACGTAAAAATGACAAGCGTCCTCCTCCGAGCCGGATTCGAACCAGCGACCTAAGGATTCCTGCCGTCACCGATACAGTCCTCCGCTGAGGACAGTCCAACTGAGCATGAGCATGGCTGGCGCCGCGTCCGCCCCGAGCGGCGGTTATAGCCGGGATACACGCGTCGATTTGACGCTTTTGCGCCGTTTCGTAGTGCGAACTCTCACCAATCCCCCTTCTTGAGACTGTCCACTTTGGCTCCTTCCTTCAGCAGATAGCTGACACATGCGAGGTGGCCCTTCGAAGAAGCTTCGTGCAGCGGACGCTTGTAATCGGCGTTAGAAACTTCCACATGGGTGCCGACTTGTTTGATCAGAAAATCCAAGACGTCCAAATGTCCGTGTCGGGCGGCGTAATGCGCGAGAGTATCTCCGGAGCGACCCAGGCGTTTGTCTCGGCCAGCCTCCGTGAGTTGCCATGTCTCCATGTGTTTCTTCAGAGCGCTTAACTGTCCGTCCCGGGTTAGTTTGACCAGCAATTTCAGACCGTCCTCCTCCATGCTGATCGGGGAGAAAAGGAAAACTCCCAAAATATCGATTGGAGAAAACGGAGTCCGCTTCTTTGGTTAGGTTTGACGACCTTGACACGGGGCGAAGATGAGGTTGGTTAACCGTGAAGCGACAGATTCATAAAACATCAATTCGAGGGATGAGATCGCGGTTATTTATAGCTCATATATCAAATAATACCAATAATAATACAGTCACCATAACGAGCGCTCTGATGTTATCAAAGGGAGGGGAGGGGTACGTCACTTATTCAGGCGTTTTATCGACACCCTAAACCGGTCTTTCATCAGGAAGTGGCATTCGAACCGATGAATTGTGGGTAATGAAGTTTTTCGTACTATTGTCGCTTTTTTATATACGTACATGTTTTTCCATTAAATATTTTGATTTTGAGTCACCAAATGCACAACATTTTTCTCCAAGTATATCCACCGAGCATTATATAAAGTCTTATAAGTGTTCATTTAAAAAAAAGTTTATTTGGCTGTAACTGTGGCTATGTTTTAAAGTTTGATCACACACGCATAAGCATCCAGCCTAGAAGAAAAGAACAGCGACTGCTAATCCTGCATCTGGCAGAAACATAAATGTAGAATAATGATAAGGGGGGGAGGGCGGAGGGGGAGGGGGGGTCTAATGCTGCATGTTCGGGGGACTGTGCAGTTTCATTCGTCAACATGGACCTTGAGCACCGTCCTTCTGGCAAGTAACTACACACATTTTTCATACAGCCAATATCTTAGTTTATATGGCACTTCTCGGCAAGGGAACATCATGTGCTACTTCGGTTAAATGGAAAAACAAAGTCGATGATGTCAATATTTAGCTTGAATCGATAGGTTCATGCGTACATAGATATTATTTATGATGCATAATGTAGGTTATTATGCAAAATGACGATCTTGTGCATTAGCTAAAATTAACTTGCTTTTTTCTATGAAATATTCATTTTGACAAAGTCATTCAGAGAACACATTCTCAATTCGGTTCCGATGTTTTTGTGTAAAAAAAAAAAAACCAACAACTTGTCGGGTAAGCTGCAGGTCGAAAAGTCTTGTGTAATTTTGCCTTCCGGAAAAGGCTTACAAGCACAGTCTGGTTGGTATTTGAAGTTGAATTGTTTCGTACAATTTCAAGCGTGGAGAATAGGCGATCTTTTCATGTAACTCGGGGCGACGATAATGCACGGATATTATCCGAGAGTCATTGTTCCGTTGCCGTTTGTTTCTGAAAGCTTTGTGAAGGGAGTGTTTCGGAGCCTTGGCGGTTCCAAATGTTTTTGGCAGCTGAAAGCGATGACAAAGAAACCACAAGAGGATGTCTCCTGCTGACCGCTTCATTTGACTCTGCACAACTCAAAAGCGCAACGCTGATAGCAGTCTTTTCAAAAAGAGATATGCAAGGAATGCTGACTACTTGGACCTGACCCGATTCGTAGGATTATTACAGCTTTTGCTCTTTCGTTTGTTTGGAGTTGCGAGAAAGGGGCGAAGGGGAAAAAAAACATCTGGCTTTGGTTTTCTCCACCAACCAGCTCACCCCTCCCCAAAACATGCCTAATGTCAGCACTTCTCCCTTTAAAGCCACTCATACCAACCGCGCGTCTTTGCTACATACGCAGCGAGCTGGAGAGGATGGACGGATGGATGGACGGACGGACGGACGGACGGTCGGACAGTCAGTCAGATAGATAGATAGACAGATAGACAGATAGACAGTCAAATATATATATAGATAGATAGACATCATTCTGTGTTTTTCTCTTTTACAGATTTTTGCACGATAGCTTGAATGAAACTAGGAACTATGGCTCTTCTGAGAAAAAGTAAGACTGAAATGCCTTGTAATATTTTGTGTCAATAAAAGACTACTAACTCAACAGACCTTTGCTTGCTGATAACTAAACACTTGAAATAGCGTTCACGTTGACAACCACCTTCGTAATAATAAAGGCTGTGCACACTTACTATACAACAATATTATTTCCTTTTTTTGGTTTGTTTTCACTTATCCCCTGGAATACATTTCTTCATCTGAGTTGAGCAACTACATAAAATTTGAAGAATGGTGCCGAGGCTTTTGATTTTCTTTGGACGTAAGAGCGTCAAAGAATGTTCATGCCTGTGCCAGTCAACCAGGTCCTTGCGGTACTGCTGGTGCTGATGCTGTACCCGCTCCTTCGCAGCTCGCTACTCGGAGCCTCCAGTCGACAGAAAATTTCAGGTAAATGTGACCCCCCCCCACCCACACACACACACACACACACACAGATGTAAAGAGAGAAGCACACCTGTCGTTCTTCTCAAGGTGACTGGAAGAAAGCGAGTGGCGGCGCAGGGAAAGAAAACGAGACCATCCCCGTCGTCATTTGCGCGTCGGAGGAGCGCGTGGGCGCAACCATGGCCACCATCAATAGCGTCCGTAGCAACACCGATGCTAACGTGCTCTTCTATATCGTTACGCTGCGGGACGCCGTGACGCTGACCCGGTATGAGCCTGCGGCACCATTATTCGTATGACCAAATCAGAGTGAAAACTATTCATCGCTCTCAGACGTTACATCGAGGAAAGCCAACTCAAAGGCATCAAATATAAAATCTTGGAGTTCAACCCAATGGTTCTGAAGGGGAAAGTGAAACCTGACTCCACCAGACCGGATCTCTTGCATCCAGTAAGTTTGTTTTCAAAAGAAAGAAAGTAAACTGTGCAGCGGAGTGAAAGATGCGGCCCCTTTGTTTTGCAGCTCAACTTTGTGCGCTTTTACCTACCGCTGCTTGAGCTGAAGCACGACAGGGTTATATACTTGGACGACGACATTATTGTGCAGGGTATGTGTTCGCAAGGGACCGGCTTCATTTTGCCGGCCCCCCCGGTGCCCGTTCGGGCCGTCGATCGAGACGCGCCTAACCAGAAGCGTGCAAAGGAAGCCAAAAAGGGGCCTGCATTTGATGGCAAAGTTTACATCGGGGACCGGGATGACCTTTGACACCCAGGGGGGTTAAAGTCCTTTTTTTATTTGGTGACTTCCTCGCAGGGGACGTTCGGGATTTGTTTGAAATCCAATTAAAGGCGCAGCACGCCGCCGCTTTCGCCAGTGACTGTGACCTGCCCTCCACCCACGAGATGGTGCGCAGCGTTGGCATGCAGGTGGGCTTCGGCGGTACGCGAATCAATTGCCATCGGATGGCTCCCATGAAAAGCGTGGCGGCCTCCCCTGCAGACGACATACATGGGCTTCCTGGACTACAGAAAGCAAGAAGTGAAAGACCTCGGCATCGATCCCAATGATTGCTCCTTCAACCCTGGTGTGTTTGTTGCCGATATGCGGGAATGGAGAAGGCAGAAAATCACCAGGCAGCTCCAGACATGCATGGAGGACAATGTCAAGTATGATCTTCTTCTTTCTTCGTTTAAAAAAAAATAGGAAGAGGAATCAGAAGCCTCTCGTCTCACACTCACACACACGCACACACATTTATTTAACAAATAATTGTAACGGCACCGCTTAGCGAAGCGGTCCCTTTAGTATGACGTCAGCAGCACGTGACCGTGATTTAAACATGGCGCGGACTCAAGTAAAGCCAGCGTGCGTCAATAGGTAAGGCGTTCGTCTTTCTTGTTGTGCCTGAATGAACGTGTTTGATGAAAGTATTTTAGCGTATACTTTGCAATTGTGAATTTGGTTTATGTCACGCACTTCGATCGATTCATTAGTTTGGTTTAGCGCAAATTTGAGCGCTTGTTAGATCAGCTGTCAAATTACTTCCTGGTACTGCGGGCATTTGAGGCAATGGGGTTGTCTTACGGCAAAATGCTTAGCGAAGCGGTCCCTTTAATATGACGTCAGCAGCTAGACACGTGACCGTGATTTAAACATGGCGCGGACTCAAGTAAAGCCAGCGTGCGTCAATAGGTAAGGCGTTCGTCTTTCTTGTTGTGCCTGAATGAACGTGTTTGATGAAAGTATTTTAGCGTATACTTTGCTATTGTGAATTTGGTTTATGTCACGCACTTCGATCGATTCATTAGTTTGGTTTAGCGCAAATTTGAGCGCTTGTTAGATCAGCTGTCAAATTACTTCCTGGTACTGCGGGCATTTGAGGCAATGGGGTTGTCTTACGGCAAAATGCTTAGCGAAGCGGTCCCTTTAATATGACGTCAGCAGCTAGGCACGTGACCGTGATTTAAACATGGCGCGGACTCAAGTAAAGCCAGCGTGCGTCAATAGGTAAGGCGTTCGTCTTTCTTGTTGTGCCTGAATGAACGTGTTTGGTGAAAGTATTTTAGCGTATACTTTGCAATTGTGTATTTGGTTTATGTCACGCACTTCGATCGATTCCTTAGTTTGGTTTAGCGCAAATTTGAGCGCTTATTAGACCAGCTGTCAAATTACTTCCTGGTACTGCGGGCATTTGAGGCAATGGGGTTGTCTTACGGCAAACTGCATAACGTTCGTGCTAATTTGTGAACGGACTGATCTATTGACTAGAAAGTGTGTGTGTGTGTGTGTGTGTGTGTGTGTATATATATATAGCAATTATATGACAAACAAATAATTGTAACGGCACCGCTTAGCGAAGCGGTCCCTTTAATATGACGTCAGCAGCTAGGCACGTGACCGTGATTTAAACATGGCGCGGACTCAAGTAAAGCCAGCGTGCGTCAATAGGTAAGGCGTTCGTCTTTCTTGTTGTGCCTGAATGAAAGTGTTTGATGAAAGTATTTTAGCGTATACTTTGCAATTATGTGTTGGGTTTATGTCACGCACTTCGAGCGATTCATTAGTTTGGTTTAGCGCAAATTTGAGCGCTTATTAGACCAGCTGTCAAATTACTTCCTGGTACTGCGGGCATTTGAGGCAATGGGGTTGTCTTACGGCAAACTGCATAACGTTCGTGCTAATTTGTTAACGGACTGATCTATTGACTAGAAGGTGTGTGTGTGTGTGTGTGTGTTGTGTATATAATATATATATATGTGGGTGTATTGTGGCGGACACTAGGACCATGTCTCTCACCCAGTAGGCATGTTGCTATGATCCTTTGATGCTTTGAACCTGTTGGCTTTGTCTTTGCTGTTTTGGACTTTGTTGTATCAGTTTTGTGATGGCATGCGAAGAGTAAAGATCTCCACTAGCAAAAAAAAAATATATATATATATATATATATATATATATATATATATATATATATAGCACAGCGCTACTTGGCCGGTTTCACTTTTCGCGAAGGGATTCCGGTCCCCATCAACCGCGAAAAACGAGGGATCGCCGCATTATGAGCTGTGTTGTGCGACTGTACACGTGGCTGTCGAGTAGTCTGATGGCAGAGGGGGAAAAAGCAATTCCACTTACTGCGTGTGTCACAAGTAATTTGATTTGCCCTTTTTTTTTTTTTTTTTGCTCACGATTGAAAAATCTTCTGTTTGTTTTGAACCAGGCTAAACACGTACAGCAGCGCAATGGCAGGCGGCGTGGCCACTCCACCCATGTTGATTGTTTTTCATAACAAATACACGGCACTGGACCCGATCTGGCACGTCAGACATCTCGGTAAGCTCATACGCACGGTGGTTGAATGGACGAGGGGTACGAAAAGGCCTTTTTTTGCCCGCGCGTTTTAGGTTGGAGTCCGGATTCCGGCTATCCCGAGAGCTTCCTGCACAAGGCGCAACTGCTGCACTGGAACGGTCCGTTCAAACCGTGGGGGTTTCCCGCAGTTCACACCGAACGCTGGGAGAAATGGTTCGTTCCTGATCCGTCCGGGAAGTTCTCCTTGATGAGGCCGTAATGAAGGAGAAGCGCGCAACGCGCGGTAGCTGAGCCGCAGTCAGAGGAGCTGTGCGTGTGCGTGTTCAGCCCCATTGCTTGGCAGCGTTTTGGACCAAAAGGAGTATTTGACCGAGGCGCCTTGTCCAGCTCCGGAGGACACATATCAATTGACGGGCTTCCTGATGCGAGGTATGATTGACGCATTTCTGTATTGCTAATGCTTGGATTGATAAAAAGCATGAGTGTTGACACCTCTTAGTTTGGCATATTTGAACTGCATCCAATTAGCCAGAAGGAGTTCCATTGGCATTCCCTGTCAAAGGGCCTACTGTCTGCAGATGACATCCTTTTCATGAGCTCATCTTGAGATCTATTAGTCAACATGTTTTTGTGCGCAATTTGGAAACAATGTAACATATTGATCAAATATCAACTATTGTCTCATATATAGTGTAAAGCAATGGGTCTCAAATGTGCATTCATGTTTTTTATGCGGGTACAAGCAAGCAATTGTTTTTTAAAGCTGTGAGATGTACTTTTTCTTTTCAAATTAAGAGCAAAATAATTGTAATGGGAAGAAACTTATTGGTTAAACATGTTTTAGTGACTTCTCTGTATGCCTTGACTTGGCCGCAGATAAAAAAAAATAAGAACCAAATATCAATGAGAAATCATTAACATTATAAGCAATTTATTATGTCAGCAACTCTTTTGATACATATTATGTTGCCCTGATGGGAACAACAGAAATTGAAAGCACATTGGAATATGACTCAACCTATTGCTCTTGGGTGACATGACTTAAATTGAAGTTTTGTATGACTGCTTTTTGTCATTAGCGAAGAGTCGGTTATCGGAATAAAACGTGCCCAGAGATGACACTGCAAATGAAGTCACAGTTTATTAGGCAGAAATGGCACAGCGCTCGGTTTCAAGGTTGTTTTTTGGGTTTTTTTTAGTCCACCCTAAAATTCTGTCTGGAAAACACTTGGCTAGGGGAAAGAAAAATTGTCAGGAACTATCCAACCACTAGAGGACGTAATTCGTATATGCAGCTCATGCTCCAGTGTGAACGAATGCGCTTGATTGTTTTTGTTTTTTTTTTTTCAGCAACGCAGCTTGATTTGGTTTTGAGTTAGTTTCAGGATTAAACCCATAAATGTACCCATTCCGTAATCATCCTTAAAATGGCATTTCTACATTCTTGCCTTCATTCGAAGTCAACGTAAACTTAAATTGTAATCTATTCACGACCAGATGACATTTCTTTCGATTGGTTTCGACTGGTACCAAACATGGTACGACCCCGATGAAAGAGTTTGGTTTAGTCAATTTCTGGACGAATATTATCCTTCTCCGCGGTGACATCCGGGCATTATTGATGCATAGAAATTCCCCGCATTAGCTAGCTATTTTCGAAGCTAGTTCCATTCATTGGCCGACAGCCGATTTGATTCTGAGCGCACCTTTTTGATTTCAAGTGTCCTTAGTTGACCCGGCACACATTTTTGGACCGGTCTAGCAAAGTCAACGACAAATGCATTTTCATAGGACACATTTGAGGGATTTTCTGACCCGGCGACTTCTGACAACTGCTAAGTGTTTTTGCCATTTTGCACGAGGGTGATTCAGAGTTTAATAGTTGCGATAAAATCTGGGGGATTTATTGATTTCATTTCAGTTGGCCCACTTCAGTGGTTCCCATACATCATCTTTTCATCTGGAAATGATCTGTGTGTTAGAATTTGGCCATTGCGTGTAAAAATCTACGGAACGTTGAAGTGAAAGCCGCTTATTGCCTCCCTCATTTGGCGGGCGCGACGCATTCGGCTTTCCGATCCCCAAGGGCAATAAGCGATGGCGGTTTTCCAATGGGGTGTGAGAAATGGGTTACAAATCTGCACGTACGCAGCCCGGCGAAACGCGCGTGCGGCGGCGAGCGCTCACGTTTGTCTCACTTCCAAATCACAATGGACTTACTGGAGAAGGATGAGCTCATTCGGTTCATGGCAACTTATTTCAAAAGAGTCTAATTTTGAGATTTTACAATCCGTAAACAAAAACACAAATTGAAATTATTTCATCATATTGTGAAATGTCCGCCAGAGGCCAAAACAAACATTGATTGGAATGAATGTCACATTTGTACAGAGAGCCTGAATGACCTGCAAACTCTGCCGCCGAAATCCCCTTCAAGGCGGCTTTGGGTTTACGTCACTTGTGTGTGATATTCCGAGCTTTAGATAAAAGGCTGCAGGTATTATACGTGAGAAGATATTAAAGCATGAGCACGTAGCTGGTCTTGCGCCATCGCCGACGGACGCGGGCAGCGTTATAAAGCCGCACGCCATTAAAAAATAGGTGTGATTAATAGTGGCTTCGGACAAGAAATTGGCTAGCTTTATTTCTATCGACACGCGCTGCCGCCAAGTTGCCGGTTGCTCTTAGCTCGGCCTCCGACGCCAACTTGATTATGGCGACTTTTGTGAATACGGACCCGAGAAAAGTGAGAAAAACACAAACATCAAGCAGATTCTACCGTGGCGGATTATTCCCCTTTTAATAAGAAACGGGCGAAATGTTCAAGTTCGACCAGCGAACTCTCAGGGATCCGCGGAAGGCTCGGCATTGGCACCGGCTCAACGGTCGACCCTGACTTTGTAGAGCAGGACCAGATAGGTGGCCACCCTGATGATGATGAAGAAAATTCCCAAGACCAGGAAATCCACATAGAGCTTGGCGTCCTCCACGTCCAGCAAGTGCAGCACTTGCGAGGGATCCTCAAAGGTGCACGGCTTGGTCTTACACTCCAGATTTGTGCGGTTCATACCGTAGATAGCGAGGATCACTCCCTCGAAGCCGTACCTGAAAGCCACAAGCGACGCTGTTTTGGATGGTCTGTGGCCACGGGCAAAATCGGAGCCTGAGAACATTTACTGAAGCCGGCCCGTGACGGAAGATCCCGCGACTTGACTCTCTCTCGGCAATTTGGCATAAATTGTTAACGTTACTCAAGTTCATTTTAAATAAGACCACAAAAAAAGAAGGCGTTTTTAACGTTAATGCGGTGTGAAATACACAACGTGCGACAGAAATAAATTGAAGCTACCTGACATAGGAGACATAAGACGTCCACTGCAGATAATCGGGGATGGTGCGGAAATTCACGAAGAAGCCAGAGAATAGGATAACGGGTATGGCTGTGATGGGGCCGACGAACGTGGCAACCTGGGGTTCGTAATTCCGATGCGTTAGTACGATTTGGGGGGGGGGGGGTTAAGCGAGTTAAGCCTACCTGCGGCGACGGGGATGCCGCACCTATGAGCAGTCCCAGGGACTGCGCCACCAGGGCAGTGAATGTGGACAAGTAGAGGAAGAGAAAAAAGCGAGCCGCTTCCGGAGGCTGGCCGGTCATCCAGTACACTATACTACAGTACAGGACCGGGCAAATCACCTGGAAAAGAGGAATTGTGAGGAATGGGAGTTGAATTCCACAGCGGTTCTTCCAGTCGCACCTATTAATCCCAAATAGTTCAAAGAAAAGATTCTTCACACGCTTAAAAAAAAGTATCACGTAATGTAGTTGTGGCGACGCGTTTCCCTCGGTCTCCCCGTCCCCAAAAGTATCGCTCGGTCTGGCATGTCTCCAAAAAGCTTTCTCGCGTCAGTCTCGACCCCCCAAAAAAACGCTCTTGCGTCAACTTGTAAATAATTTGACATTTGTCCCAGTCCGGACCTCCAGAGTCTTGGGTCTTCTCTCGACTCCGTAAGACTTGGTCATCGGCCTGTCTCCAAAGGTCTTTCGTCCCGTCCTGTCCCCGTCCCCCAAAAGTCTCGGTCCCGACTCCCCAAAAGTCTCGGTCCCGACTCTCTATAAAGGCCCGGGCCTCGGTCGGCACGGTGTCGACGACAGAACCGGCGTCACGTAAGCTTACCTGGAAGGGTATGTCTGCACACGTTTTAGCCGCGTAGTAGGCATGCAGGCTGTACCAGGAGTTTAAGTGTTCCCTTACAAACACAGCCATTTCCAGAGGGACTGTGGGAACAAACGTGAGCGACAGGAACCGGTTCCACCATAAGAAGCGCTCTCCCGTCTTTTTCTTACACGTGAGAACAGTGGGCATCAGAGCGGCAAACATGATGAACAGCATGGAGAAGAAGAGGAAGCCGGTGTTGTTGAAGGCGCTGAGCGCGTCGTTTCCGATGTTGAGGTAAAGCAGTCCGATTAGGACTCCGATCACGATATGGGAGGTCACTCTCAGGTGAGTCAGCATCTTCGCGACGAAAGGGAGAAACGTCCCGAGGTTCCCGTTGGAATGTTTAAGCTCTTCCTTACATGCGTTTTTCTATTTACCGCATCTCGCCGTATGGCTGTGAGATTTCTCCGAAATAGAATGTAGAACTGACTGAATGCGCTGGTGGCAAAGTATTCCATCTCGGGCAGTAGCTCCTGCACAAAGGCGACGCAGTGCAATTTGAGCCCGTTCGTCGCGGGAGACACCTTTCAGATAAAAGCGTCTAGCGGATCGCTCACCGATAGATACTCGCTGGTGGAAGAATCCCTATCCTCTCCCGCCAGCTTCTTGCTCTCCTCGCAGCACTGGCTACTTTGCGCCGCCTCGAACAACACCGCCTGCATGTCGCCGTGCGTTCCCGTGGCCAACTCGATGACTGAGGGGAACCGATCGGGGGAGGTCAAAATGATAAACCCTTACTTGCGCGTTTAACGTGAGGTCGTCACGGTTCGGCACTCACTGAAATCCGCCGGATTGTGATACTTGGGGCAAAGGAGGTTGAGTGTGGTCAGGTGAGGGATGAGGTGGGACACTGTGCCCCTGTATATGCACTGGCCTTGACTGAGGATGTATAGCTAAAAAAAAAAAAATCACGGGTAAAGCAAGCTCCCTCCGAAATGGGTCGAACTTGCCCGCTACCTTTGAATACCCGCTTCATAGTGCTCCCAGTCATTATAGTCACAAATCCCCTGCTGTCCAATGGTCTCGAATGGCCTCCGCAGTCCCTTACGTATGACCGGGACCCATCTAAAGTATCAGTAGTACTTGGTGTTCTTTGGTCTCCGTTGTCTAATGCGCCTGCGCGAGACTCATCTCAAATACTCCTAGTCCGATCTACGACCGGTCTCCCCGGTCCCTTACAGGGTCCGACCAAGACTAATCTGGTCCCCGGAGTCCAATCGTCCGACCAAGACCAATAATTGGCCGGTGGCCCCCCCGGAGCACCTTACGCCGTGGTCTCGATTGGTCTCCGTAGCCCCTTAGTCTCTGACCAAGACGAATCACAAGCGTTCCGAGTCACAAACCCAATCGACGACCATCGGCACCGGGCTTTACCTTGTCAAACATCTGAAAGAGATTGCCGCTGGGCTGATGAATAGTGCAGATGATGGTCCGGCCTCCGTTTGCTAAGCACTTCAGAAGGGTGATCACCTGGATGGATGTGGCACTGTCCAAACCGCTGAAACGCAAAGGAGAGAATAGAAAATGAGGATGATGCCGGTCGTTACATACTGTTGATTTTTCCAGTTGAGCATAATTCAGGTTTGACCTAAAACTAGCAGCAACCAGACTCTTTGCGCTCAAAACCAAAACTGGCCTTCATCCTGGAGTAGAATGAAAATGATACTGGAGATTTATTGACTATCGATTACACAGGCTCCTAACAAACTTGAACTCAGGCATATTCTTGTTTATGAAGCGGTTCTTGGCGTTCTGCCTTCCTACCTCCTGACCTTCATTAGTCAGAGGGCCTCTGGAATCCAGCATCTCTGTTCTCATGATACTGTTTTACTGCCTATCCCTAGGGTCAAAACTGAACTTGCTTTGCTGCTCCTTTTTCCTGGAACAATTTACAAGAAGGTTTCACGATTTGGGCTCGGCGGATGCTTTTAAGGCGCCGTTGAATTACTTGACGGCGGCCGCATCTCTTTGTAGATGTTCTGATTTGGAGAGCGGTTTATGGTCGCGATCAAATTGCGGACAGAGAACGGCGGAACGTTTCGGTTTCCCGCTGTCTAGTGCTGCCTGCAGTCCGTCTAGCTTTTTAACGGCGCCTCTTGTCACGGGCAGTTCTCGGGAACGCCTCGAACTCTGCGCGACGTCGCACCTGATGGGCTCGTCGAAGAACATGACAGGAGGATTGTTGACCAGCTCGAGAGCGATGGCCAGTCTTTTGGATTGGCCGCCTGAGAGATTGTTGGTGCGCGTTTTAGTGCAGCCCATGAGCCCCAAGGCGGTCAGTACCTCTGTCACCTGTGACGCAGAAATGACATCGTTAGCCTTTCCTACCAACTGAGGGGGTAAAAAAAGGAGCGGCAGCGAGGAATGCGCATGAGCTCGGGGGCTTACTATCCTCTTTTTCGCCTGCATGGTGTCATTGAGTTTCAGATTGGCAGCCACCTAACATTCAAAAGATTAGAAATCATTGCGGATGCTTTAGATGCTGTTCTCTTCTTCCCTTAAGTTTACCATCATGGCCTCCTTCGTTGAAAGATGCGGCATCAGTACGTCGCTTTGCATGATGTAGCATGACATCTTCTGGAATTTGGCCAAGTCCCTTGGGCGACCGTTCACCAGAATTTTGCCCTTCATGCCCGTCTCCCTGTAATCCACAGAATTGTAGCAAAACTCCGTTTTCCCGGAAAGTGGGTTGCTCCGGAATTACCTGTATCCCGCCAGGACGTTCATCATGGTGGACTTGCCAGCTCCGGAGGGTCCCATGATGCCGGTGAGCTCTCTGCTGTTAAATTGTCCGCAGAGAGAATTCAGGAGTGTTTTGAATCCTGGGGGAGAGGAATAAGCGTTTTCTGGTCGTTGCGACGGAAGTTCTCGCACCCCCTGTTCGGCGCGTTCAAAATCCTGCGGTTAATTAATCGATGGCGACCGACAGTTTTTCGGCTCGGCGCTCTGAATCGGACGGTGAACGTCTTCCGGTTCTTACGAAGGACGGCTTTGGAGTGGTTCCTGCACGTTTGTTTCGATTGTCTAGGGCGCCCTTTGCTTATTTGGATGATCAAGGAATCCTCTGGTTATTGACGTGGATAGATAGGTCGGGTGACTATTTCACGCGTGCCATTTGTTTATTGATGAGGGCTACTCGGAGCCGAGAGTACCTGTCCTCTTCCAACAGGGTCCCTCCTGAATGCTGTAAGACAGGTCGCTGAACTCCAAGTTGACAGCTGCTAGGCGCGACAGTTGGGTGAGACGCTGGGTGTCTGTGTTGTCCACTTTCTTCATTTGGGAGAGCGAGAACAGGTTGACGACGGGTCGCGTCTGGCCCGATGAGATTTTTTCTTCTATTTGGACACTGCAGGCCCCCTGATTCTGCACCTTCTGGGACATGCTAGACAGACAGAAAACACCGACGTGCGCGTTATCGACCGGTGTCACGCTGGGACCCATTCCAACTTACGGACGGCCGCGCGTGACGACGACGTCACAAAATTCCAAACTTCCCACATCGACCGATATCAGATCCCATTTCAATGGTTTCCCTCGCTTGGCCTTAGAAATCGGAACGGTTGCGATTTAGAATCGCTTAAAACCGCTTCATTACTTTTGCAATCCTCGCATCTCAACATTGAATCTTTTATGTCCCCGCCCTCCCATTTTCTAGGCCTCGCGTCTGGTTTAGGAGCGCAAAGTGCTAGCGGTGAGCTAAAACCATAGGCTGCCCATACAGCTCAGAGCGCAGCCAGTGGAACGCACGGCAGCGATATTAGCTTAGCCCTTCGACGGACTGCGGCTCCGAAACGTCACCTGGCGACTATAACAAGAAGGTGATCTCTCTCGGATGAATTGATCGACAGGCACTACTACACTACTTGACTTTTAATGCTTTAGGGGGGAAACAAACGTCCAACGCGAGAATGGCAGTGCATCATCGTGCCGTAAATGCTCAGCGCGGGCAGACGGTAAATAACGGAAAAAAACAATTCTTCATCCTCATAATATCCGAAGTGCTTCGATCATTGTATATGCATATGCAGTTAGTCTGACGCTGCGCTTTTCGTGCTGATGTGGCGACTCCTACCTTCACGGTTGACTGGTCAGTGGCGATTGGCACGTTGAGGACCACCGTACACTTTACATAAAGATTTGTTAATGGCAGCCTTTTGCGCATTACATTCTTGACGCCGTTTTAGTAACCCGTCATTTCATTTCTGCAGGCCTTAAGGGGACAGTGTGTAAGATTGAGACCGTTTTTCATTAAAAAGGAATACAGTCAATGATTCTGAATGTCAAAAGCTTGCAAATAAATATGTTCTTAACGGGCATTATGTTTGAAATATAACGGTAGGTCGAGTTGTCATGAAACGATAGGTCATGCTTGGGCGCCTTCTAAAACATGAGGAGGAACCAAAATGATGCAATAAGGCTCAGTGAAAGATCATAGCACTTTGAAGAAGTCTCAAATCCTTGGGATTTGATATTCCTCGTTCCAGTTCTCCCGTTGTAATGAATTCCCTCCATCCGCTCGCCCGTCTCCCTTTGAGCTTGCAATTCGCAAGCAGAACCACTTGATGGCTGCGCATCAATTGTCGGCAACACCCAAACCCAAAGCAACCCTCGGGGAACATTTCTTGCTGTGTCTTGTCACGCTAACCCGTTTCGCCAGCGATCTCCTCTTAAGTCTAGCTTGACAGAAACACGCTTTTCTGGTAAAGACGGCTGGACCAAAATACCCTGACAAGTTCGATTAGTGGTGATGGTCACATCTCCCGTCCAAAATAGTGATGACGTCGATATAGAAGCTTTCGGGAGAAGAAAAAAAACAACAACAAAACGCACTTTATACATACATACATACATACATACTTGCTTTGCGGTGTGCAGGTGTGACGTTCTCCCTCTTTACTCTGGATGGAAGCCGAACTCTCAGTTCTCCGGTCGACCGGGGAGCGTAAACGCACCGCCGCAGCAACAATAGGGCTACCCAAAATAAACAAGTCTCTTCCTTTTTTCTCCGTACGTTTTCCTAAAATTCGCCCCACCCTCGTGGCGATTCGAGACGGATGTCTGTGAAAATTCAATAGTGAGTGCCTTTGATGGGGGGCGGCGTACGTCACCTTAGTGTAAAGCTGCTATTTGATGCTTGCATCTTTAATGCGTCCTTTGCGGCTTAGTTACAGCGTTCGTACCGTCGACCATTAATCCTTTTGATGAAGAATAAGTCAACTCGTGAGTTCATATTTGTTCTCAAAACGTCCGTTTTTATTTGAATTTGAATGCCGCATTACAAAACGCACCACCTTAACGACGTTTTTTTTCTTTTTAACGGCACGGTACCAACGTCATTTTTTTAACGGCACGGTACCAACGTCATTAAAAAAATCGGGAAGCAGTCTACTGATAACGAATAAAAATCATGAAACGTTTTGGCCTATATCGAATCGAATACCTTTTTTGTCATTGTATGGCTGATGTACAACAAGGTTAGGCGCGCTGCTCCAATTGGTGTGCGTTCAATAATTATGAACAAAAACTAGAAGAAATATTATACGATCAACAGCATAGTTTCACAGAGGGCAATCGTTTTTTTCTGCATGTCCTTGTTTTGTTGTTATTCAGAATGTTAATGGCTGGGAAATGATTTGGTAAAACAAAATGAGCTCCAACAATTTTGGTCATTTTTCAAAGGGTAACGAATATGTGCCTGTCATATGCTATTGCTTGTGTTCAAACCCAAGTTATTTAATAGTGTCCATACTGGTTTCGTTTAGCCGTCTGTGGCTTTTTGCAAGTGTGTTAGCGCTAAGCTAGCAAAACTTTGTGAACTAACTGCTTCCATTTTGAAGAATTACTGTGCAGTATTTTCTTTCTGCGCAACTGTAGCTAATTCTAAAGTTTGTTGTCTCCATATCTTGCGCTTGTAACCGAAATGACTTTGGGGGGGGGCAAAAACTTGGGTTCACATCTGAGCATGGATGTTGTCCAACGCGGTCGTAAACAACGATATTTGTTGGCCCTTGCGTCGCGAGTGAGCGGCTGTACGAAGAGCCCGTCTATTTATTCTTAGGGGTATATCTCGGTTGACCTTGGCCGTATACCTTGAACGGCCAATCACTGGGCACGCACTGACAAAACAAGCATCAAACAAGCATTCGCGCACGCGCCATAGCCAGTTCGGACAGATGTCAAGATTGAGAACCCTTGGCGGTCGATAGTTGCGCCGCTGCTGTTGCGCACCAATGTCATTTATTAACTCTTGCGAGTCACGCAAGCTTGACTTAGCGCGGCTGCGGTCGGAAGACGTGACGTTCCAAACGGGTGGCTTCCGTCACTCGGCGGCCCGCGGTCGACCCGCACGGAGGGTAAGGCTACCGGCCCAGTCCTCTTGATGTGGCGAGGTTTGATTTGGGAGCTTGCGCAAAAGGCAATAGGTTTTCCTTGACTGTCAATGACAGAAAATGCTATTGGCATCTTGGCACAAGGGAAAAATCCACCATAGCTAAAAAAAGAAGTTCTCAAAAGGACAGGAAGTGGGACTTTGCGTGAGGCCAAACCGCGGAACGGAAATAACAACGGTATTGGTACATGCAGAAAAGTACTGGTGCGCGACGATAGCATTGGATCCATTCCACGCAGTGCAGCATGGCTCTTTATTTCGTACGGCGGACAACGTTTGTACATTTCTACCGGTGTCGGCGATTAAGGAGGAAACAAGAATATTCAAGTCTTTGGCGACAAACGCGTACCAACGCATAAATATACCTTAAATATTTAAATAGCTTGTCTGAAGGCATCTATTTACACAGCGCCATTCACAGGCAACCCCAGCCCCACTTGGAGTGTTTAAAATTGTCAAATGTGACGTTTAGAAAAAAAACCAACCGCATTTGTCATAAGGCGTTCGCCGTCCAGATGCGTGTTTGCCAAAGAGAGTCCGCTGAAAGGGGGAGCCCTGGCGGGCGTACGTCAAACGTGACGCAACCCTCCTCCCAAAAAAACAAATCCTGCCACAATGATCTGTCGCTATTTAAACAAATGATAACAAGTAACACAAACGCACGCGCAGACTGCGCAACGGCTTCCAGATATTCGTAAGAGTTGCGGGCGTCGGGAAATCCGTTTGAATTGCATTTGAATTACCGCCGTAACCGAGCTAATGGATGTCCGGCGACGGGCGGCGGCGCGTTTCAACTCGGAAAGCCTTTGAACGGATTCGACGGGAGCAGCCTTGGGAAACGTGGACGGAAAATGCAAAGCCTTATCTGGGCCAGGCTGAAAAGGCTAGCCGCGCGCTTGTAACCTCAGGGGGTTCCAGGCCTTTTTGTCGGTATGGAGCCGGAACCGGCCGTATTCCCACACCGACAAAGGCCGCGGTTTACCGCGCGCGGTATTTGGACTCTTTCAAAATGTGGACATTACAAGCATACTGTATCTGCGGGTGAAATGATCGTACCGGCGTCAAGGTTTTGATTTTAAGGAATGGGATGAATTTTGTGAGAGGTATATACTATACATACACACATGCGCGGGTGTGTCTGTGTTTAGTCAGTATGTCGTAAGTAAAAATGATGTGTGCAAAGAATCAAATCAACGTTATGTCATTTGGTTTAAAACAAGTAAACGCTTGTCTTGCAAACATGGTTTTAATAAAACATCTAGCTTTTTCTTGTCGGCGTGGCTCCTAAATGCTCCTGTGTAGTAAAAGAATCAGTCAAAAAACGACACGCAGAGCCAATCCCTCCATTTGTCAAGTATTTGTGAAACGTAATATTTTCAATCGGAGCCTTATGTGAAAGTACGCCGTCTGCTGCCATTTGTTTTGAAAGTTGAGTCTGCGGAAGCCCGCGCCAATCTGTTGCCGCATATGACTGCGCGGATTAGGTCGGCCCGTCGAGCAGAAAGACCAGAGGCTGGGGGCGGGGTTGGGGGAATGAATCATGTGAAAGAGCCTAATATTTCCACACCGCGAATGAAATCTAGACATTGTTGAGCCCGGGTTTTGACTCTTCGGCGAGCGGTTAGGAGCGGAGTCGGCTAGAAAACGCAAGGCCTTTGCCCGGATCCCGAATCAAATAAAGGCGCGCAGGTCGAGCGTTTCCGAAAAGACCTTTTCAACCGAGTGCTCGTCGGGCCATCTTCAAACGCGTCGCCCGATCCCGAGCGCGGCCGCCGGTCCTTTGGCCAACAAGCGCGACCGAGGCGGCGTGGCTTGTCCGTCTCCGGAAAAAGGGTCGTGGCGGTGGCTCTCTCAGAGCTCCTGGCGCTGAAATCAAAGAGGCGCGCGCAGCAGTGATCCAGGGGCGTGGACTACACGGGAGATAAATAAGACAAGGTGTGGGTCGTTCTTCGGCGGGCCGGGGCGGGGGGCGGGAACTCATCCGTAGCTATGGGGGCTCCTGGGATTAATAGGCGACGAGTCTTCCCTGCCGCTCCGGCCGATAAGCTGATAGAGCCTGTGGCTGAGGTTCTGCACTTGGCAGGTTCCGAGCACGCAACCCACTCGCATCAGCTGGGGGTAGCGGCGGGCGTGGCGGCGGGCCCTCGCCGGCCTCCCGAGAGCCACCGGACGCTCGGCGGGTCCCGGGGGCCATCCGACGGGCGGGGCGGCGCTCCGGCCCCCGGGGATCCGCCGCCGGACCTCTTTCGGCTCCGTTCGCTTGGCGAGACGGTCCGAGCTGAGGGCAGAAGACAAATTCCGTTTGGGAAAAGGGTCCCGTCAAATCTGAACGCGCTAACCGCTTCTACCGGCGTCGCGGTCGGTCGGCCGCCGAAACTAAACGCTACTTTGGAAGAATCGACGGCTCAGCTATTGCCCTTCCTCAGAAATGAACCTAACGCGCTCTTCTCTTCCGGCTTTCGGCTAATCGAGCCCTTCCCGTGTTCTACGTTGCGGCGCACGAGCAAACGCCATCTGTTCGGCGCTTGACAAACACGCTCTCTTTGGACTGCCAGTTTGACTCCATCCGTGAATGCGCCGTTGCCTGGCAGCCGACGGCGGGCGACGATCAGCCGGAAGGAGAAAAATCCAGGTCGCGGGCGCCGGACTAACCGCGTCGCGGATCGCTCCCTTTTTGTTCTTTTCAGGCGGAAAAGGCATCCATGGTCGCGGCCCGTTCGGGATTCTTCGTTGGCACGTCTCTTTAAACTATCGTCGGTGAAAATGAATACGTCCCGGATTGCTTCCCCGTTTTTTTCAGCCAAGTGCCACCTGACCGATGCAAAAGCCTTTTTCTAACCCCCTTGTATTCAGCAACTCCAAACGATAAGTCGTGCGCAGAATAGAATGCGTGCCAGTCCCGCCTGAGTTTTGCCAAGGAGTCACACTTTAGCGATACGTTGCTTCTTGTTCCAACTGATTTGCTCTTCGTTTGAAAAGGGAGCAAGGAAGCGCTCCTGCCACCGCGCCGGTAAAAGACAATACATTGGACGCGCCCATTTCCGCAGAATCTCTACAGTAGCGATGATCTATTCCAGCTCGCCTTCCTGTTGTCCAAGCCGAAAGCGGCGCAGCGCTGCCCCGCTAGACACCGTGTCCCACTTTGTCATCTTTTTATCTTGTGGGCCCAACTGACCCGCTGGTAACGTTTCCGTGGTCTCTTCTACTCCAGGTCAAATGGACAAGCCTGTGCTCATTTGGAAAACTAGTGTTGTATTGCGGCTCAAACGGTTCTCTTTCATAAAGTACAATATTTGGGCTCAGATCGACCTTTTTCTCATTTGGACGTCAGACGTAAGCCAGCGCGGTCTACGAGGAAGGGCTTGATGGCATTTGCGTGAATATGAACTCAAGTTTACGTAACGCCACGAACTGCTAATCCTCGGAGAGCCGAGGGAGATTGTCGTGGGCACGGAGCGCCAGAAATAAGGGCAAGCTTGTTGCTCCCTCTAGAAGCGTGTTGGTTACGGGTTTGATTTTGGTTTTTCAAGTGCACCCCGAATCAAGAACGAAATGGTCAGATACATTTAGAGGGCGCCGTTGTTATTTTCATTCGAGGCGGACGAATCCATGTTTTCGTCCATCCCCATCTAAGGGGCAACTGTTTTCCTTTTGTTTGGTTTAGCATTAGGCCGATTGGTGCGGCGTAGCTTTCTGCGTCGAGCGGAAGTCCGCTGCTTTTGGAACTTTGTCCAATGAGGGGGATTTAGGCCTCAGCCGTTAATCCGCGTAGGAATTCTCCCACCTGTTTTGTGGCGCTTTGTTTGGGCCACCTGAATTTTGACGGCCCCCGCTGAGCCCATCGTACGTCATTGGGCGAAGAACGTGCAACAAATTCAACCTCCTCTTACATGAATGTTCTAGCTTTTCCTTGACAAAATGGGCAAAAAAATCACAGCCGAAAGGGACGAGAAGCACGCGCCGGCCGGGTCGATAGCGACCCTTTCGCAAGCGGTCGCTCGGTGTCATTCGTTTATTCGCTTCCTCGAGTAAATATTTAGTCGAGTATCCGCCGGCTCGTGCAAACCTTACACCGCTGTAAATGCTAGGTGGACAATATAACTGCAAAGGATGTTTGGGCGAGATTGTGAACGTTTCCATATCTTGGGGAATTTCAACTGGATGCTCTTCACCAAAGCAACATTTACGTGAGCGCCTTAACCTGCCTCCCCCCCCCCCCCCCCCACGCTTTGTAAAATGACATTGCTAAGTCTTTAACCCCCCAAGCGTGGAGTGTTAAAAAAACAAAACAAAAAAACATCACTTGTCATTATCAGTTTGAACTGAACAAAATGTCTTTTCACGTCAGGGTGTTTTTATGGCTTTTAAAGGCCCAAACAAAGAGCAGATAACATCCACTGGTACAGCCTGGAGCGAATCCCAAACTTTCCACTAGAGGGCAATCACACATTGAATCCTTCGCATTCCTTCCTGCATCATCAAAAATGTTGCAGCTGTAATTAGGTGCGGTTTTTTTCCAAACTAGTTTACGCTACAAGAAAGTCAGGTGTCTTCCCGCTAAAGCGGCAATGCGAGTGGGCGGACGTGCGTCCGTTATTTTTAGGATAACTCCACGCAAGAAGTCCGGAGCCAAATTTGGAGCAAGAAGCTCTTGAGAAGCCGCGGCATTCACTAGTTCACCTTGCTGCTCTATAAATTCTTAGAACTATGGGATTTTCCTTACTGATTAAAGTGACCGTAATGAAGCTTTTCGATGGAATCGGTGACATATTGGCACGGATTTTTTCTTTTTTTTTTTTTTTCCAGATGTCGAACAATGTCTTTTTATTTGACCTCGCAACTCGACTATCTGCATATACAGTATCTTCTGCACAAAAGAACGAGATACAACACTTTTAGGTTTGTTTGTTTTTTTAACTCTGCTTAGTTTATGCCAGTCGAGGTGTTCGGGAACAAAACCAAAAGAGAACACGCAGTATCCCAATTGAATATTTGGTGTTGAAAATAAGCCTGAGCTGTGTTTGTCCGTCAAAATAAGCAAAATGCGATGCGGTCATAGGACGTATATACTGGAAGCTTTTAAATGGCGTTCGTCCACGTCTTCTTACCTGAAGAGCTCCTCCGCCGTCAGCAGTCGGAAGCAGAGCAGGCTGATGCAATAGAGCGAAAGCGGGCGAGGGGCGCGCATCTCCGGCTTGGGCCCGGGCCTGGACCGGGACCGGGACCTGCCGCTTCAGCCGCTCTGGGGAGAAAAGTGGCTTGGCTGCCTCAGTGGCTTCGGTGGAGGAAAAAATGATGACGGGTCCGACTTTCCAGGCTCGGTGGGCAAAAGTGCAGATCTTTGAGGGAGTGTGATTAGTCAAGGGGGGGAAAGTGCATAGGACTCCCGGAATGAGTTTTCTTCCCCGTCTTACCTTGTTTGAGGGTGACTCAGATGCCGTCGAATTCAAGTCGGGGTTAAGCTCAAGTTCTCTGAGCGCCTTTCGCGACATCGCGGGTTTAAAAGGGGAGTGGGCGGAGTTGAGGAGCGGGGACGCGCGGAGCGGGGCGGCCGGAGCACCTGCCCCCTCGCCGACTGGAACTTGCTGGCTGGCGAGAGTCGCTCATTCGGAATAGGGATTCGGAGATGGGCGCCGGCGCACTTTCGCTCGGGAACAACTGCAAGCTTGATCCGATAACGGAACTCGTCTCTGGATCATCCGTGTCTAGTTTTGCTTCGAATGCTTTTAAACGCTTTTTTCGGAATCGCCTTTGGAAAAAAAATCCACACCTGCTGTATTATTCTACAGATGTTTAAAAGTAGAGTCATTTGAAATTGCATTGAATTGTTCGCTAAATGAATGCAACAGTAGATTATTAAAATGACCAATTGATGGGATTTGGTTTTTTTTCTTTGAAGAAATATTTACTCTTTTGGTGCATTGAATTCAAACAGCCTGCTAATCGATGTGTCACCAGCATTTCTCAAATGGAGGTACGGGTGCGCTATGAATGCCCTAACCCTAGTTCTTAAGTGTCCCCCCCCCCCCCCCCCCCCCCCCCAAAAAAAAAAAAAAAAAAACCCAACAAAAATCCATTATATGAAAATGATTGTCACCCTTGCAGCCCAAAACTTGCCCAAGCATGCCGCGCCGAGTCATAGGATTGTCTCAGATTATTTCACGCTCGCTGTTATGGCATTACAGCTTTCTCGCTGCCCATGCATTCCTTTGATGGCCTTTCATATTTTCCCAGGTCCGGTTCTTGACATGTTAATCCCAGGTTTGGCTTGAATAAAAAGGTTTTGATTTGGGTTGATTCAGTATCCGAGTTTTGGTGTCATCTCGGCTTCAGTCTTGTTCCCGGCCCCAGTTTACGTCCCGCTTGCCGTTTGACTTCAAACTGAAGTTTGCATCATATCTTAATTATTTTTTTATGTATTCATTCTGCTTTGTCTTTCTGAATCTCCCCAAAGGGGGGATGAATCTATTGATGTTATTATTCACCCATTCACTGCCATTGGCGGCAAAGGACGTCAAAGATCCGTTTTTCCAGCGCCGGTGGTGAATAAGTTCACGTGAGGTGAGATTAGTTGAGCAAGTTCAACATTTTCCAAGCTATTTTTTCAAGATCTTCCGCATTTTCTTCTCATTTTTCTCAAGATGCTAACCCCCCCCCGAAGTCCTCTGGGGCCCCCCCAGAGGAGACAGGCCTCACTGTTCCGCCGTAACATGCAAAACTCAATGCGGCTCTGCTTCCTTTTTGTCGACGAAAGGGCTCGACATGAAAAATACCTGATAATTGCCTATTGATTGGTCTGCCTCAATATGAAATTGGGTCACTGGTTTTCACCCCTGACCCACTTACGTAAGAGCGCCCCCTTCATCGGAGAATCGGCCCCCATCCCGGAGGGCTTCCCGCCCCGGTTTGATCTCTCAGTCGTGCGCCGGTTCGACTTTTTTTTTTTTTTGGCGTCCGGCGGCAATTAGCCCGCAATAGAAGAAGGGACACTTCTGTGGAGCCGACGCACAAAAGGTCGTGCCGGAAGCGCCTCCGGCCGCGCCGTCTTTGAAATGTACCCGAAACGGAGGGAGATCAGAGAGGCGCGTTTCTGATTGGCTTCGGCGCTTTCTCTCCTTTCGACTGAGTCATGCCGCGGCATGCTTTTGAACGTTGCGTAAAAAGGACAACGACGTGGCGTTGTCTCACAAAGACACTTTGTTTATTCGGTGAATTGGTTGGGTTCGTTTGTAAAAGGATGGAGGGGAGACGCTTTAGTTGAACGTTCTGCTCTCCTGTTTCCATGCCATTGTCATATTGAACAGAGCGATGCCGGCGTTGCCAATTTCCCATGCTTCTGACTTCATTGGACTGGAAATGAGCGGAGACTGAATCAACGGCGCTAATGAGACTGACGCGCGAATCAAAGGGGAAACTAAAAACCGGGAAAAGAAATCGCAACAGCCGTTGGATCTCCGAATGATCCGCGCGTTTCCCGCTTCGATGAGAATTGCTGTTCGTCCCCGTTGTGGCGCCGCTCACGTTTTGACATCTTGCCTGGTTCACTCAGCTCAGAGTGTCATCCGCAGGTTGAAATGGCCACACGAGAGACACACGGCCACACCCGCCCGGCTCCTCCGGCGGGTTTCCCCTGGCGTTCCCGGGCCGGGCCTCCTTTCCCAAACGGAGTTCAAATAAATCATCAGAAAGTAACGCTTCGGCTCGGCTGCCGGCGCGCCTGCGTACGTCTTTCCCTCCCTTTTCATCTTTGATGAAATATCTCCGCGCCTCTTTTCGATGCCAAGATATAAATCCCCCGGAATGTTTCGCCTTCAGACTTGAAATCGCCCCACGACAAAATGACAGGAGCCAAGCCAGTCTGTGACAAGTTGTCAGCGTCGGGCATAATGTAATATTTGCACAATAAAATGTTTCTTGTGCGTTCGGCTGGAATCGGCGTCCTAATGTAGCGGAGGTTTTCCAGTGAGATAAATGGCCGCCGTCTCCGCTTGGAGGGGGGTCCGGGACCCAAACGAAGCAACGACCTGAGGCGGTTGCGCGGAGGGGGCCGTGTATTCGACGCCCGCGGCTTCAAGTGGGACTTTTCACGGTGATTTTTCGTCCGGAAAGTGCGCGTGCGAGGACCGTAAACAGAGGCCCGTCCCGCGAGCCTGTTTTCCTTCCCGGCGCACCTGCAGACACTGAAGCGCTTACGACTGTTTACATACAGGACGGCTAGCGCTGTCATTTCAGCCAGTCGGTCTCATGAATCTCCAATTCCTTTTGCATTCTGCTGTGACTTTTAGCAGGTGTGCCAAACTGAGACGTATGCGTCGGAAGGATCCTTCACGTATTCCAACGTTTTCGCCAAACGGACCGATATCAGCCTCGTTTTTGAGGTAGTCGCGGAGGCTGCTGATACCAGACGGTGATACTGCAGGAAAAGAAAATCTTGCATCAAGTCCTCCTTGGCAGTAGTCGGCGCTATACTGTAAACGTTTGACTGGTTGCCAAAGGTTTTGTTGGCATCTCTGGGTTAAATAAAATTTTAGATACCAAAAGAACTCTGCACTCTTGAAGACTCTGTAAGTGTGCTGCTATTGGCCGCATACAAGAAGATCAAACATCGCTGATTATTTATCTCATTATTTATATCGTTATCCATCATATGATATTGATGCATTCAGTGGTCAATGTGTGCTCGGAGCGCCACTAGAGCCCTCTAGTGGTTCACTAAAATATTAGACTCCAATTTTACATTCAATACTTTGACATTTAACCTCTGAAACGTGTTTAGAAATTCATAAAGGTCGAATTCTTTTTTACCTTTTATATTCAACACATTTTCATTGAATCATTGTTGGGATGCGCTTACTTTCCTTTTAAGCGCAGTGTTGATGTCGAATCAGCGTTTCCTGTTGCGGGAGCTTAACCTCTAAACAAAAAATTAGCGAGCCGCGTTTTAAAGTCAAGTGTTTTTGTAGGTGATGCTTCGTGAATGGCGGAAAGGGAACATTGGCCTCATTGTTACATTGTCAAGAAAACCAAAAATATAGTTCTTTAAAATTGGAATGTTCAAAAAGTAAAATTATTAGTGTATCAGGATGCCGTTGTACTATGATCGATTATTCGTGAAAAACGAGGAGGTGTTATTCAAATCAGATTTTTTTCAAACCACTTCGACAAATGACCTGCCCCGTATGTCGTTGTTTGGTCTTTGAGAGGCCCCTGAGCACAAAAAAGTCCGACAGACGCTTCAGAGGAGCGAGCCAATGTTAAACTGAAAACTGCTGCCCTCTAGTGAACCCATTTCTACATCAACAGTCTGAACCAAGATTCCCTCGAGTTGACTTCAACCAAAAAAAAAAAAGATCATTGAGTCCCCCTCAAATATCAAACTCTGTTATGAGGCTATCACTATTTTTTTAAAATCACCATTAGCTACTGATGGCATAACGGCACCTCGGCCTGACATCCCTACCCTCATACTGCAAGCTGCATTTACGTGATGCAAAAAACACTATTTAATCAGTGAAGTGAAATATGAAAAAAAGAACATGTTATCCATAAATATTAGAGGTGCATGTACTTTAAAGTCAAATACAACTGAACTGTGCTTCTGTTGCATACCACTAGAAGGCGCCCACACTTTGAGATGTTGGGATGTTTTAGATTAATGTAGCTACTGCCATATAGAGGGAGAGCTTTGAATTCTTCTCATTCACCATCTTGCTGGCGAAATAAAAAAAAGAAAGTGACTTTATTGGTGGTAAATTAAGAACTCAATGAAGAAGAATCACATCTTTTCCAACGACACATTTGTGGATCCGGTTGAGATGGAAACAGAGTGAAATTTGAGCGACATGGTTGTTTTGGGTCCAAACAGACATTGCCACATTACAAGAGTCTCTCCGGTTTAGCGTGGACACAACGGAAAGGTATCATGCCAAGAAACTGGAAAGACAGATTGACAGTCGCTACGCGCTGGTTCGGTTGACGCGCTGTGCCCTACCTGCTTTGGGGCGCATGAAACCTCCAAACCACATCCCGTCTATTTGCCGATGTGCAGGAAGTCACGTGTCCCACGCGCGGTCCGGCCCAAAGACCAGATCGGGTCGGGGATGACTTTTCTTCATATGTATAAATAGATGAGACTCGACTGCATTTCCAAACTGTTTTACATAGAAGTGCTCAGCGTGTACTCAAACTCTATGACCCGCTCTCATCTTTCTCAGCCTTTCTGTCTCTGGCAACTACTCAAGTGCGGCTCAAGGTTGAGATAAATTGCAAATATCTCAATCCGAGCCCGACCTCGTCGAAAATAACAGGCACCGCCGTTATCGCCCGATAGCGTCCTGTTCCGTCAGCTCTTGTGCGTGTGAGAAATTCTGTGGAGAGCGAAAAGAAAAGAAAACAATGCAATATGTCATGCTTGTGCGCCGTTTGACTAGAGGCCGATAAGGATTGCGGGTCACCGGCGATAACGCAGAAAGCGTTGGAATTCCCTAGGGCGCCGCGCGGATGCGGGCCGTCAGACCTTCCTCCCGTTCTATTGACACGGGTTCCTATCTGCAATGACTTGCCGTCGTCGGGTCAAGGTTTCATAATTGAGGTCTTCAGAGCTGGTTTTCTTCGTCGAAGAAAAACACAACAAACAAAGCCATACGGTAAGAAGAGCTGCATTCAATCAAATAATTTGGTGCCGCCGTGTGGCGTCTTGGTGCCCAAGAACTATGTTTAAACAAATGAAGTGCTTTGACACCACGTCCGTAGGCTGTCGTAAACCTTTTCAGTTCGGCGGAATTTGCTCTATCCGCGGCTCGGCTCGATTGCTAACGCTGGAAGTAAATTGCGGCAAAAACAAAGGGCGTCCGAACCTATTTTGCTCCTTCCTGGGACGTTTGTGCGGGATCTAGAAATCAAATCAAGTCAAGGTGACAAAATCTATACTCGGGATTGGCCAAGCGACGTCGAGGCTAACGTTGACAAAAATACGAGGTGTAAAACGTAGTCTAATTGTTGATCATTGTGACAAAAACGTGTTAAAACGTGTTTTTTTTTTTTTTTTTTGGAATTTCCACTTGGACTCTTGCCGCGGCATGGCCTGGCGGTGGAGCCGAAAGGCCCTGGGTTCGATCCCATCAAAGTGCCCTTGAGCAAGACACCGAACCCCCAGTTGCTCCTGATGCTGCGTCATCGGTAGGCAAATGACCAGTTTTGACTATCCGAGGTAGACATTCCGTTTTTCGCCATTGTGAACAATTGAAAAAGTCTCCCTGAAAATTCGTAAAGCTAACGCGTGGCATCGGGGCGAAAGAAAACTGCAGTTTCAGCTTGGATTTCGGTTTATTGGGGCGGCAGGGTCTTTTCCCATCTAAAGGGGTTTTCAAGGTACTGCTCGGCAAAAGTCGAAGCCCTCCAGACAACTCGCGGCTGTTTTGAAACGATGGCTAAAATATTCTGGAAGTACATCGCAAACTCTGTGGAGGAAAGCGGCCCCTCCCTGAAAGTAGGTACTGCGCACGCTCCGCTCTCAGCCGTCAGGGCTTGACAGTATGGCGGCGGGGTACAGCTGGAAGGATGCTACCGTTGCCAGCGATGTGTCCGTCGCCGGCAGGACGTAGATGGACCCTTAGCGGCGCCGAGACGAGAGGAACAAGCGCCACAGAGCCGTCGCCGTGAACGGCCGCAATGGCCAGGCTCGCCGACTACTTTGTGGTGGTCGGTTACGACCTCGACAAACGAGGTGGGTGCTGCTGTTAGCCGCCTAGCATCGCGGCCTATGATTAGCCTCGGCGGAATAGTAGGCGGGGATGGGCCGCGCCGCCGATGGCGGCTCGCCGGCCCCGGTCGCCGTCGCCCGGCCTCGGCGTCAACTTTACACCGAGGACTCGCAAGCTGCTCGGGATTAGCGCGTTTAGTTCCTGGTCGGAATGACATTTTCTCTCGGGCGTTTTTTTGCAAGTCGCGCGTTTAAAAGCGGCCCGCTAACGCCCGGAGCGCCGCCATTAATACGAAGATATCCGCCAATGTTGACAGCGAGCTTCAAGCTAGGGGAAGCTAACGTTAGCCGGAGACTGGCTCTTGGTTCGCCTGCAACCCCGAACTCGTTTATCCCCCTGTTTTAATGCACTTTGCATTGGCGGTTTCAAGACGTTTTCAGCCATTTGGTGGAGGTGCTCGAAGCATCCAACTATATATAACTATATAACTACAACTATATATAAAAGCTCCTCAGACTTGTGCAAATGGATGCTTTTCCTCTCGGCTCCATGGCTGATTGTTGTGTGTTTTTGCGTGGATTAACCCAGATGGATTTACACCTCATCACCCTCGCCAGCACCATCCTCCCTGCTCCCCTGTGTTGTTGAGGACCTTGTTTGGACCCCCCCCCCCCAACCCCCTTCACCCTGAGCTCCGGCCTAGATCCGTGCAGTATAATGGCTCGTTTAATCATGAAATATTCAAGCCGCCTATCCAGTGCAAGCTTGCAGCTAGGAACTTGGTACACTCAAGTCGCCCCGTGATTTATTCACAGTATGCAAATCTGCAATTTGCCTCTGTGCCAAAAGCTGCCTCTCCGTCTCCGCGCACTCTTCACGGTCTCCATGCCCGGATGCGCCTTTACAGAATCTTGCGTTTTAGCCGCAAAGTTTAGTTCAGTGCAGGATGTCATTACGTGGACAATGCAAACGTTGCAGAAACGCCCCTTCCTGTTCGAGCCAGACCGAATTGCGAACGGCGGAGCAGGCCGTTCAAAATCATCTGGAAGGCAGACATGCTCAGCTTTTAATGGATCAGAACAGCCTGCGCCTTGGCAAGCCAAACGCTTGCAGTGCCAGGATCACAGAGTGATTGCTTTCTGTAGACGAGACAGCCTGTGGAAGCTCCTTGTGAGGTTGACACAGGAGAAAACACATCAGGATGACGCATGTAAACTTACTGGTGGCAATTGGAGATTACCGCTGATCTCCAATCAGTTCAATGAATATGATGGTTCACTGCGCTGAATAAAATCATCATTTTCGGCGTGACTTTGACTTAATAGCTCAACGGCACACCGCAAATACCTTTTTATTTATGTATTTATTTTTTGACGATTTGTGAACTTCTCACCTCCCTCGCGTCTTTCTAAGTACCATCAAACCTAGGACGAAGCAATCCTGGATCGTGAGAATACCCGGAATGCTGCGTTTCCTCTGCAGTCTAAATACTTCAAGCATCCTGCTTCTGCGTGCGCGTTTGCGTGTGGCACTCGGTTTTGCGGGCCGTGACGGTGACAGCTAGTCTGGCAAACGGGGGCGTTCGCGTGACCGTCTCGCCCCTGTGCCAAAATCTTCACCGCGTATGCCTTTTTGAGCCAAGATGGTGCCTGCTTGGAGGCTGGTGTCGTTGTCGGGGTGCGGTCCTTATAGCAAAGGGGTCCTTGGAGGAACACCGTAGCGTTGTGTTTTGACAGCGGAGGCCGCGGAGCCGGCATCCAATCGCGCGAGTCCCAGACTCAAGCGGGAAACTGAGCGGGAACCTTGGAGTCGTTTGGTTCAAATGGGATAATCCACATTGTCTTTTTTGTGTGGGAAACCCAGACTTTAGTTTCCACTTTTTTTTTTTTTTTTTTTTTTAAAAGATTTCACAAGTCACAATGAAATATGCCCTTATGTTAAAGTAAGATTTAGAGCAATGGAATGTACTTTTAACCTTTTTCTGTTTTGGAGTTGTTGGATGTTTGGGATTATAGTCACCATGCCATTTGGATACATATTTGGGTGTTTGTTGTATTATCGATGACAAAATCATTATTGAATGAGAAAAAAAACCCAACGCAAGCAAAATGTTGCGTCATGTGTCCATTTTTTTTTTTTTTTTTTACTTTTAATTTGAAAAGAAAAATGTTCTGTTCTTGTCAGGACATCAAAAAGCATGTAGTCACATTTGCTGATATCTGCACAAACCCTGTTCAAAACTAATAATACCCCTTGGGTTACCGTGAACTCTACCACTACAATGACTAATTTAGGTCATGCTCACAAGCGTGAAATGGGAAAACATGGGACAAAATGTCACAAGAAGCGCCTCTTGCCGTTTTTGTTGGATGATGCAAACATGAGACGATGAGAACCAGTGATGTTCTCATATTTTGGTTTGTTAATGATGCTATCGCAACATGGAATTTGAATATTATCGCATAATTGGACAAGTCCTTTGAACCTGACTTTACCAGTATCAATCATCTGTATTTTTTATGCTGTTTTTGGCTTTGCTTTGCTGATGTATTCAGGTGTCGTCTTGCAATTTTTTTTTTTAATTGCGACAATGACAAGAACTTTACCTCGTGAAAAAAATCCAGTATTTCATCGCAGACGCCGCAGTCGTGTGGGATGCGTGCATATAAAGAGGCTTCTGCTGCTGCCAACAGTGCCCGCCTGCGGGCAGCCACTTCCTCCAGTGCCTCCAGAGCAGGGCCGCAGCCTTTCAAACCCTCCTGAAATAACCTCCACAATCTGCCTTTCATGGTGGGGGACAAGAGGGAGCGCGGTACGCTCGACGCTTGTGTGTGTTGGCCGCTCACCCGGCGGATACTCGAACGGCATTGTGTTTGGTCGGTTACTCTGGTAACGTTATCCCCGCTTTGGGCTGCGGGTTTGCGACGAGCGCTCGGTGCACACTGACCGGGAAGGCCGGGATGTTAAGTTTATTTATTTATTTATTTATTTTAAAGAAAAACATACAGTAATTACTGATTCGTGGTATGTGAGATTGTAACAGGGTTACGGCAAATCTAGTTTAATGCCTTGACAGGAGCGCTCTATTTTCCTATTCAAATTAAGAGCAAAGTAATTGGAACACAATTTGACCATTGGAATATGACACTTGTTGTGCCCCATGTAGTACTGAAGAAGACGGCACAACTTATCATGAGTATAGTGTTGTGAATACCTCATTAATGATGCTCGTTAGGTCAGCCGTCTCTGGCGCTTGCCATTGTGCGGGCGTTATAAAAGATTACGAACACCTTGAAACGGTTTGCTTTTATATTTTATTTGAACTCGAATCAAGAGGCATTACTTGAAACATCTTCAATCAGTTTCTTTTGACAGGTGGCAATTGATTTCCTTGTTAAATGGCTGCTTTGCACTGAAGATGTTTTGTACTGCAAAATTGTGAGGCGACTAAAAATACAGTACTCTTAACATAGGCTGTAATTATATGTGGCCAAGGGTTGTGTTTGGGGACCCCCCCCCCCCCCCCTCCTTGATGGCTTCCCTGGAATGTAAAGAATTTTCTCCAACTCCTCTTCACACAAAGGCTGAGTCGGCAGCGCTCCGGTTAGGTCTTCAGGCGCTCAAGGGAGCAATCTATCTAATCCCCAAGGGACGAGTTTTTGATGCGAGGGGGGGGGGGGGGGGGGGCTGCTGGCCTCGGTTAAAAAAGACAGCTCCTCCTATTCGGTTGCAGGCTAGAGGCATGCAGTAAAATCAAATTTGCGGGTGAAAAATGTGAGCAATTTGAAGCAATTCTGCTTAGTGACAGACCCGCCATCCGTCAGTCCAGACTTTGGATTTGTTCAGTCAAAGACACTTTTCTCAAGTTCAGTTTTTCCCCTACAACGATGGGATCCCTGATCCATTCTTACTCTGTTTAGTTGCGTGACTGGAGTTCACAGCGTTAGTCATTGGATTTATTTGCCTAACCTGCGAAAGATTAAAGAAGGCGCACTCAAGACAGCCTCCGCATCAAATCGGTGGCCCACTGGGTTGCTGCTCCAAGAGCGGCCGATACCGGCGTCGCTATTACCGATAGCTTGGTACAACGCCTAACCCTAACCCTGTACTCGCTCATCCCTAGTACAGTACTTGCAATTACGGTGGAACAGATGTGCAAGTACGCTCCAGTGTATTTGAAAATACTTTGGAAGATACTTGCAAATGCCTTGTTACTACATAATTACGTCTGAATTTCTTCCTCTTTACGTCCTCTTCTTTCCACTGTAGTGGAAGGCGAAGGTGAGGGTCAAGGTCGCATTCTCCAGCGGTTTCCTGAGAAAGACTGGGAAGACAGCGCTTTCCCACAAGGCGTAGAGCTGGTAAGCGAACACCCCAAGACGCATGTTCCTCAAATATCGCGGCCAGAACCCTCCACTCTGTCAAGGTCTGACTCATTACATTTCAGATCGTTTTTCGCGTGCTGTAGAAGCTCCTAAGTTATCAATTCCCCTTATAGGACCTCAGTGATGTTTATTTATTTATTTATTTTTTTACGAGTCCAACTCTAGGTCAGTGAACCACCTGTTTGTTTTGTTTTGTTTTTTCCTCTTCGCTACAGTTCTGCCAGCCCAGCGGTTGGCAACTGGTCCCCGAGCGTCAGCCCGCTTCCTTCTTCATAGCAGTTTTGACCGACATCAACTCGGAGCGCCATTACTGTGCCTGCTTCACTTTCTGGGAGAGCCATGACAACCCACAGGTAAGAGTTTGATGAAGATGTGCGACTCGTGCTCATTCCAAAATATTTTTCATCTATCCTCTTTGCGCTCGGTCGCAGAAGACGCGATCCGGCGATGCGGACGAGGTGGACGAGGAGCCTACTGTCATCCAGCCGGCTCGGGTTTTCGCCCCCAAGAGTTTGGTGCTGGTGTCTCGGTTGGACTACAGTGATGTGTTCAGGGTAGGATGCCTTAGCTTGAAAAGGAAAATTATTTCAAGAATCCTGTGGAAAGTATTCTGACAAAAATAATGAACGCTGATTTGAAATGGGTTTGAACGTAAACATTCATATTTTGTGCAAAAAAACAGCAGAACTTGCTTCAAGGACAGTCCACTCATTTAGCTCTAATTTTTGTCAAATGTCATCACTGAATTAATTTCTTGTACACTGAATTGATTTCATCCCAACAACATGTTTCTGTTTTTGCAGCGCTTTTTTTTTTCTCAAATAATGTGCTTAAAAGAGGGTCAGGAATAGACATTGAATGAGTTAATACCGTGAAAAACATCTTTTTTCTTACTTGCTGTCGAATGAAAACCACATCACTTGCGCTCAAGGTTAGGCTAACGACCAATCGGCATTTACCTTTCGGTCATGTGACATTTGGGTCTCTAGTTTTTGACAAAATTCAAGCTTTAAAAGCTGTTTTGTGGGTTATTCATGTCATCCAAAATGCGCTGTCAAAAAAATGACGGAAAACATACTCAATCAATAACCTGTGAAGTTGACCCAAAGGGCAGTGGCTCTGTTTTTTGGCCTCAACTCTTTTAAGACAACAAAAGTCTTGGTAGTGTTTCTGAGGTGCCGGTGTTCATCTGGGGTGTTTGTTTTCTTCGTGGGCTTTCGCTTGTAGGGCGAATCAGAGACACAACGACAGTAGTTTCCTGGGCAACTTCTTGATTTCTTTGTCTCTTTTTCCTTCTCCAATCAGAACTGCCTAGCCTTGGTCTACACGGTCCACGTAGATGGCCTGACCGTCCCCTTGGAGACGGTCATTGGAAATCTGCTCACGTGTGTCATCCCCATCGCTGGAGGCTCCCAGGTAACTGCTCACTCGCTCTCTCCTACGCCCGACTGCCTGAAAAACGAGTTAAATATGCCTAAAACCAAAGTATCAAAGGTGTGATGTCTGCTCGCTGGCTTTTTTTTCCCCTGGGTTTTCTGCAAGTTCAAGCAGTGTGACGCGGTCAGCATTCTTCGTCACTTGGCCAACGGACTCTGAAATTTGGCGCATTCTTCATTTTTTGATTGCTATCTCTTTCATTTGCAGTTTCCTTCTGTGTTTTAGACAGACAAAACCTAATTTAGCTTCCGTTTTCCCAACCAGGCATCAGTCTTTCTCTTCAGTCGTGTTCTACCAATATCATCAATTTATCTTACTTTATCTTACTTTACATACTTATTTTAATACCCGCCGCATGTGGGAAAGGAGAGATTTATAGGATTTTCCTTACATTGCCATTTTAACGGTGTACAAATATGGTTACGAGGCGTTTAAACAATGTGTCTTTAAAGACGGGTGCAATTTCAGAGTCCTCAAGCTATTGAAATGGTTTTGGCGTGATCTTTCGAAGCAATTCTCACCAATTTTCACCTCTAGCTGGTGGGTCTGGAAGGTATCTCCCACAGGTTCGCTGCACGCCTAGTTCTTCGATCCTTACGCCTTATTTATTACCGGTATGTTTTACTTTGTCGCGTGAAACTACCGTTCAAGACAAATGCTTCTGGACTTTTATGTGGAAATGCAGGTAAACAAATGCGGGAACAAAAACACGGACTTCCGCGACACCCATCGGTTGAACTCCTTCGCTGCCTTTGATGCGGGGGACCCATTTTCACTTCACCGAGTATAGTCCATTTGTGAATAAGGCGTGAAGGAACCGATTTCCTTCCGGCTAATCAAGCCTAATGGGAGCGTGTTGGAGGAAGACCGAGGGACTGTCCGAATCAGTCTCTGGGTGATCTGAAGCGCATGTGTCCCTCTAACCCCCGCCGTACACCGGTTCCTATGTGTTACGGATAATCGAGTCCCCGTTTTGTAGTTTAGACACGGTTCCTCGGGTCCTGACCTGTGACTGGCTGCCGGCCTGTCCCCAGGTAACACTGCCCATCGACCGAGCTCCCTCCCTCCCTCCCAATCGAGGAGCCGGCACCGTGTCGATTGCGTTCGAATCGGGAATTGTGTGCCGGTAATAGCTTTCTTTGTGGGCGGTTGTCTTTTGTCTTGCCTTTCTCACGATTTTGACAAATGGCCTCGAGTGCGAAAGCTTTGATGGACGTGTTTGGCAAACGCACCACGCGCGACCGCGCGCGGTTGTGACTTTAGTTGCTAGGTGACCATATGGGATGGCAGATGGCTTCCTACGGGGCACTCCGAATTGAAGAATCACACGTAATCAGTCTTAACGCACACTGATTGCACACGTATAAACACAAACGTTAGGCAAAACAAGGCTCCGGCCCGTGAAATCCAGATTTTGTCTGGATTGTGATCCAAATGAACTGTGAAGTACCGTCATCATTTATTTATTTTTTTGTTCCCCTCCCAACTTTTAGTTTCAGTTTATGAACATCCATGTCCTTCTCACCAATTTCTCTGTCGACCTGCCGGATCCTAGTGTGTGTGCTGCTCGGTGGGTTATTTTTCTCTGCTTCTCTTTCTCTCTTGCTGCTGGGTTTTTGTGTAGCCGGGCCAGGTGTAGCTCGTGGGCCTGCCTAACTCAATTCTCCTGGAAGCCTCCGCTTTCTACGCCCGGGCCATCACGTAACCATATGTGATCAACAGCTGATCGTTTGTCATCGCCTTTAAAGCTAGTTGCTATTAGTGCCAAGATTGTCATGATTTTGTCATGAGACTTCTGGTTTGGCAGCGAGATGAAAAGTGAGCGCTCTCTTTACCAAGAAAGTCGGTATAGGCATTTTGGATATTTTTGTTGTCGAACCCAGCTCGGAAGGACGCAAGCGATGAATTACAGCTTCGGCGACTTGTTTATTTTATTCATTTTTTTAATGAAGCCACTTTGAATTCATTCTGGATGTTCTTTAATCCCCTGCGATTGGCTGGCAAGCAGCTCAGGGTGTTCCCCGCCTACAGCTTAAAGACAGCTGCCGCATGTTTTCTCATCTGGCGTGTGAGCGCGTAAAAACGCTGCTTCGTGTTTCTGTTCCGCTGCGTATCCACCTCCTAGTCCCCCTCGTCTTTCTTTCTCCCCGGTCTTCAGGTCGCTGCTCCCGCGAGTTAAATGTTGTTTTCGTTCGTCGGCGACTTGGTCCAGCTTTTTGTCTATTCCTTGTTCCCGCCTTATTCGATTATCAAACCTCCAATTTTGGAGTACATTCCCTCCTGGCTTCCTTGCACCTGGGTCCAGCTAGCCTCACCTCCGCACGACGCCATGTCACATCGTAACTTAGCGATCTGTGATTGTTATGCTATTTTCACACGCGTGCGTTGTCCTTAGACCCCTTGATACCCGCACGTTACTTATATTAACTGCATGGCCACCCCACAGAACGCCGTACCCCTCACCCCCAGTATCTCTGCAGGTACTTGAGAGTTTCTGCAGGTAATAGTAAATCTGATAGAAAGTTTTTTTTTTAATGCTGTGACTGTAGCGGTGCCTTTTATTGTCAAACTGAGAGCAAATTGATTGGAAGATGAAGCAACTGATTGCTATCTCCTTTGCTAAACATTGTATCCCTTTATTTTGTCGTTTTATACTGACACACATTATGATTAGTGACACAGTTGCCCGGCATAGGCAAGCTGCCTATAGGCAGCTCCAATACACCTGGTTAAAGATGTCTTTTTCAGCACGCGTTCCAGTTGAGTTAAAAGGAAGTCCCAATAAAAGCAATCCCGAAGAAGGCTTGAAACCGATCGTTTTGCGCCTCTTTGATTTTTTTCCGCACACAAAGCGTTGTTATGCAGCCAGCCCACAGGCGAATCCATTTGTTTGGCCTTGGCCGCCTGTCGAGAGCGTCGCTGTTCAAGTCCAAATCATTGCCCCACAATGAACAAGCAATTCTAAATACATTCTGCTCTTAGCGATTGCATTTTTGTGTGTTGCCGTTTGAGTAATACTACCGTTATCAAGCGTCAAGAGAATTTGGCTGTCTTCTAATGACAACCTTTCAATCGGTCACAGCTAACGGTTTTTCACGCTACTGTCGGACGACGACGGAAAACCTCTGAGCGTGACGTTTTCCGTACGGGTCCGCCTTAATGATGCGGCGGCACTGGTGCGGATTAAGTATAAGGTTGATGTGGAGCCTTGTCCACCTCAAAGCCCAATCAGCTGGAATGGCTTGTTTCTCACATACCTGCTAAGCTTCCTAAATTTTCGCTCCGTACTGCGCTGATTCGCCCCCCCACACACACACAGACGACCGCCTTAACATGTCCTTTTTCTTCCGGTCTCACCTTTCATCTGTAGCGGACTATCACATTAGGCGCCGGAGACCGGCAAGTTATCCAGACTCCTATCAATGACTCCCTACCTGTCAGCGGCAGCAGTGTGGCACAGCTGTTCAGGCAGCTAGGTAAGGACAAACGGAACGCCAAAGCAACCTTTCCTGATTTTTATCTGGGGTCTTCGGTTTAGCGGTTCGTGATCGTTATCAGGCAACGTCTCTCCCTCCCTTATTGTATTCATTGCATGTGTACATGCGGCCGAACGGAGTTTTTCAAGGGTCAGGCTTCCCGTTTGGTACATTATTCCGCTTTACAAACAAACGTGATTTCGCCGTCTTCTTCTCCAGGGATCGTCAACGTGCTGTACTTGTTTTGCGCCGCCCTGACTGAGCACAAGATCCTGTTCCTGTCCAGCAGTTACCAGCGACTAACGGACGCCTGTCGGGGATTGCTCGCTATCATGTTCCCCCTCAAATACAGGTAGGTTGTCAATTCCTGTGACGCCGCACTTCCCCGTCTCCCGCGTTGTCTGTCCTGCTCCAATACCGGCGTCTCCGCAGCTTCACGTACGTTCCTATCCTGCCTGGCAAACTCCTGGAGGTCCTGAGCACTCCCACTCCATTTATCATCGGCGTCAACTCGTTCTTCCGGTCTGAGACGCAAGAACTGGTGGGTTGTCGTCATTGTAGCACTACGCGAAACGATATCGCCAAAGTAATCGGTGTACTCGTTTGCGTGATAAGGTACAGTCGGCACAGTACAGCATTCACCTTCCGGTTGCGTGATCAGATTTCACTTTTTTCAGTTCTTCCTATTGGTACTTTTTTGTGGCTTTTAGTTAGATGTCATCATCGCTGACCTGGACGGCGGAACGGTCAGCATTCCCGAGTGCGTTCACATCTCGCTGCTGCCCGAGCCCCTCCTCCACCAGACTCAGACCGCGCTCTCCACGGTAACGCCGCTTGGAAAAAGATGGAAATGCACCGAAAATGCCACGATAGCCTTTTCCTCAAAAGGCTCACTATACCACCTGTTTTTTAAGTGTCAAAAATGAGCGCAGTGCATTTTGGCAAGCTGCGGAGAAAGACGCGTCCAAAAGGAATGGCCTCATGAAAGAGGAAAACAAGCAGTAAATGATTTCGTGAGCTGCCGCGTCATTATCGAATTTATTTGATCAGGAGGCACAGTTGGAAGTTTTTCATCCCTTTGCGGTAGGCATGATCGGAAGGGTTTTGTCATTGCCATCGTAACAAACGTGCATCGAGGGTTTGGAGGGAATACGGAAGGCTTGTCCTTCTTTACCTAGGTAGTCGGCACGACGCCTTTCCTTTTCTTCAGCAATTTGAAGAACGGTCGTAATGTTTCGCTGTGCTGGTCGTGTCGTGGACCAAACGGAACCGCAAACAAAATAGTCTCTAGCGCATGAGGCTATTTAGGATATCTCCACCATGTCATTACGCAACATTAGGCAACGCGAAAAGCCACTAATTCAGGGTGAAACTTCATGGGATTCACCAAATTGTACAACAAACGGCGTCATTTGAGAACTGGCCATCAGTGAATCTGTTTGCTTTTCACCTCATTTTTCCAAATCCCAAAATGACACAACAGTTCTCTTGAACTAAAAACACAGTGCGACAGTAGAGACACTCAGATCGTTACGTTTGAACTTTGTGAATTCTTTTTAGCAGAAACATTTCAAGTGAGAGCCCAAATTTGCGGCCAGCCGTTGTTTTCTTTTTGTTTTGTTTTTGGGAAACAAGAAGGATGAACCCTGACCCACAAATCCATGAGCTCATATCATCCTTCAATCTCACCCACTCACTCAATTATGCTTTGTATTTTAAAACGCAACGCGATATGGGCGAAAGCTAATGTCAGCGATCCCCCGTCCCCGAAACAAAAACACCAAACGGGAAAAGGCCGCGCTCATGTCTCAGATAGGCATCTTAAATTTATTAGGTTGGCCTTAAATGTTTTCTTGGAACAAATCAAATCTGGTAAGCGAGACGCATTCGGGTGTCGCGATGGTCCAGATTGTTGGTAGGCAACCCGAAAGCCGGGCTTACTTGCATCCAGGAAAGGAGGATGGCCTGGATCTCCTTTGACCATTGTTGCATGTAAAGAAAACGTTTGGATTTCAGACCTAAACATCGATGATACACCTTGAAGCGGGATTATAGATATTATCTATTTACAAAAAGTGGAATAATGTATGAAAACACGAAATACGTTTACTTTTGTAGGTTTTGGATCCCGAGTTGGAAATTGCTGACCACGCCTTCCCGCCGCAGTCCTCGTTACCTTCGGCGCCCAAGATCCAGGTGAACACCTCGGTGCTTAAAATGTCTATGATCGTATGGTATTACGTAGTTAATGGTGAGAACTGACATCTATAGTGGTTCCTATTTTTGTAGAATTGTTTTTTTTGTCGTCATGTCAACATTTTTGAGCCTAAGCTCCAAATATCCCCCCATATTCTTGTGCGCGCCTGTTTGGACCTAAGCCGGACTGCGATTTGTGTGTCTCAGGATAAGGAGATCCGGGCTATCTTCCTGCGGCTGTTTGCCCAGCTTTTCCAGGGTTATCGCTGGTGTTTACATATCATCCGCATTCACCCCGAGCCGGTCATCCGCTTCCATAAGGTACGGCCACCGAGAAGCCTCCCTCCGAAATGGCGGCGCGGTTACACAAACGGGACCGCGCTCCCCTCGCAGGCGGCCTTCCTCGGCCAACGGGCGCTGACGGAAGACGACTTCCTCACCAAGGTCTTGGACGGCATGGCCTTTGCGGGGTTTGTGTCCGAGAGGGGGCCCCCCTACAGGGCCACGGATTTGTTTGATGATGTGAGTTTGGGAATCAAACCCATTGTTTTGATTCTTATGGCAATTTCTTCCCTGGACCCACTTTTTACCGTTGTCATTTAGCTGCAAACGCGTGTCGTTTACGACACGAGTACGCATATTGTATTCAACGCCGTCTTGTGTCGCGGAACCGAGTTGAATTGCGTTGAGGAGTTACGTCCGGCGCCTTGCTGTTATTTTTATGGCAGGTGGATGCGGTGGCAAACATTTTGAGGGGGAAGTTAGTTGTCAGGGCAGTATTCCTAATCAGTAAAAGGAAAGCAATTGTTTGGTGTCCGTTTAAAAAAAAAAAAAGTCAAATGAAAAATAAACAACAACTCTTAACTATGTTGATGTGTCTTTCAGACATTTTGCAGATTTGCATTATGTTCAATTTTCTTTCCTTACATATTAGACGTTCTGAGTTTGTTGTAAAATTCTGACCATCAAAAAAAAGGTGCGGGAATTTCCCAGGGTCATCAGCCTGACTAAAGATTAAATAAAAAATTGTAAAGGTTCTTTAATACAGTGAATCAAGTTCATCAAAATGTCAAAATAAAAGAAATGCTAAAAAACAAATAGATTTAATTTTGGACTGAAACAAATAAGGTGCGGTGTTCCAAGGTGACCCGATTCTCGTGCAAAAATGACTCTATTTTTAAATGAATAGTTCCCAGAAGTTGACAGTTTTAAAGTGGTCCATTATCAGACTTTTGAAAAAGGCAGATGCCGATATTAGTCAAAATGCCAAATATCGGCGCCGGTAATCCGCAAAGCCCTCCTGTCGATTTGGAATTGAAATCGTTTGGCGCGTTTCAGATAACTTTGACAAAGTTTGAAAAAGTCTGGAATCATTGTTTCTTCTCTTTTGTTCTCACAGCTGGTAGCCAACGAGGCGGAGAGGATCCGGCAAGAAGAGGCCTCGCCGCACAAAGTCATGAGCCATATCAAGGAGTTGGCCGAGCAGTTATTTAAAAATGTGCGCCCCGAGACCAAATGCCCCTTTTTTCCGTAATCTAAGTCTTGCGTGGCCTTCTTTTTCCAGGAGAACCCCTACCCTACAGTGACCATGCATAAAGTCCAGCGCCCCACGGAAAACGGACAGAAAGTTCCTCAGAGTGGTGGCCCCTTCCCCGGGTTGGACGAGGTCACGGTGCAGCTCTTCGTCGACCACGCCACTGCCAAGCTCAAGACGGCGCCGCCGGCGGTCAAGGCGGAAGTCAAGAGCATGGTGCCGTCCGGACCCCCCTTAGGTGAGCCGGGCACCCAACAAATGTTCAATTGGACTCGCTGACAGAAGATTTTGTGCAATGATTCCTACTGCTGTTTATCCCAAAGATTAGGAGTTGTAGGACACTTTGCACCCTTAATTAGATGCGTTGCTGAAGTTAGCCCGTTGGCTGGCATTGGCAGCTACTCTTGAGTATACAAACAAAAGGTTAAAGCAGCAGGCTCCCGTGAGGCGTGCGTACTAAGCAGCGCTTCTCAAAGGTGACATTTTTGCAGAGTTTCTGCAGGTCACCTGATTTAAGATGAGTTTAGTTTTCTTTTCAGGTTAAGGGCCAATCGATCGGAACGCGCAATCTGTAAGCCGTGACATAAAGGCATGCGCCTCACCGATGCGCAGTTTCACGGTGGCATATTTTTCCGGCAGACTAACCAGAATCTGTTTTGTGGAGTTGTTGAACAAAATACGCCGAGAGGTACCGCTACAAATGCAGTGGCGCGGCACTCGTTCAATTTCGCGGGTTCTTGGCCGGATTGTTTATTTTTCTTTGTTTTTGTTTTTGAACAAGCATACGCAACTTAAAAATTTTGCGAATCGTCTCATCGGTTAACCGCATCACCCTTTTTCCGCCATGTGGCCCGGATGCCCACTCGTTAAGGGAAGCCTAAGTTCATCATCAGCACTTCCTGCCTCCGACTTGTCGCCCTCTGTTTAACGGGCTCGAGTTTTGACGTGCCGCGGCGATGAAACGAGCCTCGCGCTTGCCCGCCCTCCCGCAGGAGACGCATTGGACCGGAACAGCAACGTGATGGCCAACAGCGCCCGTCGGCTGGAGGTGGTCCGCAACTGCATCACGCACATCTTTGAGAACAAAATGCTGGAGGCCAAGAAGGTACTCAATAGTCTTCGGCGGCAGTCCTGGGAGAAAATGAGGACGTTTGGGACTTTGGTTATTTAATTGCTTATTTATGTATCTATTGATTTTTGGTGCCTTCCTCTTGCAGTTGTTGCCAGCGGTACTTCGGGCGTTGAAGGGTAGGGCGGCTCGGGTGTGTTTGACCCAGGAGCTCAATCAGCACGTCTTACAGAACCGGGCGGTGCTGGACGACCAACAGTTTGACTACATCGTCCGAATGATGAACTGCACCTTACAGGTCTCCAATCGCTGCGTGTATAGCTCATATCAAACGCTCGCCGCATACGGGGCCGGTCCACGCGGCCGAAAAAAGAACTCTCGATTTTCTTCAAACGTTCTCGACGACTGAGATCTTATTCCACAAAAAACTGTTTTAACGTAAACTTAACACTCAGTGGCTACGCGCGACTTGTTTAAAGGGATTTAAAGGGCCGTAAAATGTGAAAAGGCTTTCATTATCTTGATGACTCTGATTTTCCACGTACAACGAATACCTTTAAAAACACATTGTCAAACATGTAATAACCTGTGCTCAAGGCTTGAGTAACAACCCATCACGGCTCATCCGTTGATCGCGTGACGTTAATTAGCCGAGTGGCGATCGAGCCCTGAGCGTCGAGCGCATCGGATGTCATTTTCGGTCGACGGCAGGAGAAGAAGGTCTTTTTTAAAGGGTTAAAGCTAGTGTTCGATCCCAAAGATGTCACGTTATGTTTTAAAGCGTCCAGACATCCAAAGCCAGGTACCCATTTATATGCATCTAGTAATGGCCGGCAAGAAGGTCCTTGATATTTTTTTACTGCTAAACTTGTCCGAATGAGTTGAGCGTGGCTTGAATTGCCACGACGACGCCGTTACGAGCTATTGCGAAGGTGTCTGGTAAAGCGGCGTCCCGCCCTATGCCGTCTTCCCATTTTTACGAGCTATTGCGAAGGTGTCTGGTAAAGCGGCGTTCCGCCCTATGCCGTCTTCCCGTTTAGGACTGCTCGCATATGGACGAACATGGTATTGCGGCGGCCCTTCTCCCATTGGTCACAGCTTTTTGCAGGGTGAGTCATTTCGGATTAGCCGAATAATAATAATAATAATAATAATAATAATAATAACTAGGCCTCACATCAGCGTCGCGTGCGGACCGTCGCTGTCGTGTCTTTGCTCTGACAGAAATTAGGGGCGGGCATCACTCAGTTTGCGTACAGCTGCGTACAGGAGCATACCGTGTGGACCAACATGCAGTTCTGGGAGGCCATGTTCTACAGCGACGTCCAGAAGCACATTAGGGAACTTTACCTGGAGACGGAGGACGAGGAGCGCCAGAACCACAACGTGAGTACGACAGATGGTCAAAGGCCTCGCCTTAGCGGCTGTCGTCAACCGGCGCCATGCGATTCCTCCTCGGGAGCAGCGGGAGGGAGCGGGCGGCGGCGTGCGGGAACCGGGCGCCCTGGAGCTGGCGTCGGAGCAGAGCCGCCTTTGGCCGACGCTGGGCAAGGACACGCAGGCGGAGCGCGTGCAGAAGGAGGAGAGCACCGTCTTCAGCCAGGCCATCCACTACGCCAACAGGATGAGCTACCTGCTCCTGCCGCTGGACACCAGCAAGAACCGCCTGCTCAGGAGCTCGGGCCTCGGGGACGTGGAGAGCGTCAGCAACAGCTACGTCACCAACAGGTGCCCGACCGAAATTCAAACTCTCCTCAACACTTCATTTGGAAGCCGTGTCATTTTACATCGCTTCGTTTACTCAGAGAACGCAAACGATATGTGACGTTTTACGAGCCCCCAGAAAGGTTCATTGATGCTTTGGGGGTCCTTTTCCCAATCTTTTTCCTATATCTCTATCCTGGGTTGAGCGAGCCCAGCGATTCCAACTTTTGGTGCCCCCGCTAAACAACGTTGAATGAATTCGCTGCCAAGTCCTTTTTTCAACGGGGACGGGCGGGGCGGGGGGGCTATTATTTGCAAAAATCCCAAATACATACAAGTGCGCATACGTGCATATATGTCTCATAGACTGGAATCCAAAATATATACAGGTGCGCACACATGAGACTCGCTGTCTTTCGTCTGGCAGTATTGCAGGGAGCATGGCCGAGAGTTACGACACGGAGAGCGGCTTCGAGGACGCCGAGAGCTCCGACGTGGCCAACTCGGTGGTGAGATTCATCAACCGCTTCGTGGACAAAGTGTGCAATGAGAGCGGCGTGACCAACGAGCACCTGAAGGCGCTCCACACCATGATCCCGGGTATCGTTCGTCTCGTGGAACGAATGGCGAAAAGGGGGAAAAAAGGCTTTCCGCCCTCACGCTTGCGTTTTGCTCGCAGATATCGTTCAGATGCACATCGAGACGTTAGACGCGGTCCACCGCGAGAGCAAACGACTGCCGCCGATCCAGAAGGTAACCGATTCCTATTTTCACGTCCCGCTAGAGAAAGGCCACGCGGAGCGAGCCCGGCCAGCCCCGCCTACTTCCCTCTCCGCCAATCCCTACCGCTCAGACGCGCCAGGTATGTCTGTGTCTCGCGAGGGCAGCCGAGCAAAGCGCGCTGGGTGACGACCGCTCTCCCCGGTGCGACGTTTGCCGTGCCTCGAAGCTAACGTGCGGGCCCCCCCGTCGGAAGGGTGCCGTCAGTTGTTGCGATGGAGAGGGAGGTGGGCTGAGCTCGGCCGGCGGAAGCCAAAACTTAGAAACGGAAAAAACAATGCTTCTTCTGTCATGGGCCGGACGAAGCCAAATCCAAGGCGATCGAGAGAAATGGCCACCGGTCGGTCAAATGCGTGGCGCCCGGTTTGTTTGTACGGGTTCAGCGCCCTTCTTCCCGCTGCAGCCTCTCCGTGGTCTTCCCCGCAGCCCAAGCTGCTGAGGCCGACCCTTCTGGCAGGCGAGGAGCTGGTGATGGACGGCATGCGCGTCTACCTCATCCCGGACGGGCGCGAGGAAGCCACGGGGAGCATGGGAGGCCCGCCCTTGCTCCCCGCCGAGGGAGCCATCTTCCTCACCACGTACCGGCTCATCTTCAAGGGCACGCCCGCCGACCCGCTGGGTGAGGCGCCGTTTTCTGGCTCGGCGCCGTGTCCGAAATGAAAACGTGACGTCGTGCTGTGTTTCCGGCTCGGCGAGGAAAGTGGGCGAGCAGGTCGTGACTCGGTCCTTCCCAGTCGCGTCGTTGACCAAGGAGAAGAGGATCTCTGTCACTTTGCCCATGGAGCAGTTTGTTCAGGAGGGGCTACAACTACGGTCCTGCACCTTCCAGGTCACTTTGCCTTTTTCCCGAGCTTCGGCGCTCGGCTCGTCGCCGGCTCTTTTTGAAAAGGGGCGTTGGCTTGACTCGGGCGCGCGCCCCGCCTCTTTTCAGCTGATGAAGATCGTGTTCGACGAGGAAGTGGCGGCCGACCTGGCGGAGGTTTTCCGAAAACACATGCACAAGCTACGCTACCCCCCGCACGTGCAGGGAACGTTCGCCTTCACCGCGGGTCAGAGCGGCAAGATGGTGGTGGAGCACAAGGCCAAGGATAAAAACCAGTCACTCAAGTACGTACTTTTCTTTGCGCTCGTCGCCCGCCGGGACTTGGGGTTTCAAAGCGTCGACGTTACATTTATGCCGCCCATCTTGTATCGCTAGTCACATTTGGCGTTTGTATGGAACCGGCGTTTTCCCGGAGCATTCCAAGTAACCGTCGGTAAAAAAGTCAAACATTTCTCCATCCTTTGTGTTTGATTTGATCATTGTTTCTGTTGGAAAAGAAGCATGGCTTCAAATGTTATCACGGGGTCGCGAATAAAGGCGTACAGCGTTTTGCAAAAGAGTCGCGGCGGCAAGCGACGAGCCATGTTCCGACACGTCTGAAAAGAAACTCGTTCCGTTTTGGTCCGGCGGTGAATTCAATTGGCCGCTACTTAGTTTGGTGCCTTCCCCCGCTCCAATTTGAGTGACGCCGCGCGTCAAAAGCGACTCGGGGCTGTCTTTTGCTCGCCTCAGGACGCTTTCCAAGAACCTGGTGAAGAGCGCTAGGCGAACCATCAACCGGCAGTACGTGACCAAGAAGAAATACTCGCCGCCCACCTGGGAAAACAGGAGCAGCTTCCAGTCGGAGCTGGACGAGGACGAGATTTCCGGTACGCCCGGTCCTCTTCGATCGGCCCCCGGAAAGTTTGAAAGGACGGCCGCTTGTTTTTGCGCGCCAGTGTCGGAAGAGGTGGAGCAGAGCTCCCTGACGCTGTCCTCCACCATCCGCTCTTCGGACCGGCAGACCATGAGCAACGCGGTGGAGCGAGCGTGCTGCCGCGACTACCAGCGCATGGGCCTGGGCACGCTAAGCAACAGCCTGACCCGCTCCAAGAACGAGCCCTTCCGAATATCCACCGTCAACCGCATGTACACGGTGTGCCGGAGGTACGCCAATCCACGCGCGGCGATCTGGGGTCGGCGCAAAAGGTGTTTGAGCCAGCGTGCGCTTGCGTCCGTCCTAGCTATCCCGGCCTGCTCATCGTCCCGCAGACCATCCCGGATTCCACCTTCCAGAGGATCTGCCGCTGCTACCGGCAGAACCGCTTCCCCGTGGTCTGCTGGCGGAATTCCCGAACCAAGGCCGTCCTCTTGCGCTCGGCGGGCCTCCACGCAAAAGGGGTGGTGGGCTTTTTTAAGTCTCCCAACGCCCCGGCTTCAGGTTATTTTGGCGCCCGGGCCAAGCGGAGGCGGAGATGGCTTTGTTCACGCGCAGGCTTTGGTCCGCAGTTCCCTCGCAGGCCGACTCCACAAGTCTGGAACAGGAGAAATACCTGCAGGCCGTCATCAGCTCCATGCCGTCTTACAGCGAGAGCGGCGGCAGGAACACGCTCAGCGGTTTCGCCTCCACCCACGTGAGCGCTTCAGGTGAGTTTGCCTAGGAGGCGCCCGCTCCCGGACTTGACCGCGCCTTCTGTCCGCAGACTCGTCGGATAAGTTGCGGCAGCCGAAAATCGGCGCTCTGATGAAGCAAGTGATGGGCGCCAAGGAGGACGTGCCCGGGACGTTCAGCAGAGGAGGTGCGTGCGTTTGCGAAGGGCGACTTCCGATCCGTTTCCGAACGATGGGGCTCATCGTGAAACGAAGGCTCGACGCGACCCATCCCGCCTTTTTTTTCTCTCCCTCCAACGATGAGCTCCTAAAAACGGGTTGTGTTTTTGTACGTGCCAACGCATACGGCGGTGCCCTGACTTTTATCCGTCAGTCTCTACACTTTGCGCTCAAAAGTTCTTTCCTCGCAAGCTTATCAAAACAAAGGGCCGCTGGAGGCACCCCTGTATGAGCGTGACGCGGCGATCGGAAAAGCGCCGTGCACTGTATATCCAGCCTGAGAGTGCAATGGTCTTTTTCTTTGCCTGTCGTTTGACCTCAGCTCTTGGTCAAAAGGCCAGAGTCGTGTCCCCCTCTCCAGCCAAAGTGTCTGGCAAGTCCAGGAACTCGACCAGAGGTAAAGTAGGCCCCGCCCCGCCCCGCCCCGCCCCGCCCACTAATCAAAAGTCTTGAACAGAATGGCCCGTGCGTCGGGCGTCATCTCTGGTAGTTTCGCGTAACGACTAATTCTCTTCTTGTTACTGCGCCGGCGCGATCTGCGCTCGCGCGGCGGCCCTACTGTCCGGCGTCCCCGTTTGACTTCTGACTCTTGGTTATGCGCAACGGCCGGCGTCGCATCAAGCCACGCGCGGCAAAGCGGTTTGGGCTAGTCCTCCGCAGCGGCGTGGCTCTTAAGGACGACCGAGGGAAATCCGAGGGTTCCCGATGCCGTGAGGACATTCCCTTCGCGTCCCCTGATCGGTCCGTTTGCGCGGCAGGGAAATGGGGGAGCATCCGAGGCAGCGGGCGTCTCGGCGCCTACAACCCGGACGTCGGGACGCGTCTCGCCGGGAAAGAGTCGCCGCAGCCCAACGGCGGCCCGAGCGAGGCCCTGTTCCTCCGCCAGCACAGGGCCTACCTCTACATCATCGGGGACAAGGCCCAGCTCAAGGTACGGGACAAGAAAGAAAGTCCGTTCGCCCTGCTTCGCGGCCACGAGCGGCGAGCCTTTGGTCGGGAGCACGCTACCTTACCCGTTTCAGGGCGGGAAGCAGGACTCCTTCCAGCAGTGGGAGGTGGTGCCCATCGAGGTGTGCGACGTGCGGCAGGTGAAGAACAGCTTCAAGAAGCTGATGAAGGCCTGCGTGCCGAGCTCCGCCTCCTCGGACTCCGGCACCAACTTCCTGCGCTGCCTGGAAGAGTCGGAGTGGATGGCGCTGGTTAGTGATTGAGATGTGGGAGGCTGCGACTCGCTATTTGTATTGATTTTTACTTTGTTTTTTTTGGTACCGTCGTAATGTGGCGGGAAATGGAACCCAATGAATTGTTTTGAACTTTGGAGGTTGACTTGGTTTACAGGGATAACGATTGATTTAAAGGGATACTCATTGAACCGTTGCCAGCCGTGAAAGTGTCACGTCGTCAAGCGTTACTTGAATGACGCCCGCGAAGGCGGATTTTGCCGCCGATTGAAAATGACGTTTGTTTAGCTTGCAAAGCGTGGGTTGTCAGACGCGCCCTTTGCACGCGACGGGCAGAGAGTGGCAAAACGCCTTTTCCACGGCGCGTGAAAAATGCCGGTTATGGTAAAACGGCAAGCTTTTGAAAGGATGTACTGCCCAGCGCGGCGAAGGATGCGCAAATCTAGAGCTGAAAGAAACGCTACTCGCGTGCGCGCAGCTGCACAGGGTGCTGCAAGTGTCGGTTCTGGCGGTGGAGCTGCTGGACACGGGCTCGTCCGTCATGGTCAGCCTGGAGGACGGCTGGGACGTCACCACCCAGGTTTGACGATTGAGCTGGCGCGACCCGCCGCCCCGGGTCTCGGCTCACGCAGCGGCGCGCGCGGCGTCGGCAGGTGGCGTCCCTGGCGCAGCTGCTGTCCGACCCCTACTACCGCACGTTCGACGGCTTCCGGCTGCTGGTGGAGAAGGAGTGGCTGTCGTTCGGCCACAGGTTCAGCCACCGGGGCGCGCAGACGCAGGGCGGCCAGAGCGGCGGCTTCACCCCCGTCTTCCTGCAGTTCCTGGACTGCGTGCATCAGGTGCGTCCCGTTTCCGAAGGCGTCCCGTTTCCCAAGGGCGCCGCGCCCCCTTTTCATCTCTCCTGCCATCCCTCAGATCCACCTGCAGTTCCCCATGGAGTTTGAGTTCAGCCAGTACTACCTGAAGTTCTTGGCCTATCACTACGTGTCCAACCGCTTCCGCACCTTCCTGCTCGACTCGGACTACGAGCGCATCGAACTGGGTATCGTCTTCGCCCGCGGCGGCGGCGGCGGCGGCGGCGCCTCTGTTCTCGGCCCGTTTGTCTTTCGACCTAAGTCGGCCGCCGTTTGCAGGAGTCCTCTATGAGGAAAAAGGCGAGAGGAGGGGTCCTCACGCGTGCAAATCCGTGTGGGACTACATCGACCGCCTCAACAAGAAGACGCCTGTCTTTTTCAACTACATGTTTGCGCCGGAGGACGACGAGGTTTTCCTTTTCTTGGTTTCTTCGCCGATAGATAAATGTGTTTGTTTCCATATACGGCGTACACACATACACAGCGATCCCTCGCTGCTTCGTATACATATGTATATGTATGTTTATATATACATACACGCATGCACGTGCGTATGTTTGCGAAGCGCGCTCCTTACACAATACGGTATACGTATAAGGTACTCCGACCATACACCTTCATCTCCAACCTGAAAGTGTGGGACTACTACACGGAGGAGACTCTCTCGGAGGGGCCGTCGTACGACTGGGAGTCGCGGGCGGCCTCGGAGGAGGCGCCCGACCAGCCCGAGGGCGGCGCTCCCCAGTGGCGGCGGCGCGTGGCGTGGCCCTGCTACGACAGCCCGAGCAAGACGCTGCCCGACGCCATCACCAAGCTGCTGCAGGACCTGCGGCGGCTGGAGGCCGAGCTCGGACAGGCGTCGGAGAAGTGGAAGGACGCCTGGGATAAGATCAAGGCCGCTCAGAGGAACGACGCCAAACCGGAGAGCCAGGTCGGACCTCCGCCTTCCCTTTTACGTCCGGGAGGAAACGGCCACGTGAAATCGGTTCTTCTGGCGGCAGTCCTTCTCCGGCTCGCTGCTCACGTCGTCCAACCTGAGCCACCGGCGCCGTTCCCAAGGCGCGTACCTGCAGGAGAGCGGCGTGGGCTCCTCCCTCAACTTGGCCCTGGACCGCGAGGCCGGCGCCTCCTCCGCGCCCGCGCCGGGTCGCCCCAGCACCAGCACGCTCTACAGCCAGTTCCAGAGCAGCGAGAGCGAGAACAGGTACGCCCTTCCGTCCGCGGAAGAGGCCGTTGCTTCACGCCTCTTTGTTTTTGCGGCGCCGTAGAAGTTTCGAAGGCGTTCTGTTCAAGAGAGGCGCCCTGCTGAAACCTTGGAAACCACGCTGGTTTGTGCTGGACAAGACAAAGCATCAGGTAGGGCCGTCGTCCGACCGAGTCCTGTCTTTTACACAGCGCGCCCCTTCTCTCTGCGCCGCGCAGCTGCGATATTACGAGAGCCGGCAAGACAAAGAGTGCAAAGGCGTCATCGAGCTGGCCGACGTGGAGTCGGTTTTTCTGGGGACGCCCGCCATGGGGGCGCCCAAAAACATCGAGGAGAAAGCCTTCTTCGACGTGAGTCTCCGAAACGTTCGCCGGCGCTTTTCGGCGAAAACGTTTGCCCAAAATGTTGGTCCCAAAGCCAACGTTGCCCATCTTTTTTTCCCCCTTCCGCTCGTCCTCGACAGCGGTCGCCCAAAAACAAACCGCCGTTTATTTGATTTCTTCCATATACGAACGTTACATTACGTTTTTGCATCGCTTCGATGGGGGGGCGGGGGGGATCACACCAGTTTTGCGCTTTAGAAAAACAGCAGTAGTAACAAGGAATCGCTACGTGGTTTGCCTTGAATTGATGACGCTCATACTCGACTCGGCCGCTAGAGGGCAGTGCCATTCAGCCATTCAATGCTCAGCGAGCAGTAAGGCTAAAGAACAGCAGCCCAAACGAACCCTGAAAAGTCATATATGCAGCGCTCTAATCCTGATCTGTGTGCCACGCCGCCATCAGGTCAAGACCACCAAACGAGTGTACAACTTCTGCGCCCAGGACAGCATCAACGCTCAGCTGTGGATGGACAGCGTTCAGAGCTGCCTCTCGGACGCCTAGGCGGAGGCGGGAGCCGGCCCGGACTTTTTTTTGGTTTTGTTTTTTTGCTACAAGAGAAACGGGCGGGGGGACCATTCCACGTCCGGCGCGGGGCCTTCTTCTTCCAGACTCTCCTTCGTACTAACCTTAGCCCCGCTCTTTCCGATTTAACTTAAAAACGCAAAGAAACTCAGGGGGAGGAACCACCCGTGTCGGTTCGTGAAGGATTTTTAGCCTCGGTTTCTTTCTTTTTTTTTCGCGCTCTCGTCTGCCACCACAATCTCAAGAAAGAGACACTGTGAAAGCCCATCGAGGTTCTCCTCGGCGAGTGTTTACAAAGCGGACTGCCGCTCCCTTCCGTTTTCCCCGCGCTGACCGCTAGAAGCAAAAAGATGTCGAAGGAAAAAAGCCAAATGTGCTCTCTTGGGACGGAAAAGACACTTGTGGAGATCGGCCCTTGTCATACGTGCGCCTGAAACTCCGGGGTCCCCGCAACGAATCGCAACGCGCAGTCGACTCGGGCCGAAGCCGGCCTTTCCGTCGGAGCGCCTCGTCTTCCTCGCGCGTTCCGAACAATATAGGCGTCCGCCGGCGGGAATTGCCCACAGACGTGATTGGGAGATCGACCCAGGATGGAAGGAACTTTGCGGAAGACAAAAGATCCAGCCTTCTTCACCACAGATTCCCCATGAAAAATGAGACCCCGTGAAGGCAACGGAAGCAAAAATTGGAAAGCGCTCGTTTGTAACCCAACTTCGTTTTGAGTTTTTTCTCAGGGCGCGGGCACATTTCCGGGTGGCGTTCCGGACGTCCCGTCTGAAGCGGGCGGGGGCTCGCAGCGCTCGAGTAGCTTTTCCCAAATTCCTCCAGCGCGCGTCAGGAGCGTGGCCAACTTCGAACATGATCGTTGGCTTTCCCGTGAAATAGCAGCACCCCGAAGGCAACCCCGGCGTTAAAATGCAATGCGTTCGGCTGGCCGGATATCCCATCAAATGATGGAAAGACTTGTTCTCACAATAGTCCTGAATTCCGCTCGCAAAGATAAATAGAAACCCGGTAAATGTTGGTCACGTGACCACAATCCCTCATGTGCTTCACTCATTCACCGGTTATCCAACTTTGCACACACGCTTGTTCAAATCTCTACTATGTAAAATATACTGCTGTCTTTGTTGAACGTGACTTTTTTTTTTTTTTTTGTAGATTTTTCCTTTGGAGGTCCTTTTTGTATATACTACTCCAGATTTGTATGTAACGTTTATAGTAGTAATTTATTTAACTTTTCCCTTAATGAAAGATCCTCAAGCACCACTTTTAAAAATCTAGGAATTCAATGTGCCATTTGTTTATTTCTGTATTAACGTGACTAATGCTGTTCTTTTTGTACCGTGTAAGTAAAAACCCATTGTTTTTGATTTTTTTTTTTTTTTTTAATAACAGTTTTGCTTATTCGGCTCCCGCCACCCAAGCGAGAGTGGACACGTGTGTTGTGAAAGTCAGTGGGCTTCTTTTTTTAACGGCTGATTGGATCAAACTGTCGCTAGAATGCAGATGAAATAAATGTCTTGACACCCGAAGCCCTCGGCAGCTTTTATTTGTTGACAAAACATGAAAGCGACGGGATCGCCACCGGAAGCGGGAAAACACACAGCCGCGTGGATGTAATTTGTTGCCGTCTCGGACGTTAAGAGACAATGAAGTGAACTGTTGTTTTATCAAACATATTGGCGTACTTTTCTCACTATTGCTTTAAACTCCGGTTATTTCAAAAGGAATTCTAAAGGATTGGTTCTGGCAAACAACCTCGAATAACGATTCGCGTTTTTGTGCTAATCGCCTTTTATTTCTGATGCTCAGTTGAAAGCAAAGATGCCAATGCACACGTAAAATCACTTTCCTCAACCTGGGCGAACAAACCCGAATGAAAAAGGACTTTCAAGACTTCCCGGTCCGATAAAGTAACATGACGTACAAGATACAGAAACCGGGCAAGGCGCGTGCGGGCGAGGGGACGCCTTCATAGTTTGCGCGGATGTCCGCCGAGGTCCAAAAGGGAATTTCCGAGGAAAGCCCGGTTACGGAGATGGCGGTTTACTGATAATAAGGTCGGTAGCGGCCCTGGTCCGGGTGGTGGGGCCCGGGTCCTGGCGGCGGTCCCTGCATCCGGGGCGGGGGCGGCCCCCTGGGAGCGGGCCACATTCCGGGACTGAGACCTCCCGGTTGGTTGAACGGAGGGCTGAGAGTGCCCTGGTCTTCGGGGAACTGCTGCATGGAATTGGGATTGTAGTGATGGGGAGGGGGCGCGTTCACCGGGGGCCCGCCGTGTTGGGGCGGGGGTCCCGGCGGCGGGTGGTTCATGTAGGGCGGCATTTGGCCCAGGATGTGCCCCGGCGGCGGGGTGATGGGCGGCGGGGCCGCGGACATGGGAGGCGGCGGGGCCTGGTTGTACACCAAGTGGGGCGTTCCGCCGCCTTGGGGAGGGTGCTGCATGGGGTGACCCAGGGGCGGCGGCGGCGGCCCGAAGTGCTGCTGCGGCGGAGGGGGGGCCATCATGCGGTGGGCGTGCGGCACCACCGGCGGCTGGCCGGGATAGTCCCCGGGGCGGTGGTGGGGCGGCGGCTGGCCCGGCCCGGACGACGAATCGTCCTGGATGGGCACGGTGATCAGGTTGCTGTGTTTGCGCGTGGTCACCGTGGCGATGCGATAGGTCTCGGGGGGGCCGTCGTGAGGCGGCGGCGGCTGCCCGTACGGGTCGTGGCCGCCGTGCGGGTGCGGGTTGGCCAGGTGCGCGTGGCTCTTGCCCAAGTGGGGCGGCGGCACGCGGAAGCGCTCGGGCACGTCGGACGGCGGGGGGAGGTGCGCCGGCTCCTGGCGGCCGGACGACGACTTGGCCGACCTCAGGTGGCGGTGGTTGACGTGGGCCTGGAGGTCCCGCTGAGACAGGTACGTGCGCTTGCAGCCCGACACCACGCTGCACATGTACAGCGAGCCGCGGTGGCACTGCTCGATGCGCTGCACCGGATCCGTGCAGCTGTACGCCGTCAGACTGAGCCCGACAAAACCGCAAAGCTTAGTACTCGCGGGCGAGGGGAAGACGCGGGCTCTGGCAAACTCACCCGGGGCAAAGCTTCTCTCCTTTCTTCTCGTGCAGCACGGCGCATTCGTAGCAGAAGACGTGTTTGCAGGGAATCTGGGAAGAGCGGGGGAGGTCAAAGTTCGCGGCTGACCCTTGTGCCTTTTGCGCTCCCGAAGCGCATACCATGCGTCCGTACAGCTGGATAGGAAGCCCGCATTTGTCGCAGAAGTGAATCGGGACCTCGTCCCTCTCGCCGATGAGATTCAGCTGTCGCCGCGGGAACGAGAGGTGAGACGGCGCGCTCGCGCGGCGTAGCGTCTTTACTTGCCGAATACCTTATAGTCCCAAAACAGCGGTTGCGGGTACCTCCTCTGGGCGGCAAACACATCTCCGGCTTTGCCCCCGCAGTCAAACTTCTCTTGCTTGAAGCCAAAGTTATCTGAGGGGCACAAATCCAAGGAAGAGTGAGCCGCTAGGCGGCGGCGGCCGCAATATGGCCTACCGTCTTTCTCCGCAGTGTCGTTCTTCGCAGGCGGCCTGTTGCCGGGCCTCTGGACGCGCAGAGGGGGTTTGGTCCTCAGGGGCTGCTTGGAGATGAGCTTGATGGGAATGCGCCTGCGGACGTCTGGGCCGCCCAGGCTCCCGGAGCCGTCGCTTCCTTGGAGATCGTTGTCTGCCGGGGGTACGTACGAAAGGAAGCGGAACAATTTCACGTTTGAAAGGGACAAGGTGCAATTTTCTTTTGCACGGTGGGCAATTTTGAGGACTGTCGGCATTAACAGGGCAACGCGCGAGAAGCAAGTCTCTCGCTAAACTACGCGATGGCCGAAATGCTTCAAAATATGCCCCCAATTCGGTCACGTTAGCGCCAGAAGCATCGATGCTAACTGGATTAGCATTCCGACTGGCTTCACGTCGCCGCTAAAAGTTAAAGTAGCAGCTCCCCAGACTGACTATGGAGTAACTATTTGTTTAAATAACCCTAACCCCCGTCGTTACAATTGCAGTCCGCCTTAAACGTTTCCTTGCTCGTATTTTGGTCTACTTTGATTGATTACGGAGTAGGTTCCGTCGCTAGTTGACGCTAGCCCGACCCGTGCTAAAGGGAACGTTAGCCTCTCCGCGCTAAAAAGGCCACTGGGCACTTTCCGTTATCTTCTGGAATTAATGCCGTTCCACACTTCGTCGACATATGTCCACGTGTGTATTTTTGGACCAAAACGGCCACAAAATAGATTCGTATTGAGGAGGGAGAGTGAATAAATCACACTTACCGCTTTGGTCCATGATACGAGCGAGTCGGCGCAATGCATTATGGGAATAAGGCGAAAGAGGGCGGGAGGAAGGAAGAAGGCCAAGTCGCGACTCGGAACGTTTGCCTGACCGACCATAAGTCTTTGTAGGGAAAACCAAGTTAGCAGAGTCCATGCGGCGCACTCTTGTAAACCTGCACACATTCGGCGTACCCGTGACCAAACCTCGAAAGAAAGTGCAATATTGCGTCTTCGTGGGTGTCACCTGTTTGATCGTAACTGGGTCATATTTCAGAACAGCGCTTGGAAAAAAAAAAACAAAACAAAACGACTTTTATTTATAACGTAACGTTTTCTGCAGACAACTGAACAACAAAGCTAAGTTGATGCGCTCATATCGCTCTAACGCGTTTTTGTGAACGTTTAAGAACTACAATATGGGCAAGCGGAGCGCTGTCATTGAGGACCACGCCAACTCGTTCGAATGTACTTACATATCTGTTCAAACAAGTTTGCCAAGGTGTAACGGCGTTTAAAAATGCCCATTGTATTGTATTGTATTGACCTTGTGGTATTTAACATGATATGGAACATAAAAACAAAACCACAAACGCTACCAAGACTCAATATTACTTACTTGGCCCAAATGCCATTCGACATGCATCCGTATACTTAGGCGTGTGCAACCATGCGAGAAGATTTAGCACTTAGCACTACGTTTGAACGTAGAAGTCGCAGGTTGTTGAAGCGCTTTTTGAAATTATATTCGACTGTCATGTATTTGTACCAGTTTGCCGGTCAAACGTGTTTACGCGTCTGTATTATGATTCTTGTTTCCTACTATTTATGTTTGTCGTTGTCGCAATCGTTTGCAAAGTAGATTTGTTGAGATTTGCGTGCGCTCTTCAAAACGCACGTTCCCGCGCGGCACCAGTGCGCGTCCCCGCCGCCCCGCGTCGCCATTTTGATTCGAAAAAATATGACTGAGTTTTTCCTGGTGTGCATGCTAAACTTAGCTTCGCGTTTGAATTGCGTCCGAATCAAACGCGAACCGTTCGAACGACCGGATATCGGGCTCATTTACCCCCGACCAGCTGCCCGTGGCCCGGGAACTGCCCCTCGGGGTGGAATTTAAAGCCACGTTTCGGACTTAACGTCGGGGGCTAACTTGAAGCTAACAGGCAGCCTCCTGCCTGCCTGTTCCAAGTGTCGCAGGCGGACCCGGACTCTTGTTCAAAACAAATCGCTTGACGGTTCATGCATCCAAGCTAACGCGGCTAATAGTTAGCGGGAGGGGGGGAAGCTGGTGACTAAGGGATCGGGCTTGGGGAAGAGAAAAACTACTAACGTTCTAACGCATATAAGGATAGAGAAGAAACAGCGGGGGATCTTCGAAGGTGAGTTTTTTTCTTCTTCTTAAAGGGGGGCGGCGGAAATAAGTGATTACTGTACGCAGCTCGGCCACAAAGTTTAACCAAAAGTTGTGTGTTTAGGGGGTTGCTAACTCCGCTTAATGTATACCCTAGCGGCTAATTAGCTTCCCTGCTAACCTCAACCCTAAAGGAGGAACTAAGCTAAAGCTGGCTAACTTGCGCGAATAAGTTGCTACTCCGAAGCTAACGTTAGCACACAGCCAACTTAGCCGAATTGTGTTCAGTTGGGTGACCCCTTAAGGACAGCGAACGAAACCGCCAAGCTTTTTGCAACTGAGTGCCAGTTCAGTAAACGGCTTATTCACATCCGTGTACATTTTTTTTTTTGTCGTTGCTCGATTTCGTCTCTGATTTGTGTCATTGTCAAGCACTTTGCCGAGCGTTATGTTGGAAGAGAGGCCGTTTAGAGTGCGCGGAGGCCAACGACTGTCGAACCATGTGGGGTTAACGATAAAAGCTTGTGTGCTCGACTAACTCGGCCCCATCTCATGGCAAACATGGGTGGAAGTAATAACCAGCAAGTAGTAAAGTGTTGGGTCTCTCACGCGGTCTTCCTTTTGCTACCTTTAGGGTTCAAGTAAACAGACCCCCCCCCCCCCCCCCCTAGACTTTGAGGCCAAAATTTCACTCTTCCTTTTGAAGAGAGCGTTACACAATATCACAGACAAAAATCTGAGGCTATATATTGCTTCTATCCCTTAAAGGGACAATGTGTAAGATTGAGACCGTTTTTTAAAACAGCAGGAGGTGCTGCATTTACCAGTGTCCGTAGCTTGAACAGACATGGCACGAGTGCCACCCTCCTTGTAATATTTCATGTTAACTAAACCGACCATTATATTTCAAACTTGTTGTTGGGCGTTAACACATTGTACCTTTAAGGCGATTACCATGATCTGTGCAGTTGTAAAAACAAACGACAACAAAAAAAAAAATCAAAATCAAGCCCATTGTAAATTACTTGATACTGAGATTCAAATGTCTTGGGCAGTTGGACCGTCAGCCTAGCGATATGTCAAATGTAAAGACACTTTAAAGTTCAAAGCACATTCTAAACAAATGTTCCCATGGCAATGTATGGAGACTCGGTTACTACAGAGGATCATCGATCCAAATTTGTGCCTCGTGAAATAATTGTAGTGAATGTTTCTTATAACACTTCAATATTCAAGTAAACATTTTCACTTATTTATAATGAAAGAAGTTTTGACGCCACATTAGAGATACACCATGTACGTCAATAATTGAAATGTAAATGATTGTAAAGTGTGTTTTACAAAGGAGCGATTCGGGCCGTCGTCATTTTACAACGGTCCGTGTAGCTGCGTGACGCCGAGTACTGCTGATAATGCAAATATTCAAGGTGACAGCGTTTCCCTTTTTAACACATTTGCGGCTCAGGGTTTCACCTGAGTTTTGACATCAGGCTTATTAAAAGGTCAAGCGCTTTTTTGTTTATTTCAAGTCAAATCAAGCTTTACCACCAGAGGGCAATGTTACCCACGTTTGCGTGACAAAAGCCTCTTATTTTCTCACCCTAACATATTATTTACCAGTGTGAAATGGCGTTGAATTTTCCCCCCGATTCCTAATATTTGCAGTGCGAGCTGTCAATTGAGATCCATTTTGAAAAAAAACAAAAATTGGAATAAATTAGTTTTGAAAAGACCGGAAATGACGCTTTGACTGCTAATTGGCTAAAAATTGCTTAAAAGTTAATAATGTGCTTGGTTCTAAGTAGGCTTCTTTTTTCATTGCTTTGCACTTTCCCCTTTGTGTCCAGTTTTTGCCATTAGTGATTATTTACTTTATTTGTTTTAGGTTATTATTTGTAAGTATCAAGCCTTGTTTATACACCGCTTGTTTAAAAAAAGGGCAATAAATAGACGTGTTTGACCAAACATGATGACATTGACCAAACGTGATTAATAATCGTGGTTTCAATATTGACCAAAATAATCATAATAGTAATTATTATTTTGCCATAAATCGCACAGCCCTACGTTAGAGGGATGACAAGAGACCGAAAGAAACTTTGGGGATAAATAGCGGACAATTCACCTAAATGCTTATCTGTTGCGCTTTGTTTGCTTTGTGGCTAAGCTGTGGATCTCATTTGTACTGTGCCTCGCTTTCAAACCATGTTCTCGTGACAAGTGCAATTCGGAAGATGTGCCAGCAATCAACTCCTGTTTTGAAGAAGCATCAGTCATACTATATACCCTTTGAACTTTACCGGCACAACTTTTGAGCTTAGTTCGGTAGTAGTGACATTCTACCGGTCAGCGCAGTCGCATTTCTTGTCGTCCGACTCCCCTTTTCTGTTTGTCCGCAACGACAAGCGTTTTGACGACTATTACGCTTTTCCTCAACCGTCTGACAGTTGTTGCTGCGGTTGCCTCCTGCGGGTTCTATTTTGGATGAAAAAGCCAAGCGTTCGCCTTCCCCGGAGAGCACCCGCGAGGTTAGGATTGCACTTTTGTACACTGTAAATGTATGCCAGATGTAGGTTGCTGCCGCTGCTGTTTCATGTGCAGGGCAGGGCAAAATGAGGATAAGAAAAAAGGAGGGAAGGAAGTGTTTTATCCTTTACCTCCTCCAATCTACAGTTGGTGGCACACTCTTCTCAGAGCTCTTGTATTTTGGCCCCGCGTTTGAGTTGGGTTAAATCTGTTTGCCTCCATAGTAACCCCTTGAGGAAAACAAACGCGGACGCTTTGCAGCAGCGCAACTCTGAAAAGTGGTGTAATTATAGAGACTTTAGTCATGCAATTTAGGGTTCGATTCCAGCCGTTTAAAAGCGGCCGCCGGTCGTGACGGAACCTACCTTTGCGTTTTACTCAGAATGTAAATAGGTAATAATACAAATTTCCGTCCGTGATGACTTTGCACGGAACAAATCAGTTTCATGCTATTGTTTTCAGGCAAGCTCGAAAAGTGAGCGCCGTGCTTCCGTCTTGCCTTTCTGGCTTTTCCCGGCGCACAAACGCCGTCACGGCTCGGATAGTGCCTCGGACGGCGGCGGATTGCCCGCTCGACATCAGCTTCCATTCAAGACCGCTAAAAGCGGATCCATACGGGTCGTTGGACGCGGCGGTTCAAAAGCAAAGAAGTTGTCATTTTGACCGTTGACATTTTTTTGTGTGTTGGGTCGTTGTCGTTTGATTCCCCTCTGCAGGTTATGTTGAGCCTCCCAGCGCCCTGTCTCCTAAAGAGGCCTGCGTTTTAACTCTTGAGAACCCATGCTGATAAATGCCAGGCCTCGCCACGCTTTCTGTCGTCTGCACGAACACAAATGCCTGCCTGCCTACGGGGGAGGTCTGATTAAAGAGATCCACATTTCATTCACTGGTATGTACCTCCGTATCCCCTTGCCAGTGGCCTTGCGCGGCAGATACAAAACGCCATTGGCGAATGAGAGCTGAAGTCAGAGGGCGGAGCCTCATTGGTTTTGACTCTGAGTTACTGTACACCTCCGTTTGCGTCTAGGGCTGCGTTCCCCACCCCGGCGGCCATCATGTTTTGGAAGTTCGACCTGCACACCACCTCCCACATCGACCAGTTGCTGGATCGGGAGGACGTGACGTTGCGCGAGTTGATGGAGGAAGACGACGTGCTGCAGGAGTGCAAGGCCCAGAACCGGCGCTTGCTGCTCTTCCTTTCCCAGGACCACTGCATGCAGGAGCTGGTTGGCCTCATCACCACAGAGCCGCCGGCAGACCTTGAGGAGAGAAGCCGCTTTAAGTAAGCCCCCCCCCCTTCTAGCCACCACCGCACAGTTTACATTGTGTGTTCCTGCGTACTGTAAGCAGCCCACCAGGCTTTTCCCGCCCTGAGTCAGGCAGTTTTTTTTTTTTTTTTTTTTTTTATGGATATCCTCTTTGAATGTGATTAAGCACCAGGGATGAAATAGTGCCCCTAGCCCCCAGCCTTTGCTTTATTCTCAATTTACATCTTGCTCCTAGAGACTTGTTCAGGTGAGGCAAGGTGAACCTTGGCAAACTGTTTGTTGCTTGGAAGCGCATTCCTTGGGTCGACAATTTCCCACATATTGAAAATTGACTGCATTTGCACCATGACTTAGGCGATGCTCGATGCCTATTGACTCAATGTTTTTTGAACTGGCCTCTTTTCTTGTCACAGCGTTTATTTTCCTTTAGTGCTTAAATGATAACACCGACCGCTTTTGCAAAGGAGCTTCTCTTTGTACGCAGCCAAGCTGTTTGTGCAGGCAGAGGAAAGCGGCTGAAAAACCTTAAGCTAGTTCAAAAGCACAGCTAAGCATTGCCCTCATCTTCCTTAAAGGCTTCCCAACATCGCATGCGAGCTTCTGACCTCAGACGTGTCCATCATAAATGATAAGCTGGGTGGAGAAGAATCCCTCCTTGAGATGCTGTACCACTTTCTGGAGCAGGACCCGCCCCTCAACCCGCTGCTCGCCAGCTTCTTCAGCAAAACCATCGGCAATCTCATCGCCAGGAAAACCGAAGAGGTACAATCACATTTACCTCGTACGACGGGAACGTTCACCTTGCAGGACGTGTCGATAAATCTTCCGCCCTCAGGTGATCGCCTTTCTCAAGAAGAAGGAAGGCTTCATTGGTCTGGTGCTGAAACACATAGACGCGTCCGCTATGATGGACTTGCTGCTTCGTCTCATCAGTTGTGTGGAGCCTGCCCCATTGAGGCACGAGGTTCTCCATGTAAGATATCCAATTGTAAATTCAGAATTGCCTGCGTATGGTCAAACCCATAAATGCTTACTTGAATTGTGAATCTGAAATCATTCTGCAATTTATAACCAACGCTATGTCCCTCTAGTGGCTGAATGAAGAGGAGCTCGTTCAAAGACTCATAGAGCTTATCCATACTGGTAAAGATGAGGAGGTAAGACCTTTAAAGTCTTTAAAAAAAAAAAATCTTCCCCCTTTTCTTTATTGGTGTCTTGCATACATTTTCTGAAGGCCTGCTTTCCCTTCCCAATTTGTCAGAGACAATCAAATGCGTCCCAAACACTTTGTGACATAATTCGCCTTAGCCGAGACCAGGCCAATCAGATGCAGGAGAACATGGAGGCCGACCCACTATTGGCTGTGCTAGAGTCGTAAGTTGTTCGTACGCTAGATTAATTTGATAATCTTCCATCTATTGTTTGTTCATTGACAAAATGGCTTCTTTCCAGACAAGAAACCGTAGCAGGACTCCTCAAAAACATGTTTGAGGGCGAGAGGAACGAGGCTTCCATTGTTAACGGAACTCAAGTGCTACTTACCTTACTGGAGACCAGGAGGTCTGGGTGAGCGCGTGGGAAAACACGTCTAGTTTCTCTTAATTGGTGTAAAAAGTCAAGTTTGGGGCGGGGCTTTATGGGGAAGGAGCTCACTCATTCGTTTTGACTTTCAATGGTTTCTGGTGGCGAAGTATTAGACATTTTCCAATTTCAAACAATTCATTCATTTTCTCCCCAGGTTGGAAGGGCTGATGGATCTGTATTCTCAGGGTTATGAAAGGTCTTACACTGTCAACAGCAGTATTTTAAATGCCATTGAGCCCCATTTAAAAGATTTCCAGCAGCTTCTTCTGGATCCTCCAAAGGTAATGAATTTTTTGTTTAAACGTCAAGAGGATGCTCATCTTATTCTGAGCATACTCCTAAAAATACCTGGGGGAATACCATTTCCCTGCCAACATTGAGCCACGATACAGCAGTGGTTTACTCAGTGTCAACTTCCATTACACCACATGTGAACCTCTGGCCCTGGAGGGCCAGAGTCCTTGGTGTCCTTTTCCAGGTTCCTCTCCCCAGGACACCTGATTCAAAAGATTAGCCCATCAGCCAGCTCTCCGGGAGTTTGAGAATTATCCAAATCATTTGAACCGGGAGTGCTTGGGAGGGAAGTGTCCAAAACGCTCAGGACACCGCCCCTCCAGGACTGGACTTTGACTATTAATGTGTCTATATTTTCTGCTTTTCTCTGCAGAAAGGTGCAATACTGACCACCGTCGGCGTCCTCGATCAGCCGCTGGGGAACGCCCGCCTTCACGTTGCCCGACTAGTGGCTGCCCTCCTGCAGACCACTTCCCCGAGTATCTGCCAGGAGCTGTGCGACCTCGGCACCATGGACCTACTACTGGTATGCACAGCTTCAATTCGAACGCGACCCTGGCGCTTTACTAAGTCTCGTCTTTGTCCCGCTGCGCAGGATCTGTTCTTCAAATACTCGTGGAATAACTTTTTGCACTTCCAAGTGGAGCTTTGCGTGGCAGCCATTCTGAACCACCCTTCCTCGGAGGAGCGGCCCGACCCGGGCCTCCAGAACCACAATGGGCAACCGGCCGAGCCGGCTGCCGAAACTCAAATGGAGGCGCTGGAGTCTGGTGGGACCAGCGATCCGCAGACCTCCCTTCACAATACCCTTGTGGCACATGTAAGTGCCACTAGATGGAGTCACTGTGTTGTTGCTCAAACTGTTTTATCTCTCTCTCTCTCTCTCTCTCTCTCTCTCTCTCTATCGTTATCTAAATTAACTGAACTGAGGTTAGTAATTATTTTTAGATAAATCTTTTTCTCTCTTCTCTATACACACATATACAGTATGTGTATAGAGAGAAGTGTATATGTGTGTGTGTGTATAAATTTATATATATATATATATATATATATATATATATATATATATATCTCATTATTATTATTTTTTTTCATTTTTGCAAATTTGCAGCTGTTCCAGAAGTGTCGATTGGTACAAAAGATTCTTGATGCCTGGGAGGAGAATGATAAAATACAGTGAGTGTTTTGTGTGTTTGTTTATTAAAAAAAAAAAAAAGTTTTTCTTTAATGAAATCCCCACTTGAAATAATGGGGTTTTGACTGCCACAGAGCTGAAGGTGGCACCAGGAGAGGAAACATGGGTCACCTGACCAGAATTTCCAACATGGTGGTCCAGAACCTGGAGAAGGGACCTGTACAAGCTCAGATCGCTGATCTCATCAAAGGTAAACAGGGATTGTTGCCGAGCCACACAAATTTGAACCTGCCCAATCATTTATAACCACCATTTGTCCCAATTCAGAGCTGCCAGATGACTGTAGAGGACGCTGGGAGAGCTTTGTGGACGAGACTCTGAGAGAAACCAACAGAAGGAACACAGTAGAGCTGGTGAGAATTAGGGTGTGATTTTCTGCTGATTTGCCCTTACCCTTGGCAATTTTCACGTCCAACTTTTGTTGGCTCCTTTGCAACTACAGCTACTCATTTGAAGGCTGAATATCAATTATCGGGTTTGATTTTCAAGCGATGTTTTGGCGCATTAAGCTCTGCGTGAATTGTGTGTTGGATAGGTGAGTACGCACAACATGCACTCATCCAGCGAGGACGACGACATGGAGAGCCCCTTCCCCAACGACCTGTCCCTCCAGCAGGTAGACCACGCACTCCAAAATATGTAGCCGGTAGCAAATAGATGAGAAATAGAAATAGATGAAAAGGTGTCCCTCTGACTTCCCAGGCTTTCTCTGACTATCAGATCCAGCAGATGACCGCGAACTTCGTGGATCAGTTTGGGTTCAACGACGAGGAGTTCAGCGAACACGATGAAAATATCAAGTAAGCGGGAGCGGTCGCGTCTGTCATCGGCGTGAATTGTTTTCACACTTTTTTGTTTGTTTGTTTCGTTCGTTTGTTTTCCTCCCCTCAGCGCCACATTTGACAGAATCGCTGAAATAAACTTCCATTTAGACTCTGACGATAACAGTGTAAGTATACTACAAGTGTCTTTTCCCCAACTCGATTAGCTGTTTTTTTTTAGTTTATGGCAGGCAGGCATGCAAATGGCTCTGCAGTTTATTTTTCGTGTCGTTAACGCAGGCCAACGCAGCTGCTTTTGAGGCCTGTTGTAAAGAGAGGATACATCAGTTTGATGATGCTGACGAAGAAGAGGACATTTGGGAGGAAAAGGAGATCAACTATGCAACACAAGCTAAATCCAGAACAAGGTAAATCAATAGATAAAAGCAGTATCACTGTCACAAGTTCCCTATGAATGGCAGCACGGTGCCTCTACCAGGTTTGGCGTGTCCCAAACATCAGAAGGAAGTTCACGGAGCAGCTTGGAAAACGGCGGACAGGAGCAAGAATGCGGCTCTGAATCTGACGAGGAGGAAGACTTTGAGCACAACGCATCAGACGCAGGTGAGGCGGCAAAATGGAAGTCGCGTCCGTTTTTCACCCTTTAATCAGCTCCTGATTTGTGTCCGTCTGACGAGTCTTAAGCTCCCCGATGAGCTGTTCAGCCTCACCGCACCGCTGTGGCGCTCTCTGCATATATGCTTTGGCTTTTTTTTCCGTCTGCGTTTGGTCTTAAGTTTTCCTCTCAGAGGACTTGAAAAGGTCTTAGAAGTCTTTAAATTTGCTGCTAAGATATGTGCAGATACCATGTTCTTATATTTAATGATGTCTTAACCTTGCGTTTTCCCCCTGGTCGTGCTTGTAGGCCACTTTTGAAATGTTAATATCGCCGATTTCCAACGTAGTCGTGATGGCGATTAAAACGGGATTAATCGTGCAGCCCTACTTTCCACCCGGGCGTTGTCATGAAAGGTCTCTAGGAAGAAACCGAACACTGCAACCGAGTTTGCTGCCAATTGAAAATCCTCTTTCAGCGTGATCTTCCCAAAAATCATTTCAATGGGATATCCTTTTGCAACCCGTCTTGTCTCCAGGTCCGGGCTGGACAGCAAATTTCAGGGACTCTGACGGAATGGCGGCTTCCCACACTCCGTCGGGGTGGGATGCGCTTCCCGTGGCTGCCGGAACCGAGGCCCAGGAAACGGGCTGGGCCAATTTCACGGCGTTTCAGCCGTTCTCCGGGTAAGAGCTTCACCTTTGAAATTAGGGGCTGGAAGACAGCGGTGTTTTCCGGTAGAACGGTTGTTTGGTGTCAAAGTAATTAAAAAATGGCCCTTTTGGCTTTGTTCGTGTAGCGCGCTGAATATGAAAGTTGCCACATTACGCACGCACGCGGGCGCACGGTCTGAAGGGAAACATGAGGCTAAAACGCAAATGATTGTCACCAATCGCTTGAGCCAGCATTAGTATTGTGCGCGTATGCCGAGGTGTCGTTTCCTCCCCAGGAGCACCGACGCGGATCCCAGGTGCAGCTCCCCCGTGGATGCCGGCGGCAGCGACGCGGATAAACAAAACCACCGGAAGGACGGTGAGATTGGGCGCGCATCCCGCTCGCCGTTTCGTCACGCTCAACTCGACTTCCTTTGCCCGCGTCCGAGCAGATCCCGCGCCCTCTCCCTCTCCCTGCGTGGGGCCTTCGGGGGACGTGATGAAGGCTCCCCCCGCCGCCTCGGAAGACTGCTCTCCCGGAGGGCCCGACGGCGAGGACGCCCCCTCGACGGCGACGACCGTCTCAAAACCGGCCGCCGACCTCTCAAGGTTCTGAATCCCTTTTCTGCATGAAGATCTACGCGAGTAAACTTGAAGCCCAAAGCACCGCACTGGGCTAAATATAGGCTGAGCTGCAAATTAGCGGGCGCTTTGCTGCAACTTGAGTTAAGTACGAGTTGACGAGCTGACTTTTTCGCTTGCGCCGATGTTTACGCTACTAGCTACAAGACAGAGTAGGTCAGTCGCCAGGCCGTGTGGGGATTTGTTCTGAAGCCTGAACCGGTGTGTGCGTGTGCGTGTGCGTGCGCGTGCGCAGCGAGGAGAGTCCCCTGTCCCTGGAGAAACTTTCTCTGTCGGATCCTCCCGAATCCCCAGAACAGCCGCCGCCGCCGCCGCCGCCTCCCGAGGAGTCGCCCGCACCCGCACAGTCTGACAGGAAGTAAGTTGTTCCGCCCCAATAATCCCCCCAATAATTTTTCAACTTCTGGTCCGTGAGCTTGTCCCATTGATGAGCCTGGTGTATAATTCCATTAATAGTGTTCATTTACATCCGGTTAGGGTTATGTTCATTTACATAACAATCGTGCAGTCTGTAACAGTGCCATCTTGTGGTAGCTTCGGCCAAGTACAGCTGGCTTTTGGGGGCGGGCATCTGATCGGTTCCTACCAACAACAAAGAGCGGGTGTTGACTGGCATTCCAAAAGTTGACCTGTCAAAGCGTTACCTTTGGTGCTTGAAGTGACACCGTGTGAGAGTTAGCCCGCTTTCCATTCAAAATGATGATAAATCTCTCAACGACCAACAGTATGTTTGAAATATAAGTTGGTGTAATTATCAAGAAATATTACACGGGCGGTGGCACTCTCCGGAGGTCGCCATGTCTGCTATAGCTGCAGACGGCAGGAGGAGGAGTGTTTCCTGTCCCCCAAAATACACGTGACGATAAATGCAGCAATACGCCCTCCTCCTCCTCCTGCCGTCTGGAGCCAATCTTACACAGTGTCGCTTTTAGGTTAGAAAGCACTCAAAGAATAACCCTTTGTCTGTATTTTACTTTCTAGTGTCTTTTTAGTCAGCTGACGCTTCGTACTAATTGTTAGCGAAAGCGCTCGTCGCACGTTAGGAGTGAGCCGTCGGAGGCTGGAATTTGTGCCTCGTTCTAAAGCCGAATCCCCGCCCGCCCGCGTGTGCCCGCGCGCCAGAGAGGAGACACCGGTGCCCCAAGAAGTGGCCGTCAACGGACCGGTGTGAGAGGGAGCGGCGAGGATCCGGACGGACGGACGGACGGACGGACGGCCCGCTTGTAAGCCTCCTCCCGGAGTGACTCCTTTCAAAATAAACCTCAGTGCGACTCCAGTGTTTTTACTGAATCACTCTGCCAAGTTATTGGACCTGGACACTGCCAACCGACACCAGTACCGAGGCGGCGGATCCTGTACAAAAAAAAAAATCTATATATACTATATGTATATTTTTTGTCCTTTTTCTGTTTTATATACATATATAAATGTATATGTATGTATAGAACAATAAAAGGACAAAAACAGAACAGAGTGTAGATCTTTGCAGCCTTACCCCCCAACGTTGCACATCAATACGTGCAGTTTTAATGTAGCAGCACTCGTTTGAGGGGGTAACAACATCATCATCCGTCATTGTTATTTTTTTATGACCCAAACGATTTCTCTCTTCCTGGTTGAACCTAACAGATAGGCTTTTACATGTTTGCATTGCGCCAGGCAACGGGCTTTTATTGTTTTTTCGTTGACAAGAACTGCGTCTCAATAACAGAAGCTTTTTTTTTTTTTTTTTCTCCTTTTCAGGGGGGGGTGTCAAAGCACTTGTTTGGCCATTTCCTGTCTCCTTTAGCGCAATGTCCGCGTTTCACTTGTCACCTCTTGCTGGCTGTATGTTTCCACTCAGTTGCATCCCGTTTCAAGCTCTTCCTGGTAAAGGGTTCGTGTGCAAGATTGACAGTTTTTCATTACGGCCAACAGGAGGCGGTGCATTTACCCCTGTTTGAACTTATAGCAAAGATGACCGCCTCTGGTGAAGTGCCACCCCCGATGTAATATAATTTATTGATAACTAGACCTATACTTACATTTAAAACATACTGGGGGTCATTAAGAACGCATTGGTTTGCAAGTTTTTAAAATTTACAATCATTTAATTTATTCCTTTTTAATGAAAAACGGTCAGAATCTTACACACTGTCCCTTTAAGAACAAGAATGTGGGAAGGTGAGGAGGAGGGTCATATGAATACAGCTGTATTAGTATTAGTCTTTAGCTCAAGTGCAATAACAGCAATCTTTCTTTTTTTTAATTCAAATGATTTTTACGAGATAAAATCAAGCTGGCAGACATTTGGTGTAGTTTTGCTTTTATTTTGTTCTTTTTTAGTGCATGTGTAAGCGACCTCTTTAGTGAGCGCAGACCTTCTGATTGTATTGTTCCAAACCTTTTTTTTTTGTTATCAATCAACCAAACGTTATCTAATGTACATTTACAGGTCATTTTACGAGCAATATGAAATATAAGATTAGTCCCCGTCCCCCTCTCTCTCAACTAAGCACACAGGATGTGAGTGGCTTCTGGAAGGAATGACGCTGTACTTTTGTTTTCCTTTTTGCCCCCACCCCCCTCATGTTAATTGTATTTGATCTCCGAGCTGCGGGATTGATGGAAAGGAGGAAAAAAGAGGGCAGGTGCCGGGTTCAAGCAGAGCTCGGGGCCTCTTGATGTATGAACTTAAAAATCACTTGACGGCGATCAGGTCCTATGATTCATTGTTCAAACAAATTAAAAGCGTCTGGTTGACCACGTTAATACCAAAGCGATGGCTCTGTCCGTTTGGTTATTGGGGCTGTTTGGGTTTGGTCTGGATGCTTAAACCAAATATGCGCACAAGTTGTTGTCCTTGGCTATGAAAAGTTCATGTGTATATTTTGTGGAGAGAATCGTGTTAAATGTGATTGCATTTCCACAAGCGGTGCAGTATGATGACTGAGTAGACCGTTTGTATTTTCTTTTGCGGTTTCTTACGTCGTTTCAGTTATCGTTCAGTTCCTCTAATTCCTAATCCAGAAGTAAAACACGTCAACGTGTAAAAAAAATCCAGATGAGTTGATTTAAACCTTTGCCTGTGTAGCATGTTTTAATCCAAAGCAGTAGGAGATAGAAGGTGGTGGGGAGTGCTTAGTTTATTTATTTATATATTTTCTAAATTCAACTTTTCAACTGGCTAAATGCACGCGCGCGCGCGCGCACACACACACACACGTATCCCGAGCGTTTTGTATTTGAATCATTGGCAACCTTTTATAAAGGCCGATTGAAAGACTTGCACTTGTAATACCGATTTGATATGAACTTCTCTTTTCTTTTATTAGAGGACATGACTTAATATATCCGACAATTTAACATGACGTTGTTACGGGTGGGTTCGCTCAGGGGTCTTGCTCTCCGGTACCGGCATGCTTTGTTTCTTTTCCCCCTGTTGTTTCCTGGCATCTTTTTTTTAGGCGTGCCCCAGCAGTGCAAGGATTGGTCGGCTCCAGGAAGGCCCGTGATTGGCTGCTGCCGATTGGCAGGTCGCACACCTGCTATATATTGAGCCGAGATGGCACACAACTCTCTCGTCGTCCTTCGCGCCCAGCCAGCCGCGCTCTTGTTCTGAAGGTTTGTGGAAAACCGAGCAGTAGGGGTGAACCGCTGTTTTTGGTGTGCATTTTTCTTTCCTCCTGTTTGTGGAGCTAGCGAGGTAAGCCTATTGTCTTTTGGTTGTTTTGTTTGTTAGGATAGTTTGGTTATTGTAACTTGTATTTTCAAGCGAACAAAGATATATTTTCCGAGGTAAGCCGAAGCAGTCCACAGGTGCGTCTTCCAGACGTTCTGCCTCGCGCTAAGTAATTGGCGAGTAAATGTTTGTCGGCTTTCGCTCCCTATTTGTCAACAACTTTTCCTTTACAGAGTTTGATCATGGGTGGACACGACGGCGTTTCAGCTGAACGCACAGCACGTCACAATTCGTTTTTGCTTTATTCGGTACGGTACATTGCCCCCACCCCTCCTATGTGATATGAAGGTTTTGAAATAAGATCTTTTTAATGGCAATTCGTCCAAAAACGTGTCATGGCATGATGTTATTTTGCCACTTTTGACTAGCCTCTGCTTCCGTTTGTGTCACGTTCTGTCTGGGCTTTTTGGATTTAGTTTAAGTACTTCCTGGTTCATTTCGTCAATTATTGGTTCGTGTTGTTTTTCCCTGCGTCTGTTTGTGAGTGTGTGTTGTATTAATAAAGCACCACACTTATAGCTTGTTCGAGCATGAGTTTACTGTTCGGCTCAGCGTACAGTGAATCAACAACGGCGCCCACGCAATGCATGTCGGGAGGTTGCTCGACTGACATAACATGCAGTTATATCAAACATCCACTGGATGGTACTATAATACCACCCGTAACAGCGTCTGCCTTTTTCTCAGTCTCATTAGTTTGATCTCGTCCACCTGTTGTCCGTGTGCCCCTGCTCCTCTGGCGTTAGCCTATCCGTTTCCCCTGCCTCCTGTCCCCGTCCAGCTGTAGTGTGTTTTCAGTAATTAGTCTTCGTGTATTTAAAGCACCGTCCCTGTAGCTTTTGTCGAATTATTGTAACTATCGTCGATTCGTGTTCCCTGTCCCGCTGTGCTTCCCCGTCGTCCGAGTTTGTCTCGTGAGTTATTCCGTTCCTCATTTATTTTGCTACTTTGTCTAGTTTTTGTCTTCTGCTTTTCCTGCCTTGTTTTATGATTAAAAGTGCATTTTTGTTTGAGCACACCGTCTCCGTCCTGCGTTTTTGGAGTCCCTTTCCCTCCTGCGCCACGACGTGACAGTTTGAAATTAAATTGACCGTTTTTGATGAGAGGTGCACTTGGGAGGGCTATATGCTTTCATATTGATGTGCACAACTCGTATTGAGTTGCAACTCGTTTTAGACTCAAGAGCTTCCCCGACAAAGCGGAGTTAGTTAAGTAAATCCAACATTAATCAGTCTCCAATGTTATTGCGAGGTAAGCTGTGACAAACAGATCTCATTGTTTCTACTACGCGTGTGTTTGACTAAGTATTCTGACGCAATTGACACCTTTTTTTTATTTGCCACAAAGGTTTTGCTTCGGGTTAGGGGTTAGGTCAAAGTACAAACTCCTTGCAAAAATATTTTTCCCTCCCGGTCATCCTACACTTTGTGCATAAGAGCAATGGGCGTGATTCCCCCTCGCTCTTGAATTGCCGCCCTCCTTTCAGTTTTCCCTTATCTTTGCCATTCTTCATCCGATTTCTACCGTTCCAACTTTAAACAATTCCCCTAAGTTCTGCCATTTCATGGTGATGTCCATTTTCTTCTTCCCAGAATTAAAAAATTACCCACAATTTCACTTTCAGTTTTTCCCTTTGCCATGCTTCATCCGATTCCTACCGTTCCAACTATAAGCGGTTCCCCTAAGTTCTGCCATTTCATGGTGATATCCATTTTCTTCTTCCCAGAATTCAACAATTTTCACAATCCCACTTTTTCAGTTTTTCCCTTGTATCTTTGCATTCCATTGGTCTATCCATTTTCCTCTTCCCATGATTCAAAAATTACCCACAATTCCACTTTTTCAGTTTTTCCCTTGTATCTTTGCCATTCCTCCTGTGGTTTCCACCATTTTAACTTTAACCGATTCTTGCCATTCCATTGGTCTTTTCATTTTCCTCCTCCCATGATTCAAAAATGACAAATCCATTTTTTCAGTTTTTCCCTTGTATCTTTGCCATTCCTGCTATGGTTTCCACTATTTTAACTTTAACCGATTCCAGCCATTTCATTGGTCTATTCATTTACCTCTTCCCATGATTCAAAAATTACGATTCCACTTTTCATTTTTTCCCTTGAATCTTTGCCATTCCTGCTGTGGTTTCCACCATTTTAACTTTAACCGATTCTTGCCATTCCATTGGTCTATCCATTTTCCTCTTCCCATGATTCAAATATTACCCACAATTCGACTTTCAGTTTTTCCCTTGTATCCTTGCCATTCCTGCTGTGGTTTCCACCATTTTAACTTTAACCGATTCTTGCCATTCCATTGGTCTTTTCATTTTCCTTCTCCCATGATTATAAAATTTCACTTTTTCAGTTTTTCCCATGTATCTTTGCCATTCCTGCTGTGGTTTCCACCATTTTAACTTTAATCGATTCCTGCCATTCCATTGGTCTATCTATTTTCCTCTTCCCATGATTCAAAAATTACAATTCCACTTTTTCATTTTTTCCCTTGTATCTTTGCCATTCCTGCTGTGGTTTCCACCATTTTAACTTTAACCGATTCCTGCCATTCCATTGGTCTATCTATTTGCCTCTTCCCATGATTCAAAAATTACAATTCCACTTTCATTTTTTCCCTTGTATCTTTGCCATTCCTGCTGTGGTTTCCACCATTTTAACTTTAATCGATTCCTGCCATTCCATTGGTCTATCCATTTTCTTCTTCCCATGATTCAAAAATTACACACAACTCCACTTTTTCAGTTTTTCCCTTATCTTTGCCATGCTTCATCCGATTCCTACCGTTCCAACTTTAAATGATTCCTTTAAGTTCTGCCATTTCTTGGTGATATCCATTTTCTTCCCAGAATTAAAATTTCACAATTCCACTTTTTCAGTTTTTTCCCTTGTATCTTTGCCATTCCTGCTGTGGTTTCCACCATTTTACCTTTATTCGGTTCCTGCTATTCCATTGGTCTATCCATTTTCCTCTTCCCATGATTCAAAAATTACAATTCCACTTTTTCAGTTTTTCCCTTGTATCTTTGCCATTCCTGCTGTGGTTTCCACCATTTTAACTTGAACCGATTCTTGCCATTCCATTGGTCTATCCATTTTCCTCTTCCCATGATTCAAAAATTACCCACAATTCCAATTTCAGTTTTTCCCTTGTATCTTTAACATTCCTGCTGTGGTTTCCACCATTTTAACTTTAACCGATTCCTGCCATTCCATTGGTCTTCATTTTCCTCTTCCCATGATTTTAAAATTACAATTCCACTTTTTCAGTTTTTCCCTTGTATCTTTGCCATTCCTGCTGTGGTTTCCACTATTTTAACTTTAACCGATTCCTGCCATTCCATTGGTCTATTCATTTTCCTCTTCCCATGATTCAAAAATAACCCACAATTTCACTTTCGTTTTTTCCCTTTGCCATGCTTCATATGATTCCTACCGTTCCAACTTTAAGCGATTTCCCCTAAGTTCTGCCATTTCATGGTGATATCCATTTTCTTCTTCCCAGAATTCAATTTTCACAATTCCACTTTTTCAGTTTTTCCCTTGTATCTTTGCCATTCCTGCTGTGGTTTCCACCATTTTAACTTTAACTGATTCTTGCCATTCCATTGGTCAATCCATTTTCCTCTTCCCATGATTCAAAAATTACAATTAAACTTTTTCAGTTTTTCCCTTTGTATCTTTGCAATTCCTGCTGTGGTTTCCACTTTTAACTTTAACCGATTCTTGCCATTCCATTGGTCTATTCATTTTCCTCTTCCCATGATTCAAAAATTACAATACCACTTTCAGTTTTTCCCTTGTATCTTTGCTAATCCTGCTAGTTTCCACCATTTTTAACTTGAACAGATTCTTGCCATTCCATTGGTCTATCCATTTTCCTCTTCCCATGATTCAAAAATTACAATTCCACTGTTTCAGTTTTTCCCTTGTATCTTTGCCATTCCTGCTGTGGTTTCCACTATTAACTTTAACAGATTCCTGCCATTTCATTGGTCTATTCATTTACCTCTTCCCATGATTCAAAAACTATGATTCAACTTTTCATTTTTTCCCTTGTATCTTTGCCATTCCTGCTGTGGTTTCCACCATTTTAACTTTAACCGATTCTTGCCATTCCATTGGTCTTTTCATTTTCCTCCTCCCATGATTCAAAAACTATAAATTCATTTTTTCAGTTTTTCCCTTGTATCTTTGCCATTCCTGCTGTGGTTTCCACCATTTTAACTTTAACCGATTCTTGCCATTCCATTGGTCAATCCATTTTCCTCTTCCCATGATTCAAAAATTACAATTCAACTTTTTCAGTTTTTCCCTTTGTATCTTTGCCATTCCTGCTGTGGTTTCCACTTTTAACTTTAACCGATTCTTGCCATTCCATTGGTCTATTCATTTTCCTCTTCCCCTGATTCAAAAATTACAATTCCACTTTTTCAGTTTTACCCTTGTACCTTTGCCATTCCTGCTGTGATTTCCACCATTTTAACTTTAACCGATTCTTGCCATTCCATTGGTCTTTTCATTTTCCTCCTCCTAGATTCAAAAACTATAAATTCATTTTTTCAGTTTTTCCCTTGTATCTTTGCCATTCCTGCTGTGGTTTCCACCATTTTAACTTTAACCGATTCTTGCCATTCCATTGGTCAATCCATTTTCCTCTTCCCATGATTCAAAAATTACAATTCAACTTTTTCAGTTTTTCCCTTTGTATCTTTGCCATTCCTGCTGTGGTTTCCACTTTTAACTTTAACCGATTCTTGCCATTCCATTGGTCTATTCATTTTCCTCTTCCCATGATTCAAAAATTACAATACCACTTTCAGTTTTTCCCTTGTATCTTTGCCGTTCCTGCTAGTTTCCACCATTTTTAACTTGAACAGATTCTTGCCATTCCATTGGTCTATCCATTTTCCTCTTCCCATGATTCAAAAATTACAATTCCACTGTTTCAGTTTTTCCCTTGTATCTTTGCCATTCCTGCTGTGGTTTCCACCATTTTAAATTTAACCGATTCTTGTCATTCCATTGGTCTTTTCATTTTCCTCCTCCCATGATTCAAAAATTACAAATCCACTTTTTCAGTTTTTCCCTTGTATCTTTGCCATTCCTGCTGTGGTTTCCACTATTAACTTTAACAGATTCCTGCCATTTCATTGGTCTATTCATTTACCTCTTCCCATGATTCAAAAACTATGATTCAACTTTTCATTTTTTCCCTTGTATCTTTACCATTCCTGCTGTGGTTTCCACCATTTTAACTTTAACCGATTCTTGCCATTCCATTGGTCTTTTCATTTTCCTCTTCCCATGATTCAAAAATTACAATTCCACTTTTTCAGTTTTACCCTTGTACCTTTGCCATTCCTGCTGTGATTTCCACCATTTTAACTTTAACCGATTCTTGCCATTCCATTGGTCTTTTCATTTTCCTCCTCCCATGATTCAAAAACTATAAATCCATTTTTTCAGTTTTCCCCTTATATCTTTGCCATTCCTGCTGTGGTTTCCACCATTTTAACTTTAACCGATTCTTGCCATTCCATTGGTCTTTTCATTTTCCTCTTCCCATGATTCAAAAATTACAATTCCACTTTTTCAGTTTTACCCTTGTACCTTTGCCATTCCTGCTGTGATTTCCACCATTTTAACTTTAACCGATTCTTGCCATTCCATTGGTCTTTTCATTTTCCTCCTCCTAGATTCAAAAACTATAAATTCATTTTTTCAGTTTTTCCCTTGTATCTTTGCCATTCCTGCTGTGGTTTCCACCATTTTAACTTTAACCGATTCTTGCCATTCCATTGGTCAATCCATTTTCCTCTTCCCATGATTCAAAAATTACAATTCAACTTTTTCAGTTTTTCCCTTTGTATCTTTGCCATTCCTGCTGTGGTTTCCACTTTTAACTTTAACCGATTCTTGCCATTCCATTGGTCTATTCATTTTCCTCTTCCCATGATTCAAAAATTACAATACCACTTTCAGTTTTTCCCTTGTATCTTTGCCGTTCCTGCTAGTTTCCACCATTTTTAACTTGAACAGATTCTTGCCATTCCATTGGTCTATCCATTTTCCTCTTCCCATGATTCAAAAATTACAATTCCACTGTTTCAGTTTTTCCCTTGTATCTTTGCCATTCCTGCTGTGGTTTCCACCATTTTAAATTTAACCGATTCTTGCCATTCCATTGGTCTTTTCATTTTCCTCCTCCCATGATTCAAAAATTACAAATCCACTTTTTCAGTTTTTCCCTTGTATCTTTGCCATTCCTGCTGTGGTTTCCACTATTAACTTTAACAGATTCCTGCCATTTCATTGGTCTATTCATTTACCTCTTCCCATGATTCAAAAACTATGATTCAACTTTTCATTTTTTCCCTTGTATCTTTACCATTCCTGCTGTGGTTTCCACCATTTTAACTTTAACCGATTCTTGCCATTCCATTGGTCTTTTCATTTTCCTCTTCCCATGATTCAAAAATTACAATTCCACTTTTTCAGTTTTACCCTTGTACCTTTGCCATTCCTGCTGTGATTTCCACCATTTTAACTTTAACCGATTCTTGCCATTCCATTGGTCTTTTCATTTTCCTCCTCCCATGATTCAAAAACTATAAATCCATTTTTTCAGTTTTCCCCTTATATCTTTGCCATTCCTGCTGTGGTTTCCACCATTTTAACTTTAACCGATTCTTGCCATTCCATTGGTCTTTTCATTTTCCTCTTCCCATGATTCAAAAATTACAATTCCACTTTTTCAGTTTTACCCTTGTACCTTTGCCATTCCTGCTGTGATTTCCACCATTTTAACTTTAACCGATTCTTGCCATTCCATTGGTCTTTTCATTTTCCTCCTCCTAGATTCAAAAACTATAAATTCATTTTTTCAGTTTTTCCCTTGTATCTTTGCCATTCCTGCTGTGGTTTCCACCATTTTAACTTTAACCGATTCTTGCCATTCCATTGGTCAATCCATTTTCCTCTTCCCATGATTCAAAAATTACAATTCAACTTTTTCAGTTTTTCCCTTTGTATCTTTGCCATTCCTGCTGTGGTTTCCACTTTTAACTTTAACCGATTCTTGCCATTCCATTGGTCTATTCATTTTCCTCTTCCCATGATTCAAAAATTACAATACCACTTTCAGTTTTTCCCTTGTATCTTTGCCGTTCCTGCTAGTTTCCACCATTTTTAACTTGAACAGATTCTTGCCATTCCATTGGTCTATCCATTTTCCTCTTCCCATGATTCAAAAATTACAATTCCACTGTTTCAGTTTTTCCCTTGTATCTTTGCCATTCCTGCTGTGGTTTCCACCATTTTAAATTTAACCGATTCTTGCCATTCCATTGGTCTTTTCATTTTCCTCCTCCCATGATTCAAAAATTACAAATCCACTTTTTCAGTTTTTCCCTTGTATCTTTGCCATTCCTGCTGTGGTTTCCACTATTAACTTTAACAGATTCCTGCCATTTCATTGGTCTATTCATTTACCTCTTCCCATGATTCAAAAACTATGATTCAACTTTTCATTTTTTCCCTTGTATCTTTACCATTCCTGCTGTGGTTTCCACCATTTTAACTTTAACCGATTCTTGCCATTCCATTGGTCTTTTCATTTTCCTCTTCCCATGATTCAAAAATTACAATTCCACTTTTTCAGTTTTACCCTTGTACCTTTGCCATTCCTGCTGTGATTTCCACCATTTTAACTTTAACCGATTCTTGCCATTCCATTGGTCTTTTCATTTTCCTCCTCCCATGATTCAAAAACTATAAATCCATTTTTTCAGTTTTCCCCTTATATCTTTGCCATTCCTGCTGTGGTTTCCACCATTTTAACTTTAACCGATTCTTGCCATTCCATTGGTCTTTTCATTTTCCTCTTCCCATGATTCAAAAATTACAATTCCACTTTTTCAGTTTTACCCTTGTACCTTTGCCATTCCTGCTGTGATTTCCACCATTTTAACTTTAACCGATTCTTGCCATTCCATTGGTCTTTTCATTTTCCTCCTCCCATGATTCAAAAACTATAAATCCATTTTTTGTTTTCCCCTTATATCTTTGCCATTCCTGCTGTGGTTTCCACCATTTTAACTTTAACCGATTCTTGCCATTCCATTGGTCAATCCATTTTCCTCTTCCCATGATTCAAAAATTACAATTCAACTTTTTCAGTTTTTCCCTTTGTATCTTTGCCATTCCTGCTGTGGTTTCCACTTTTAACTTTAACCGATTCTTGCCATTCCATTGGTCTATTATTTTTCCTCTTCCCATGATTCAAAAATTACAATACTTTCAGTTTTTCCCTTGTATCTTTGCCGTTCCTGCTAGTTTCCACCATTTTTAACTTGAACAGATTCTTGCCATTCCATTGGTCTATCCATTTTCCTCTTCCCATGATTCAAAAATTACAATTCCACTGTTTCAGTTTTTCCCTTGTATCTTTGCCATTCCTGCTGTGGTTTCCACCATTTTAAATTTAACAGATTCTTGCCATTCCATTGGTCTTTTCATTTTCCTCCTCCCATGATTCAAAAATAACAATCCCAATTTTTCAGTTTTTCCCTTGTATCCTTGCCATTCCTGCTGTGGTTTCCACCATTTTAACTTTAACCGATTCTTGCCATTCCATTGGTCTTTTCATTTTCCTCCTCCCATGATTCAAAAATTACAAATCCACTTTTTCAGTTTTTCCCTTGTATCTTTGCCATTCCTGCTGTGGTTTCCACTATTTTAACTTTAACAGATTCCTGCCATTTCATTGGTCTATTCATTTACCTCTTCCCATGATTCAAAAATTACAATACTACTTTTTCAGTTTTTCCCTTGTATCTTTGCCATTCCTGCTGTGGTTTCCACCATTTTAACTTTAACCGATTCTTGCCATTCCATTGGTCTATCCATTTTCCTCTTCCCATGATTCAAATATTACCCATAATTCGACTTTTTCAGTTTTTCCTTTGTATCCTTGCCATTCCTGCTGTGGTTTCCACCATTTTAACTTTAACCGATTTCTTGCCATTCCATTGGTCTTTTCATTTTCCTCCTCCCATGATTCAAAAATTTCAATTCCACTTTTTCAGTTTTTCCCTTGTATCTTTGCCATTCCTGCGGTGGTTTCCACCATTTTAACTTTAATCGATTCCTGCCATTCCATTGGTCTATCAATTTTCCTCTTCCCATGATTCAAAAATTACCCACATTTCCACTTTTTCAGTATTTCCCTTATCTTTGCCATTCTTCATCCGATTTCTACCGTTTCAACTTTAAACGAATCCCCTAAGTTCTGCCATTTTATGGTGATGTCCATTTTCTTCTTCCCATAATTCAAAAATTACCCGCAATTCCACTTTTTCAGTAATTATCTTTGCCATGCTTCATCCGATTCCTACCGTTCCAACTTTAAATGATTCCCTTAAGTTCTGCCATTTCATGGTGATATCCATTTTCTTCCCATAATTCAACAATTTTCACAATTCTACTTTTTCAGTTTTTCCCTTGTATCTTTGCCATTCCTGCTGTGGATTCCACCATTTAAACTAATCGATTCTTGCCATTCCATTGGTCTATCCATTTCCTCTTCCCATGATTCAAATATTACCCACAATTCCACTTTTTCATTTTTTCCCTTGTATCTTTGCCATTCCTGCTGTGGTTTCCACCATTTTAACTTTAACCGATTCCTGCCATTCCATTGGTCTATCAATTTTCCTCTTCCCATGATTCAAAAATTACAATTCCACTTTTTCAGTTTTTCCCTTGTTTCTTTCCCATTCCTGCTGCGATTTCCACCGTTTTTAACTTTAATCGATTCCTGCAATACCTGCCATTCCATTGGTCTATCCATTTTCCTCTTCCCATGATACAAAAATTACCCACAATTCCACTTTTTCAGTTTTTCCCTTTGCCATTCTTCATCCGATTCCGACTGTTCCAACTCATCGATTTCCCCCAAGTCCCGCCATTCCATGGTGGTATCCGCTTGCTTCTTCCCAGAATTCAAGAAATTACCCACAATACCACTTTTTCAGTTTTAACCTTGTATCTTTGACATTCCTGCTGGATTTCCACTGTTTTAATTTTTAATCTATTCCCATAATTCCCGCCATTCCATTGGTCTATCCATTTTTCTCTTCCCATGATTCAAAAATTACCCACAATTCCACATTTTCATTTTTTCCCTTATTTGCCATTCTTCTTCCGATTTCGACCGTTCCTACTTTAATCGATTCCCGCCCTTCCTTCCGTTCCACATCATTCAAAACCTCTCCTTTCAGGTGTTTCACCTTCACATGTAATTTCTTCAGAAACTGCACATAATCTAGTTTTACAATTCAACACTAAACTATAGAATAAAACCAAAAATTTAAAACTGTTTTATAGCCCCAAATTTGTTTAAAATAATCATTTTAATATAGTAATACAAAGTTGGAAACATTGTCACTCATCTATTTCACGGTCCCACCTATGCCTTTGTCCTGAACCCGCACATTGTTATGAGTAGTTCGAAAGCTTTCTTTTTCTGAGCAAGAAGATTTTATAAATGGATATGCTCGACGTCGAATTAAAGTGAAGCCTCTTATATCATAACAATACACTTGAAATTGCTGGGACTGTGAGATACGTGAGTGGCAATGTTTCCAAGTTTGTATTACTATGTTAAAATGTTTAACATAAAAGGGGCTTTAAAACAGGTTTTGATTTTTGTTTTTATTCTATAGTTAGTATTGCATTGGTAAAAAAATAAAGGTGGCTATATCACGGATTTCACTTTGAGCATGTTATTTTTGGAACGTAATACCCGCGATAAATGAGGGATTACTGTACCGTACATTTAACAGTTCGCAGTACGGCCGCTAAAGGGCAGAATAGCATTTCTCGTCGTGTCTTTTTAAAGCGTTGGACAGGGCAGATCATGTATTGAGCTAGACGCGCTCTCCTACGCATACTCGTACAAACACCTCAATAGTTTTTGGTGTAAAATAAATAGAAGTCAGTGTTCATTTTTTGACAGTATAGACTTTGTAAAGATTCAAGTTTTTTGGGGGGCGAATAACTATTGAATGGTGACATTACGTTGTCCAAATGAGTGAGACTTCTGTCATTGAGAATCTTTGCTGCCATAGCTACGTACGCTGTTCACAGTCCGGTCTTCACGCGAATGTATTCAGTGAGTATTGAAAACCTTTTCACCTTTTTCAACTGCGCTATTAAAACAAGTTAGGTAAAAATTCATATGTTTACAAGTGTTTATTTTTAATGCGTTGCTAGCTTTAGCAAGTGCACGGGGCTTAAGATAGCTCGCTCGTGCAAGCTAGTGATAAAGTTGCATTTCGTTTGCTCACAAATGGAAGTGAAACAAACTGTTGGAAATTTGCACGGCGTGCAATATGGTTAAGCAGACATGAGCTAAGCCGCACATCATGAAAGAGTGGCGGCTCCACGTCGGCTTGGTGTGCATCCCGTTGCTGGCAGTCTACGTGCACATTCCACTGCCTCAGCTGTCTGCTGCCTTGCTCAAGTGGCACAATGTGGGCGAAGGTTTCACCTTCAGAGGAAGCGAGATCTTCTACAGAGGTGATCGTATCTTTTCACCCTTATACGGCATTAGGTAATTGACGAAATGCTTTTGGAAAGAAAACATTTTCAATGTATATCCAATCCATGGGTGTTTCTAGTTTATACATAGTCTCTTTTACAAAAACTTTCCACAATACGTTGTCACTTTTTCGGAGAAAAAAAAAAGTCCTTACCGTATTACGTGGTTTGTCTTTTGCAAACAAAAACTCCTTATTGTACGTGCATTTTTCTTTCGCTAAAACAATCAAAACCGCATCAGTGGTGCCAAACATACAGCCCATGGGCTAGATCTGGCCCACGAGGTGGTTTCTTCCGGCCTGCGAGATGATTCTGTGGAGCATTAAAAAAAACATTAGTCTGCTGTCTATAATACTTTGACTCAGCTCTCATTTACAGGCTTCCTCATGCTTAACAACAAACGTTACAATACATTTAAAAAAAATAGCAATTGCGACTTACAAAATAGAAGAAACCATAAACGATCGCGTAGTCTCAAGCTGCCGTCAGCTGCAACTCAGGCTAGCGCTCTAACAACTAACTCGGGCCACTGCAGTCGTCCTCGAGCCTAAACAATGAATGTTACAATACTAAAAAAGAATCATGCTCAGCACAAGTTAAATCACCCTCAATAGATTACCAAATGGCCCCAGAGCCTAAATGAATTGACACCTCTACAGTGTTTGTTTTAAAAAAAAAAAAAAAAAAAAAGCCATTTTCTTGTACTGTGTGTGTAATATACATAATCAGACTCAGGTGGCGCCTCGGGCAGCTCTGACGTCATACTTCTCCTTCATGGCTTTCCCACCTCCAGCCACGACTGGAACAAGGTCTGAGCAACACAGCAACAAACCATTTGACTATTTAATTTTGTTTTAACACTTCTTTCCACCCCACCACAGATCTGGGAGCCTCTCACCCAACGCTTCAACCGAGTCATAGCGCTGGACTTCTTGGGTTTCGGCTTCACCGACAAGCCAGTAAATATCTTCTCTTGTGAGTCTGTAAAATCAATCCAAACTGAATTTGTTTTTCCTGTTGTCGAGGGGACAGCGACCGCACAGGTACTCCATTTTCGAGCAGGCCAGTGTGGTGGAGGCGCTGGTGGCGCACTTGGGTCTGGCCAACCAGCGAATCAATCTGCTGTCTCATGACTACGGCGACACGGTGGCGTTGGAGCTTCTCTACAGGTAGACTGCAAGATTAAAGTGTTTGTAGTGCCGGTGGGTTTAATTAGGAAGGCTTAGTTGGGTAGTAAGCAAAGCAGCCCAAGTAAGAGGCCAAGTGTGCAGGCTTCGGGCTTTTTTTTTATTTTAAGCATTTTTTTTTTTTTGTTCTTTCAGATGTGTGCTAGACGAGGCTGCAGCATAACTTTAAATTGACACATAAAACATATTTAAGTCAGCCTAACCTACATATTAGACAAGAAAAATTTGCTAGCTTGATGCTTGCACACGCTGAGAGGAAAAAAAAACTAGCCTTGATGTTATCTTCCCATAAAATAACTGATTATATAGCGATACCTTGTTTATATTTTAGCATGTGCATTTTCACTTTATATTCCTTCATTGAAATAATGGAAATGCCAAAAACGTTCGAGCACATGCCCAAAAACCAAAGCCCAGCTTAATGCTAATCTAGTGAGGGAAAAAAAACGAACTAGCTTCAATATTGTGGTAATTAAATGATCACATTAAAATAATTGAATTTATAGTAGTACCATGAGTTTATTTTTGTATTTAAGTGTTGCATCTCAAATCAAAGTTTTCCATTAGAATGAATGGAAATGCTATCAATTCGTTTCAATGCATCCCAAGAATTAAAAGTATTTTATATATATACATATTTATATTGAGTGATTGACGGAAAATGCATCAATGCTGTTTTAATTATGGACCAGCCCATAATTAATCATTTATATTTTTGTGTGTGTGTTAGTGACCAGAACCGCACAGGTCACCTTAACATTAACAGCTTGTGTGTCTCAAATGGAGGTCGGTGTATTTGTGTGAAGGTGAAACCTTCACACACGTTATTCCTTGATTTTATTATTGTGTGAAGGTGAAACCTTCACACACGTTATTCCTTGACTTGATTATTGTGTGAAGATGAAACCTTCACACGTTATTCCTTGACTTTATTTTTATTGTGTGAAGGTGAAACCTTCAGACGTTATTCCTTGTCTTTATTATTGTGTGAAGGTTTCATGTTATTCCTTGACTTTTATTATTATTATTATTATTATTATGCCGTTTTTCGGTAAGTTTCTTCTCATTCCCAGTTTATCCTATTCCCATTCGGGGCGCGTCCATTTTTATAATTCCTATTATTCATAATTTCCCACAATTCCCTGTTTTCCGTGCCAAAAATGCCATCGACTTACATTAGGTGATTTTCATTTCATTATTATCTTTCACATTTCATATTTTCAAAATTTAACTCATTCAACTTGCCTTAGGGATCATTCCCATCATTCCAGTAATTCATAGTTTCCAATAATTTCCCATAATTCCACATTTTTCCCACCTTCAATAATTCATTTCCAATGGGAGGGCTTCCCATTCATTTTCAATGGGACAATTAACATTTCACATTTTGATGTTTCCCATTTCATATTCATAACATCTAACTCATACATATCACGTTATGGCTCCTTCCCATCAATCCAGTCATTCACAATTATTAATTATTCGTAATTCTATATTTTTCACCTAAAACAATTTTTCATTCCCAATGGCAGATTTTACTATTCCTCTTTGAAGCTTCCCCATTTTGCATTCAAATTATTCAACTAATACATTTCACATTGTCATCATTACACATAATTCACACATTCCATTAATTCATAACAATTTTAATAATTTTACCCATAATTCCTCATTCCCATTTTTCTCACCAACTTTGTAACCTATCTTGGCCATTCCTGCTCCGATTCCCACCGTTCCAACTTTAATAGATTCCCCCAATTCCCGCCATTCCAAGGTGGTATCCATTTTCCTTTTCCCAGAAATAAATTACCCACAATTCCACTTTTTCCCTTATCTTTGCCATTCCTGCTCAGATTTCCACCATTCCAAGTTTAATCGATTCCCCTGATGCCCGCCATTCCATTCGTGTATCCATTTTCCTCTTCCCAGAAATATACATTTTCCCACAATTCCACATACTGTACCTTTTAATGAACCAATTCATTTTCAATGAGGTCATTGTGTGGGCGTTTAGCCTTCGTGGTCTACTGTTTAGGTAGACAAAGTAGTCCATTTCCCATTAGGTCATCAAGCGGCCATCTTGTACACTTGGCTACATACACTGAGACTCCATTTCCCATCAACCCTCAGGGGCGGCCATCTTGGATATCTGATTAGACAGCTCATGAGGGTTCAGCTCAACTTCAACCCAGGATGGCGGCCATCTTGGTTAACTCAGAACAATAAAATCAACACTCTCCAAATGTTGAACATCCAACTTATTAAATATAATCCCCAAAATTCAGAATTTGATCTTTAAGTGTACTTTTTTCTTTTTGAAATTTTGTGATACTTTACAAAATTCAAAGAATTGCTGTTGTTTCACATTGATGACTACAGATGTTTGTCTGATTCAGTCCAATTCAGTGTTAAACCGTTCATCTTGACCCTGCCTATGACCTCAGAGTCATTTACCCATAATGCATCCTTTTTGCATAAGTATTAGCCCCCTAAAACTCGCGAAAAATCGGAATTGTTTCCTCTTGTGATATCTCCATTCGTGCCAACCTATACTTATCGTTCCAACTTTAGGTATTTCCCATTATGGATTAGATTGCCAAGAACACCCTCGCACCAAAAATTTCACGTTTTTTCCCATTTTTATTTTTTACCCATAATTCCTCAGTTACTTGTTCTTGCCAAAACGTTGTAACCTTCTGTCTTCGACATTCTTCATCCGATTCCCACCATTCCAACTTTAATCGATTCCATCCATACCTGCCAATTCATTGGTGTATTCATTTACTTATCAGGAATCAAAATTTACCCACAATTCCACACACTGTACCCTTAAACCAATTCATTTTCAATGTCATTCATTGTGTGGGCGTTTGGCCTTCATGGACTACTGTTTAGGTAGACAAGTAGTCCATTTCCCATGGGGTCGTCAGGTGGCCATCTTGGACATTTGCCTACATACACTGAGACTCCATTTCCCATAAACCCTCAGGGGCGGCCATCTTGGATATCTGATCAGACATCTCATTCAGTTTTCCCTTCTATCTTTGCCAGCCTTCATCTGATTCAGACCGTTCCAATTTTAATTGATTCCCCCGATGCCCGCTATTCCAGTTTTACACACAAATCAAAAATTACCCACAATTCCACTTTTTCAGTTTTTCCCTTATCTTTGCCATCCTTCATCCGATTCCGACTGTTCCAACTTTAATCAATTCACCCAAGTCACGCCATTCCACGATAGTATCCATTGTCTTCTTCCCACAATTCAGAAATTACCCACAAGTTCACTTTTTAGTTCTTCACTTATATCTTTGCCATTCTTCAACCCTAACCCTTATGTTTGCCATTCTTCACCCGATTCCGACCGCTCCAACTTAAATCGATTCCCCCAATGCCCGCCCATCCATTTTTACCCACAATTCAAAAATTGCCCACAATTCCCTTTTTTCAGTTTTTTTCTATCTTAGCCATTCTTCATCAGTTTCCGACCGTTCGAATTTTACCCACAATTCCACTTATTCAGTTTTTCCCTTTGCCAGACTTTTTCCGATTCTGACGGTCCCAACTTTAATCGATTCCCCTAAGTTCTGCCATTTAATGGTGATATCAATTTTCTTCCCAGAATTCTAAAATTACCCAAAATTCCACTTTAGTTTTTCCCTTGTATCTTTGCCATTCCTGCTGTGGTTTCTACCATTTTAACTTTACCCGATTCTTGCCATTCCATTGGTCTATTAATTTTCCTCTTCCCATGATTCAAAAATTACAATACCACTTTTTCAGTTTTTCCCTTTGCCATTCTTCATCCGATTTTACCGTTCAAACTTTAAACGATTCCCCTAAGTTCTGCCATTTCATGATGATCCATTTTCTTCCCAGAATTCAAAAATTTTCACAATTCCACTATTAGTTTTTCGCTTTTATATTTGCCATTCCTGATGCGATTTCCACAGTTTTAACTTTAACCGATTCCTGCCATTCCATTGGTCTATGCATTTTCCGCTTCCCATGATTAAAATATTACCCACAATTCCATTCTTTCAGTTTTTCCCTTCTTTGCCATTCTTCATCAGATTTCTACCATTCATACTTAAAACGATTCCCTAAAGTTCTGCCATTTCATGGTGATATCCATTTTCTTCTTCCAGGATTCAAAAAATGACCCACAATTCCACTTTTTCAGTATTTCCCTTGTATCTTTGCCATTCCTGCTGTGGTTTCCACCATTTTAACTTTAACCGATTCTTGCCATTCCATTGGTCTTTTATGATTCAAAAATTACAATTCCACTTTTTCAGTTTTTCCCTTATCTTTACAATTCCTGCTGTGATTTCCACCATTTTAACTTTAACCGATTCTTGCCATTCCATTAGTCTTTTCATTTTCCTCCTCCCATGATTCAAAAATTACAATGCCACTTTGTTTTTCCCATGTATCTTTGCCATTCCTGCTGTGGTTTCCACCATTTTAACTAATTGATTCTTGCTATTCCATTGGTCTATCCATTTTCCTCTTCCCATGATTCAAAAAATTACAATTCATCTTTTTCAGTTTTTCCCTTGTATCTTTGCCATTCCTGCTGTGATTTCCACAATTTTAACTAACCGATTCTTGCCATTCCATTGGTCTATTCATTTTCCTCCTCCCATGATTCAAAAATTACAATTCCACTTTCAGTTTTTCCCTTGTATCTTTGCCATTCCTGCTATGGTTTCCACCATTTTAACTTTAACCGATTCTTGCCATTCCATTGGTCTTTTCATTTTCCTCTTCCCATGATTCAAAACTTACAATTCCATTTTTTTTCAGTTTTTCCCTTGTACCTTTGCCATTCCTGCTGTGGTTTCCACCATTTTAACTTTAACCGATTCTTGCCATTCCATTGGTCTTTTCATTTTCCTCTTCCCATGATTCAAAAATTACAATTCCACTTTTTAAGTTTTTCCCTTATCTTTGCCATGCTTCATCCGATTCCTACCGTTCCAACTTTAAACGATTCCCCTAAGTTCTGCCATTGCATGGTGATATCACTTTTCTTCTTCCCAGGATTCAACAATTTTCAAAATTCCACTTATTCAGCTTTTTCCTGGTATTTTTGCCATTCCTGCTGTGGTTTCCACCATTTTAACTTTAACCGATTCTTGCCATTCCATTGGTCTTTTCATTTTCCTCCTCCCATGATTCAAAAATTACAATTCCACTTTTTCAGTTTTTCCCTTATCTTTACCATTCCTGCTGTGATTTCCACCATTTTAACTATAACCGATTCTTGCCATTCCATTGGTCTATCCATTTCCTCTTCCCATTATTCAAATATTACCCACAATTCGACTTTTTCAGTTTTTCCCTTGTATCCTTGCCATTCCTGCTGTGGTTTCCACCATTTTAACTTTAACCGATTCTTGCCATTCCATTGGTCTTTTCATTTTCCTCCTCCCATGATTCAAAAATTACAATTCCACTTTTTCAGTTTTTCCCTTATCTTTGCCAATCCTGCTGTGATTTCCACCATTTTAACTTTAACCGATTCTTGCCATTCCATTGGTCTTTTCATTTTCCTCCTCCCATGATTCAAAAATTACAATGCCACTTTCAGTTTTTCCCATGTATCTTTGCCATTCCTGCTGTGGTTTCCACCATTTAAACTAATCGATTCTTGCCATTCCATTGGTCTATCCATTTCCTCTTCCCATGATTCAAATATTACCCACAATTCGACTTTTTCAGTTTTTCCCTAGTATCCTTGCCATTCCTGCTGTGGTTTCCACCATTTTAACTTTAACCGATTCTTGCCATTCCATTGGTCTTTTCATTTTCCTCCTCCCATGATTCAAAAATTACAATTCCACTTTTTCAGTTTTTCCCTTATCTTTGCCAATCCTGCTGTGATTTCCACCATTTTAACTTTAACTGATTCTTGCCATTCCATTGGTCTTTTCATTTTCCTCCTCCCATGATTAAAAAATTACAATGCCACTTTCAGTTTTTCCCATGTATCTTTGCCATTCCTGCTGTGGTTTCCACCATTTTAACTAATCGATTCTTGCCATTCCATTGGTCTATCCATTTTCCTCTTCCCATGATTCAAAAAATTACAATTCATCTTTTTCAGTTTTTCCCTTGAATCTTTGCCATTCCTGCTGTGGTTTCCACTATTTTAACTTTAACCGATTCCTGCCATTCCATTGGTCTATTCATTTACCTCTTCCCATGATTCAAAAATTACAATTCAACCTTTTTCAGTTTTTCCCTTGTATCTTTGCTATTCCTGCTGTGGTTTCCACCATTTTTAACTTTAACCGATTCCTGCCATTCCATTGGGTTAGGGTTAGGGTTAGGGTTAGGGTTAGGGTTAGGGTTAGGGTTAGGGTTAGGGTTAGGTTAGGGTTAGGGTTAGGGTTTAGGGTTAGGGTTAGGGTTAGGGTTAGGGTTAGGGTAGGGTTAGGGTTAGGGTTAGGGTTAGGGTTAGGGTTAGGGTTAGGGTTAGGGTTAGGGGAAAAGACCCCGCCTCCAACGGAAGATACCTTCCGTCGGAGTGAGGTAAGTGCACGGTCCTGCCACTGTTTCCTCCCCCTTGGTCCTTCAGCTCTCTTCTGGGTTTTCTCTTTCCGTTTTGGCTTTCTTTTTAACTTCCTTTTTTGGGTTCATGCTTTGGTTCGTTTCGCCTTTGTTATCTAGTAATATTTTTGCATGCCTTATTTTCAATGGGGCCCGTCGCGACGTTTCGGACCTTTTCGTCCTTCTTCAGGCTGGGTCCCCATTAGCTCTTTTTTAAGCTTTTCTTTCTTTTTGTTATTTTATTTTTGAGAAATTTTGTTCCTCTGTTGTCTTTGTTCTTCTTGCATGCCCTTTATTTAGGTTTTGTTTTTTTCTTTCTTGCATGTCTGTCTTTGCATGTCTTTCTTTTTCCGCTTTTGATTCATCTTTCTCTTGCATGTGTCTGTCTTCTTTATCTTTTTCCTTTTTGTGTAGTTCTCCCTCCCTTTTCTATTGGCACCCCCAACTCTTTCCCCTTTCTGTCGCTTGATTTTAGCCTTCCTTTTCTTTCCAACTTTCTCCCACTTATAGTCAATTTCTTACCTTTATGCAGACTAGCACTCCCATCCCTGAATTTAGGCTCCACCAGTTATTTGGGCTTCTGGGAGCATTATTTATATACTTTTGCCTTTTTTCGGCTGTATCCCCCCATCCAATTTGGGCTAGTTTTATACTGCTTCCAGTAAGATTTTTGATTATATGTGTCCCACCCCCTCTCTTTGAGTTTTCCCATGCCGTCAAATTAGGGTTATGTTTAGGGGTTGTTTTTAGGGTTAGTCAATCTGGGGTTGTTTAGGGCTAGGCCAATTAGGGGTTATGTTACAGGGTTGTGTTTAGGATAGTATTTTGGGTAGGGTTATCAATTTGGGTTAAGGTATGTCAATTGGTTATGTGTTAGGGCTCATTCAGGTCTCACATTCCTCAGGTCCCAAGGGGTCGGAAAACAGTGGCGGCACAGGCCGGTTAGGGTTAGGGGAAAAGACCCCGCCTCCAACGGAAGATACCTTCCGTCGGAGTGAGGTAAGTGCACGGTCCTGCCACTGTTTCCTCCCCCTTGGTCCTTCAGCTCTCTTCTGGGTTTTCTCTTTCCGTTTTGGCTTTCTTTTTAACTTCCTTTTTTGGGTTCATGCTTTGGTTCGTTTCGCCTTTGTTATCTAGTAATATTTTTGCATGCCTTATTTTCAATGGGGCCCGTCGCGACGTTTCGGACCTTTTCGTCCTTCTTCAGGCTGGGTCCCCATTAGCTCTTTTTTAAGCTTTTCTTTCTTTTTGTTATTTTATTTTTGAGAAATTTTGTTCCTCTGTTGTCTTTGTTCTTCTTGCATGCCCTTTATTTAGGTTTTGTTTTTTTCTTTCTTGCATGTCTGTCTTTGCATGTCTTTCTTTTTCCGCTTTTGATTCATCTTTCTCTTGCATGTGTCTGTCTTCTTTATCTTTTTCCTTTTTGTGTAGTTCTCCCTCCCTTTTCTATTGGCACCCCCAACTCTTTCCCCTTTCTGTCGCTTGATTTTAGCCTTCCTTTTCTTTCCAACTTTCTCCCACTTATAGTCAATTTCTTACCTTTATGCAGACTAGCACTCCCATCCCTGAATTTAGGCTCCACCAGTTATTTGGGCTTCTGGGAGCATTATTTATATACTTTTGCCTTTTTTCGGCTGTATCCCCCCATCCAATTTGGGCTAGTTTTATACTGCTTCCAGTAAGATTTTTGATTATATGTGTCCCACCCCCTCTCTTTGAGTTTTCCCATGCCGTCAAATTAGGGTTATGTTTAGGGGTTGTTTTTAGGGTTAGTCAATCTGGGGTTGTTTAGGGCTAGGCCAATTAGGGGTTATGTTACAGGGTTGTGTTTAGGATAGTATTTTGGGTAGGGTTATCAATTTGGGTTAAGGTATGTCAATTGGTTATGTGTTAGGGCTCATTCAGGTCTCACATTCCTCAGGTCCCAAGGGGTCGGAAAACAGTGGCGGCACAGGCCGGTTAGGGTTAGGGGAAAAGACCCCGCCTCCAACGGAAGATACCTTCCGTCGGAGTGAGGTAAGTGCACGGTCCTGCCACTGTTTCCTCCCCCTTGGTCCTTCAGCTCTCTTCTGGGTTTTCTCTTTCCGTTTTGGCTTTCTTTTTAACTTCCTTTTTTGGGTTCATGCTTTGGTTCGTTTCGCCTTTGTTATCTAGTAATATTTTTGCATGCCTTATTTTCAATGGGGCCCGTCGCGACGTTTCGGACCTTTTCGTCCTTCTTCAGGCTGGGTCCCCATTAGCTCTTTTTTAAGCTTTTCTTTCTTTTTGTTATTTTATTTTTGAGAAATTTTGTTCCTCTGTTGTCTTTGTTCTTCTTGCATGCCCTTTATTTAGGTTTTGTTTTTTTCTTTCTTGCATGTCTGTCTTTGCATGTCTTTCTTTTTCCGCTTTTGATTCATCTTTCTCTTGCATGTGTCTGTCTTCTTTATCTTTTTCCTTTTTGTGTAGTTCTCCCTCCCTTTTCTATTGGCACCCCCAACTCTTTCCCCTTTCTGTCGCTTGATTTTAGCCTTCCTTTTCTTTCCAACTTTCTCCCACTTATAGTCAATTTCTTACCTTTATGCAGACTAGCACTCCCATCCCTGAATTTAGGCTCCACCAGTTATTTGGGCTTCTGGGAGCATTATTTATATACTTTTGCCTTTTTTCGGCTGTATCCCCCCATCCAATTTGGGCTAGTTTTATACTGCTTCCAGTAAGATTTTTGATTATATGTGTCCCACCCCCTCTCTTTGAGTTTTCCCATGCCGTCAAATTAGGGTTATGTTTAGGGGTTGTTTTTAGGGTTAGTCAATCTGGGGTTGTTTAGGGCTAGGCCAATTAGGGGTTATGTTACAGGGTTGTGTTTAGGATAGTATTTTGGGTAGGGTTATCAATTTGGGTTAAGGTATGTCAATTGGTTATGTGTTAGGGCTCATTCAGGTCTCACATTCCTCAGGTCCCAAGGGGTCGGAAAACAGTGGCGGCACAGGCCGGTTAGGGTTAGGGGAAAAGACCCCGCCTCCAACGGAAGATACCTTCCGTCGGAGTGAGGTAAGTGCACGGTCCTGCCACTGTTTCCTCCCCCTTGGTCCTTCAGCTCTCTTCTGGGTTTTCTCTTTCCGTTTTGGCTTTCTTTTTAACTTCCTTTTTTGGGTTCATGCTTTGGTTCGTTTCGCCTTTGTTATCTAGTAATATTTTTGCATGCCTTATTTTCAATGGGGCCCGTCGCGACGTTTCGGACCTTTTCGTCCTTCTTCAGGCTGGGTCCCCATTAGCTCTTTTTTAAGCTTTTCTTTCTTTTTGTTATTTTATTTTTGAGAAATTTTGTTCCTCTGTTGTCTTTGTTCTTCTTGCATGCCCTTTATTTAGGTTTTGTTTTTTTCTTTCTTGCATGTCTGTCTTTGCATGTCTTTCTTTTTCCGCTTTTGATTCATCTTTCTCTTGCATGTGTCTGTCTTCTTTATCTTTTTCCTTTTTGTGTAGTTCTCCCTCCCTTTTCTATTGGCACCCCCAACTCTTTCCCCTTTCTGTCGCTTGATTTTAGCCTTCCTTTTCTTTCCAACTTTCTCCCACTTATAGTCAATTTCTTACCTTTATGCAGACTAGCACTCCCATCCCTGAATTTAGGCTCCACCAGTTATTTGGGCTTCTGGGAGCATTATTTATATACTTTTGCCTTTTTTCGGCTGTATCCCCCCATCCAATTTGGGCTAGTTTTATACTGCTTCCAGTAAGATTTTTGATTATATGTGTCCCACCCCCTCTCTTTGAGTTTTCCCATGCCGTCAAATTAGGGTTATGTTTAGGGGTTGTTTTTAGGGTTAGTCAATCTGGGGTTGTTTAGGGCTAGGCCAATTAGGGGTTATGTTACAGGGTTGTGTTTAGGATAGTATTTTGGGTAGGGTTATCAATTTGGGTTAAGGTATGTCAATTGGTTATGTGTTAGGGCTCATTCAGGTCTCACATTCCTCAGGTCCCAAGGGGTCGGAAAACAGTGGCGGCACAGGCCGGTTAGGGTTAGGGGAAAAGACCCCGCCTCCAACGGAAGATACCTTCCGTCGGAGTGAGGTAAGTGCACGGTCCTGCCACTGTTTCCTCCCCCTTGGTCCTTCAGCTCTCTTCTGGGTTTTCTCTTTCCGTTTTGGCTTTCTTTTTAACTTCCTTTTTTGGGTTCATGCTTTGGTTCGTTTCGCCTTTGTTATCTAGTAATATTTTTGCATGCCTTATTTTCAATGGGGCCCGTCGCGACGTTTCGGACCTTTTCGTCCTTCTTCAGGCTGGGTCCCCATTAGCTCTTTTTTAAGCTTTTCTTTCTTTTTGTTATTTTATTTTTGAGAAATTTTGTTCCTCTGTTGTCTTTGTTCTTCTTGCATGCCCTTTATTTAGGTTTTGTTTTTTTCTTTCTTGCATGTCTGTCTTTGCATGTCTTTCTTTTTCCGCTTTTGATTCATCTTTCTCTTGCATGTGTCTGTCTTCTTTATCTTTTTCCTTTTTGTGTAGTTCTCCCTCCCTTTTCTATTGGCACCCCCAACTCTTTCCCCTTTCTGTCGCTTGATTTTAGCCTTCCTTTTCTTTCCAACTTTCTCCCACTTATAGTCAATTTCTTACCTTTATGCAGACTAGCACTCCCATCCCTGAATTTAGGCTCCACCAGTTATTTGGGCTTCTGGGAGCATTATTTATATACTTTTGCCTTTTTTCGGCTGTATCCCCCCATCCAATTTGGGCTAGTTTTATACTGCTTCCAGTAAGATTTTTGATTATATGTGTCCCACCCCCTCTCTTTGAGTTTTCCCATGCCGTCAAATTAGGGTTATGTTTAGGGGTTGTTTTTAGGGTTAGTCAATCTGGGGTTGTTTAGGGCTAGGCCAATTAGGGGTTATGTTACAGGGTTGTGTTTAGGATAGTATTTTGGGTAGGGTTATCAATTTGGGTTAAGGTATGTCAATTGGTTATGTGTTAGGGCTCATTCAGGTCTCACATTCCTCAGGTCCCAAGGGGTCGGAAAACAGTGGCGGCACAGGCCGGTTAGGGTTAGGGGAAAAGACCCCGCCTCCAACGGAAGATACCTTCCGTCGGAGTGAGGTAAGTGCACGGTCCTGCCACTGTTTCCTCCCCCTTGGTCCTTCAGCTCTCTTCTGGGTTTTCTCTTTCCGTTTTGGCTTTCTTTTTAACTTCCTTTTTTGGGTTCATGCTTTGGTTCGTTTCGCCTTTGTTATCTAGTAATATTTTTGCATGCCTTATTTTCAATGGGGCCCGTCGCGACGTTTCGGACCTTTTCGTCCTTCTTCAGGCTGGGTCCCCATTAGCTCTTTTTTAAGCTTTTCTTTCTTTTTGTTATTTTATTTTTGAGAAATTTTGTTCCTCTGTTGTCTTTGTTCTTCTTGCATGCCCTTTATTTAGGTTTTGTTTTTTTCTTTCTTGCATGTCTGTCTTTGCATGTCTTTCTTTTTCCGCTTTTGATTCATCTTTCTCTTGCATGTGTCTGTCTTCTTTATCTTTTTCCTTTTTGTGTAGTTCTCCCTCCCTTTTCTATTGGCACCCCCAACTCTTTCCCCTTTCTGTCGCTTGATTTTAGCCTTCCTTTTCTTTCCAACTTTCTCCCACTTATAGTCAATTTCTTACCTTTATGCAGACTAGCACTCCCATCCCTGAATTTAGGCTCCACCAGTTATTTGGGCTTCTGGGAGCATTATTTATATACTTTTGCCTTTTTTCGGCTGTATCCCCCCATCCAATTTGGGCTAGTTTTATACTGCTTCCAGTAAGATTTTTGATTATATGTGTCCCACCCCCTCTCTTTGAGTTTTCCCATGCCGTCAAATTAGGGTTATGTTTAGGGGTTGTTTTTAGGGTTAGTCAATCTGGGGTTGTTTAGGGCTAGGCCAATTAGGGGTTATGTTACAGGGTTGTGTTTAGGATAGTATTTTGGGTAGGGTTATCAATTTGGGTTAAGGTATGTCAATTGGTTATGTGTTAGGGCTCATTCAGGTCTCACATTCCTCAGGTCCCAAGGGGTCGGAAAACAGTGGCGGCACAGGCCGGTTAGGGTTAGGGGAAAAGACCCCGCCTCCAACGGAAGATACCTTCCGTCGGAGTGAGGTAAGTGCACGGTCCTGCCACTGTTTCCTCCCCCTTGGTCCTTCAGCTCTCTTCTGGGTTTTCTCTTTCCGTTTTGGCTTTCTTTTTAACTTCCTTTTTTGGGTTCATGCTTTGGTTCGTTTCGCCTTTGTTATCTAGTAATATTTTTGCATGCCTTATTTTCAATGGGGCCCGTCGCGACGTTTCGGACCTTTTCGTCCTTCTTCAGGCTGGGTCCCCATTAGCTCTTTTTTAAGCTTTTCTTTCTTTTTGTTATTTTATTTTTGAGAAATTTTGTTCCTCTGTTGTCTTTGTTCTTCTTGCATGCCCTTTATTTAGGTTTTGTTTTTTTCTTTCTTGCATGTCTGTCTTTGCATGTCTTTCTTTTTCCGCTTTTGATTCATCTTTCTCTTGCATGTGTCTGTCTTCTTTATCTTTTTCCTTTTTGTGTAGTTCTCCCTCCCTTTTCTATTGGCACCCCCAACTCTTTCCCCTTTCTGTCGCTTGATTTTAGCCTTCCTTTTCTTTCCAACTTTCTCCCACTTATAGTCAATTTCTTACCTTTATGCAGACTAGCACTCCCATCCCTGAATTTAGGCTCCACCAGTTATTTGGGCTTCTGGGAGCATTATTTATATACTTTTGCCTTTTTTCGGCTGTATCCCCCCATCCAATTTGGGCTAGTTTTATACTGCTTCCAGTAAGATTTTTGATTATATGTGTCCCACCCCCTCTCTTTGAGTTTTCCCATGCCGTCAAATTAGGGTTATGTTTAGGGGTTGTTTTTAGGGTTAGTCAATCTGGGGTTGTTTAGGGCTAGGCCAATTAGGGGTTATGTTACAGGGTTGTGTTTAGGATAGTATTTTGGGTAGGGTTATCAATTTGGGTTAAGGTATGTCAATTGGTTATGTGTTAGGGCTCATTCAGGTCTCACATTCCTCAGGTCCCAAGGGGTCGGAAAACAGTGGCGGCACAGGCCGGTTAGGGTTAGGGGAAAAGACCCCGCCTCCAACGGAAGATACCTTCCGTCGGAGTGAGGTAAGTGCACGGTCCTGCCACTGTTTCCTCCCCCTTGGTCCTTCAGCTCTCTTCTGGGTTTTCTCTTTCCGTTTTGGCTTTCTTTTTAACTTCCTTTTTTGGGTTCATGCTTTGGTTCGTTTCGCCTTTGTTATCTAGTAATATTTTTGCATGCCTTATTTTCAATGGGGCCCGTCGCGACGTTTCGGACCTTTTCGTCCTTCTTCAGGCTGGGTCCCCATTAGCTCTTTTTTAAGCTTTTCTTTCTTTTTGTTATTTTATTTTTGAGAAATTTTGTTCCTCTGTTGTCTTTGTTCTTCTTGCATGCCCTTTATTTAGGTTTTGTTTTTTTCTTTCTTGCATGTCTGTCTTTGCATGTCTTTCTTTTTCCGCTTTTGATTCATCTTTCTCTTGCATGTGTCTGTCTTCTTTATCTTTTTCCTTTTTGTGTAGTTCTCCCTCCCTTTTCTATTGGCACCCCCAACTCTTTCCCCTTTCTGTCGCTTGATTTTAGCCTTCCTTTTCTTTCCAACTTTCTCCCACTTATAGTCAATTTCTTACCTTTATGCAGACTAGCACTCCCATCCCTGAATTTAGGCTCCACCAGTTATTTGGGCTTCTGGGAGCATTATTTATATACTTTTGCCTTTTTTCGGCTGTATCCCCCCATCCAATTTGGGCTAGTTTTATACTGCTTCCAGTAAGATTTTTGATTATATGTGTCCCACCCCCTCTCTTTGAGTTTTCCCATGCCGTCAAATTAGGGTTATGTTTAGGGGTTGTTTTTAGGGTTAGTCAATCTGGGGTTGTTTAGGGCTAGGCCAATTAGGGGTTATGTTACAGGGTTGTGTTTAGGATAGTATTTTGGGTAGGGTTATCAATTTGGGTTAAGGTATGTCAATTGGTTATGTGTTAGGGCTCATTCAGGTCTCACATTCCTCAGGTCCCAAGGGGTCGGAAAACAGTGGCGGCACAGGCCGGTTAGGGTTAGGGGAAAAGACCCCGCCTCCAACGGAAGATACCTTCCGTCGGAGTGAGGTAAGTGCACGGTCCTGCCACTGTTTCCTCCCCCTTGGTCCTTCAGCTCTCTTCTGGGTTTTCTCTTTCCGTTTTGGCTTTCTTTTTAACTTCCTTTTTTGGGTTCATGCTTTGGTTCGTTTCGCCTTTGTTATCTAGTAATATTTTTGCATGCCTTATTTTCAATGGGGCCCGTCGCGACGTTTCGGACCTTTTCGTCCTTCTTCAGGCTGGGTCCCCATTAGCTCTTTTTTAAGCTTTTCTTTCTTTTTGTTATTTTATTTTTGAGAAATTTTGTTCCTCTGTTGTCTTTGTTCTTCTTGCATGCCCTTTATTTAGGTTTTGTTTTTTTCTTTCTTGCATGTCTGTCTTTGCATGTCTTTCTTTTTCCGCTTTTGATTCATCTTTCTCTTGCATGTGTCTGTCTTCTTTATCTTTTTCCTTTTTGTGTAGTTCTCCCTCCCTTTTCTATTGGCACCCCCAACTCTTTCCCCTTTCTGTCGCTTGATTTTAGCCTTCCTTTTCTTTCCAACTTTCTCCCACTTATAGTCAATTTCTTACCTTTATGCAGACTAGCACTCCCATCCCTGAATTTAGGCTCCACCAGTTATTTGGGCTTCTGGGAGCATTATTTATATACTTTTGCCTTTTTTCGGCTGTATCCCCCCATCCAATTTGGGCTAGTTTTATACTGCTTCCAGTAAGATTTTTGATTATATGTGTCCCACCCCCTCTCTTTGAGTTTTCCCATGCCGTCAAATTAGGGTTATGTTTAGGGGTTGTTTTTAGGGTTAGTCAATCTGGGGTTGTTTAGGGCTAGGCCAATTAGGGGTTATGTTACAGGGTTGTGTTTAGGATAGTATTTTGGGTAGGGTTATCAATTTGGGTTAAGGTATGTCAATTGGTTATGTGTTAGGGCTCATTCAGGTCTCACATTCCTCAGGTCCCAAGGGGTCGGAAAACAGTGGCGGCACAGGCCGGTTAGGGTTAGGGGAAAAGACCCCGCCTCCAACGGAAGATACCTTCCGTCGGAGTGAGGTAAGTGCACGGTCCTGCCACTGTTTCCTCCCCCTTGGTCCTTCAGCTCTCTTCTGGGTTTTCTCTTTCCGTTTTGGCTTTCTTTTTAACTTCCTTTTTTGGGTTCATGCTTTGGTTCGTTTCGCCTTTGTTATCTAGTAATATTTTTGCATGCCTTATTTTCAATGGGGCCCGTCGCGACGTTTCGGACCTTTTCGTCCTTCTTCAGGCTGGGTCCCCATTAGCTCTTTTTTAAGCTTTTCTTTCTTTTTGTTATTTTATTTTTGAGAAATTTTGTTCCTCTGTTGTCTTTGTTCTTCTTGCATGCCCTTTATTTAGGTTTTGTTTTTTTCTTTCTTGCATGTCTGTCTTTGCATGTCTTTCTTTTTCCGCTTTTGATTCATCTTTCTCTTGCATGTGTCTGTCTTCTTTATCTTTTTCCTTTTTGTGTAGTTCTCCCTCCCTTTTCTATTGGCACCCCCAACTCTTTCCCCTTTCTGTCGCTTGATTTTAGCCTTCCTTTTCTTTCCAACTTTCTCCCACTTATAGTCAATTTCTTACCTTTATGCAGACTAGCACTCCCATCCCTGAATTTAGGCTCCACCAGTTATTTGGGCTTCTGGGAGCATTATTTATATACTTTTGCCTTTTTTCGGCTGTATCCCCCCATCCAATTTGGGCTAGTTTTATACTGCTTCCAGTAAGATTTTTGATTATATGTGTCCCACCCCCTCTCTTTGAGTTTTCCCATGCCGTCAAATTAGGGTTATGTTTAGGGGTTGTTTTTAGGGTTAGTCAATCTGGGGTTGTTTAGGGCTAGGCCAATTAGGGGTTATGTTACAGGGTTGTGTTTAGGATAGTATTTTGGGTAGGGTTATCAATTTGGGTTAAGGTATGTCAATTGGTTATGTGTTAGGGCTCATTCAGGTCTCACATTCCTCAGGTCCCAAGGGGTCGGAAAACAGTGGCGGCACAGGCCGGTTAGGGTTAGGGGAAAAGACCCCGCCTCCAACGGAAGATACCTTCCGTCGGAGTGAGGTAAGTGCACGGTCCTGCCACTGTTTCCTCCCCCTTGGTCCTTCAGCTCTCTTCTGGGTTTTCTCTTTCCGTTTTGGCTTTCTTTTTAACTTCCTTTTTTGGGTTCATGCTTTGGTTCGTTTCGCCTTTGTTATCTAGTAATATTTTTGCATGCCTTATTTTCAATGGGGCCCGTCGCGACGTTTCGGACCTTTTCGTCCTTCTTCAGGCTGGGTCCCCATTAGCTCTTTTTTAAGCTTTTCTTTCTTTTTGTTATTTTATTTTTGAGAAATTTTGTTCCTCTGTTGTCTTTGTTCTTCTTGCATGCCCTTTATTTAGGTTTTGTTTTTTTCTTTCTTGCATGTCTGTCTTTGCATGTCTTTCTTTTTCCGCTTTTGATTCATCTTTCTCTTGCATGTGTCTGTCTTCTTTATCTTTTTCCTTTTTGTGTAGTTCTCCCTCCCTTTTCTATTGGCACCCCCAACTCTTTCCCCTTTCTGTCGCTTGATTTTAGCCTTCCTTTTCTTTCCAACTTTCTCCCACTTATAGTCAATTTCTTACCTTTATGCAGACTAGCACTCCCATCCCTGAATTTAGGCTCCACCAGTTATTTGGGCTTCTGGGAGCATTATTTATATACTTTTGCCTTTTTTCGGCTGTATCCCCCCATCCAATTTGGGCTAGTTTTATACTGCTTCCAGTAAGATTTTTGATTATATGTGTCCCACCCCCTCTCTTTGAGTTTTCCCATGCCGTCAAATTAGGGTTATGTTTAGGGGTTGTTTTTAGGGTTAGTCAATCTGGGGTTGTTTAGGGCTAGGCCAATTAGGGGTTATGTTACAGGGTTGTGTTTAGGATAGTATTTTGGGTAGGGTTATCAATTTGGGTTAAGGTATGTCAATTGGTTATGTGTTAGGGCTCATTCAGGTCTCACATTCCTCAGGTCCCAAGGGGTCGGAAAACAGTGGCGGCACAGGCCGGTTAGGGTTAGGGGAAAAGACCCCGCCTCCAACGGAAGATACCTTCCGTCGGAGTGAGGTAAGTGCACGGTCCTGCCACTGTTTCCTCCCCCTTGGTCCTTCAGCTCTCTTCTGGGTTTTCTCTTTCCGTTTTGGCTTTCTTTTTAACTTCCTTTTTTGGGTTCATGCTTTGGTTCGTTTCGCCTTTGTTATCTAGTAATATTTTTGCATGCCTTATTTTCAATGGGGCCCGTCGCGACGTTTCGGACCTTTTCGTCCTTCTTCAGGCTGGGTCCCCATTAGCTCTTTTTTAAGCTTTTCTTTCTTTTTGTTATTTTATTTTTGAGAAATTTTGTTCCTCTGTTGTCTTTGTTCTTCTTGCATGCCCTTTATTTAGGTTTTGTTTTTTTCTTTCTTGCATGTCTGTCTTTGCATGTCTTTCTTTTTCCGCTTTTGATTCATCTTTCTCTTGCATGTGTCTGTCTTCTTTATCTTTTTCCTTTTTGTGTAGTTCTCCCTCCCTTTTCTATTGGCACCCCCAACTCTTTCCCCTTTCTGTCGCTTGATTTTAGCCTTCCTTTTCTTTCCAACTTTCTCCCACTTATAGTCAATTTCTTACCTTTATGCAGACTAGCACTCCCATCCCTGAATTTAGGCTCCACCAGTTATTTGGGCTTCTGGGAGCATTATTTATATACTTTTGCCTTTTTTCGGCTGTATCCCCCCATCCAATTTGGGCTAGTTTTATACTGCTTCCAGTAAGATTTTTGATTATATGTGTCCCACCCCCTCTCTTTGAGTTTTCCCATGCCGTCAAATTAGGGTTATGTTTAGGGGTTGTTTTTAGGGTTAGTCAATCTGGGGTTGTTTAGGGCTAGGCCAATTAGGGGTTATGTTACAGGGTTGTGTTTAGGATAGTATTTTGGGTAGGGTTATCAATTTGGGTTAAGGTATGTCAATTGGTTATGTGTTAGGGCTCATTCAGGTCTCACATTCCTCAGGTCCCAAGGGGTCGGAAAACAGTGGCGGCACAGGCCGGTTAGGGTTAGGGGAAAAGACCCCGCCTCCAACGGAAGATACCTTCCGTCGGAGTGAGGTAAGTGCACGGTCCTGCCACTGTTTCCTCCCCCTTGGTCCTTCAGCTCTCTTCTGGGTTTTCTCTTTCCGTTTTGGCTTTCTTTTTAACTTCCTTTTTTGGGTTCATGCTTTGGTTCGTTTCGCCTTTGTTATCTAGTAATATTTTTGCATGCCTTATTTTCAATGGGGCCCGTCGCGACGTTTCGGACCTTTTCGTCCTTCTTCAGGCTGGGTCCCCATTAGCTCTTTTTTAAGCTTTTCTTTCTTTTTGTTATTTTATTTTTGAGAAATTTTGTTCCTCTGTTGTCTTTGTTCTTCTTGCATGCCCTTTATTTAGGTTTTGTTTTTTTCTTTCTTGCATGTCTGTCTTTGCATGTCTTTCTTTTTCCGCTTTTGATTCATCTTTCTCTTGCATGTGTCTGTCTTCTTTATCTTTTTCCTTTTTGTGTAGTTCTCCCTCCCTTTTCTATTGGCACCCCCAACTCTTTCCCCTTTCTGTCGCTTGATTTTAGCCTTCCTTTTCTTTCCAACTTTCTCCCACTTATAGTCAATTTCTTACCTTTATGCAGACTAGCACTCCCATCCCTGAATTTAGGCTCCACCAGTTATTTGGGCTTCTGGGAGCATTATTTATATACTTTTGCCTTTTTTCGGCTGTATCCCCCCATCCAATTTGGGCTAGTTTTATACTGCTTCCAGTAAGATTTTTGATTATATGTGTCCCACCCCCTCTCTTTGAGTTTTCCCATGCCGTCAAATTAGGGTTATGTTTAGGGGTTGTTTTTAGGGTTAGTCAATCTGGGGTTGTTTAGGGCTAGGCCAATTAGGGGTTATGTTACAGGGTTGTGTTTAGGATAGTATTTTGGGTAGGGTTATCAATTTGGGTTAAGGTATGTCAATTGGTTATGTGTTAGGGCTCATTCAGGTCTCACATTCCTCAGGTCCCAAGGGGTCGGAAAACAGTGGCGGCACAGGCCGGTTAGGGTTAGGGGAAAAGACCCCGCCTCCAACGGAAGATACCTTCCGTCGGAGTGAGGTAAGTGCACGGTCCTGCCACTGTTTCCTCCCCCTTGGTCCTTCAGCTCTCTTCTGGGTTTTCTCTTTCCGTTTTGGCTTTCTTTTTAACTTCCTTTTTTGGGTTCATGCTTTGGTTCGTTTCGCCTTTGTTATCTAGTAATATTTTTGCATGCCTTATTTTCAATGGGGCCCGTCGCGACGTTTCGGACCTTTTCGTCCTTCTTCAGGCTGGGTCCCCATTAGCTCTTTTTTAAGCTTTTCTTTCTTTTTGTTATTTTATTTTTGAGAAATTTTGTTCCTCTGTTGTCTTTGTTCTTCTTGCATGCCCTTTATTTAGGTTTTGTTTTTTTCTTTCTTGCATGTCTGTCTTTGCATGTCTTTCTTTTTCCGCTTTT